>NC_138311.1:1387500-1950000 GCF_965601325.2 Salmo salar
TCCATGACAATGGTTGGCATACTAATGTGTAATCTCGATTGTGAATACAATTCTGTAACTAGGATTTGATTGTCCATTAGCTTTTGGCTCCCGTTTTAAAGGTCAAAATTCCACAGTTTACACTGAGCCTGTAATTATACAGTGGAGCGTGCAGCCAGTTCAACCTGAACACATTCTCCATTCATTCTTTCAAGGTAATTTCATTAAACAGTCCACTGTGTATTGATGCTCTGGAATTTAGTGCAATGTTTTGACGATTTTGGGTCTTTGTTATACCCTACACCTGCAATCATCCATTTTATTTACCTGTTGACTGATTGTTTTCCTCCTTTAGTCTCATTTCATCTCGGCCCTGACGGTGGTGTTTGTCAACTCCAAGTCTCTGTCATCTCTGAAGATCGACGACACACCGGTGGATGACCCGTCCCTGAAGGTCCTGGTGGCCAACAACAGCGACACGCTGAGGATGTTGAAGATGAGCAGCTGCCCTCATGTCTCCCCTGCAGGTAGGGTGCTTGTCTGAGTTTATGGTCATTGAACGAGCCCTAGAATGGATTATTCCATTGATGAATGGTCCCTTAGCAACGCCATACAGTCGACTCCTGATTAGGCACTCAATAAGTGCCAACTCTGTTTAAAAAATGAATGGAAGTATATATGGAGACAGTTTAGTGGTTAAAAGGAGGGGTTAAATACATGTAAAAAAAATCTGTTATACACTGCTCAAAAAAATAAAGGGAACACTTAAACAACACAATGTAACTCCAAGTCAATCACACTTCTGTGAAATCAAACTGTCCACTTAGGAAGCAACACTGATTGACAATACATTTCACATGCTGTTGTGCAAATGGAATAGACAACAGGTGGAAATTATAGGCAATTAGCAAGACACCCCCAATAAAGGAGTGGTTCTGCAGGCGGGGACCACAGACCACTTCTCAGTTCCTATGCTTCCTGGCTGATGTTTTGGTCACTTTTGAATGCTGGCGGTGCTTTCACTCTAGTGGTAGCATGAGACGGAGTCTACAACCCACACAAGTGGCTCAGGTAGTGCAGCTCATCCAGGATGGCACATCAATGCGAGCTATGGCAAGAAGGTTTGCTGTGTCTGTCAGCGTAGTGTCCAGAGCATGGAGGCGCTACCAGGAGACAGGCCAGTACATCAGGAGACGTGGAGGAGGCCGTAGGAGGGCAACAACCCAGCAGCAGGACCGCTACCTCCGCCTTTGTGCAAGGAGGAGCAGGAGAAGCACTGCCAGAGCCCTGCAAAATGACCTCCAGCAGGCCACAAATGTGCATGTGTCTGCTCAAACGGTCAGAAACAGACTCCATGAGGGTGGTATGAGGGCCCGACGTCCACAGGTGGGGGTTGTGCTTACAGCCCAACACCGTGCAGAACACCAAGATTGGCAAATTCGCCACTGGCGCCCTGTGCTCTTCACAGATGAAAGCAGGTTCACACTGAGCATGTGACAGACGTGACAGAGTCTGGAGACGCCGTGGAGAACGTTCTGCTGCCTGCAACATCCTCCAGCATGACCGGTTTGGCGGTGGGTCAGTCATGGTGTGGGGTGGCAGTTCTTTGGGGGGCCGCACAGCCCTCCATGGCTCGCCAGAGGTAGCCTGACTGCCATTAGGTACCGAGATGAGATCCTCAGACCCCTTGTGAGACCATATGCTGGTGCAGTTGGCCCTGGGTTCCTCCTAATGCAAGACAATGCTAGACCTCATGTGGCTGGAGTGTGTCAGCAGTTCCTGCAAGAGCAAGGCATTGATGCTATGGACTGGCCCGCCCGTTCCCCAGACCTGAATCCAATTGAGCACATCTGGGACATCATGTCTCGCTCCATCCACCAACGCCACGTTGCACCACAGACTGTCCAGGAGTTGGCGGATGCTTTAGTCCAGGTCTGGGAGGAGATCCCTCAGGAGACCATCCGCCACCTCATCAGGAGCATGCCCAGCAGTTGTAGGGAGGTCATACAGGCACGTGGAGGCCACACACACTCCTGAGCCTCATTTTGACTTGTTTTAAGGACATTACATCAAAGTTGGATCAGCCTGTAGTGTGGTTTTCCACTTTAATTTTGAGTGTGACTCCAAATCCGACCTCCATGGGTTGATAAATTGGATTTCCATTGATTATTTTTGTGTGATTTTGTTGTCAGCACATTCAACTATGTAAAGAAAAAAGTATTTAATAAGATTATTTCTTTCATTCAGATCTAGGATGTGTTGTTTAAGTGTTCCCTTTATTTTTTTGAGCAGTATATTTCTCCGATATAGGATAGACACTTCAGAACAGACTTTCTTTAGAAATGTTTTGGACTATGTTTATCCATATATGAAGCTGTTATTCAATGCATTTCTATGGGCTAATTGTAATAAGGCCAAGTAAATTAAGTGTTTAATCAACGCATTTTTTATTAATTTGTTTGATACCTTAAGGGGTCCTAAAATTCAAAATCAAATAGTTAAATGATCCTTGGTATGATCCGCCCCCCCCTCCCAATGCTGAGGCCAAGGCCTCTTTTACACATGAGACTTGTAATTACAAAAATATACACTTCAATTAAGAAATTCAAAACAGAAATACCAAACGCATTCATCAGCAGGGCCTAAAATGAACACCAGCCACGTGCCAAATGCGGGAATATTTTGGCATTGGCGGGTAAGGTGTCTATTTCACCAGCCACATTGGCAAGTGGTCAGGGCTTCACAGTCTGAGCATTTCACTTGCATTTGTGAATAAAAATAGTGAAGTATGATCACATTTATAGCAAAATAAATGCTGCAGGAGCCGTTTTCAAAGTATTTCTGCCGTTTTGTTTCATAGCTGGTAAATTAATCGTCAAAGAAAGTCAAAGAAAAAAGAAGCCTCTATAGCAGTGGTTGCCAACCCATTGGTAGCGATCGACTGGTCGATCTCCAAAGCATTCCTAGTCAATCACCAAACATTTCAGTAAAAAAAAACTATGATTAAGCCTTGGCGTTTCTATTTTTTGTTTTATTTGTTTCGTGCTGTTGGCGGTAGGTGCACTTGATTCAGCAACCGTAGTGTCGGGAAGGCAAAGTGTTCACATTTTGAACCATTTCATGTGTCTGAAGGTAGAACTCTGCCTACCCAGGAGGCCCAGAGAGCAAATCAAGTGCACCTACAGGACTACCGCTGGCCAATCAAATAGCTTAGATCACCGTGTCTGCACAGTTTCTTCCAGCCATAGACTATAAAAATAAGCCTTGAGTGCACAGCAAAGTTGATACTGTGAGATTTCAAAACTTTTAAAACCAAAGCACTGCTGTTTTTGAGTCATTTCATGTTTGTTATTCAGCACTGTCGACATGTTTATAAGCCATAAAATGTGCTACAACCAACACTGCAACTGCAATGAATGAGTATAGCAAAGTGTTTCGATAAGCTTGCGTTATTATTATAAACTTGTCTCTTTTTTTATATATTTTTTATTTTGAGTAATATTTCACTTTATCTGGACATCGGATTAACATTAATTGGTGCATGAGGCAGAAATAATGCAGTGCGACTTGAGTTTTGCCATCAGCTGGAAGACAGAGTCCCCTTTTTGTCAATGGCGGGAGGGAGAGCGGAGAGGACGGTGAGTTAGTAGAGGCAGCCTCACTGCTGATTACTCCCTCCCCTCAAAATCAGATGCAGGCCATCAGTCCAGTAAAATAAAGCAAATTATGTTCACTCAGCTGTGCCTCAAAAGTAATACAACAGATGATCAATTACAGGTGTGATCATATATATATACAAAAGTATGTGGACACGCCTTCAAATTTGTGGATTTTGCTATTTCAGCAGCACATGTTGCTGAATTATTATAAAATCGACCACACAGCCATGCAATCTCCATAGACAAGCATTGGCAGTAGAATGGCCTTACTGTAGAGCTCAGTGACTTTCAACATGGCAGCGTCATAGGATGTCAGTCAGTTCGTCAAATTTATGCTCTGCTAGAGCTGTTATTGTGAAGTGGAAACGTCTACGAGCAACAATGGCTCAGCTGTGAAGTGGTAGACGCCACAAGCGCACAGAACTGGACCGCTGAGTACTGAAGCGTGTAGCGTGTAAAAATCGTCTGTCCTCTGTTGCAATACTCAATACCGAGTTCCAAACTGCCTCTGGACGCAACGTCAGCATTAATAACTGTTTGTCGGGAGTTTCATGAAATGGGTTTCCATAGCAGCCGCACACAAGCCTAAGATCACCATGTGCAACGCCAAGCGTCGGCTGGAGTTGCGTAAAGCTCACCGCCATTAGACTCTGGAGCAGTGGAAACGCGTTCTCTGAAGTGATGACGCACGCTTCACCATCTGGCAGTCCGACGTACGAATCTGGGTTTGGCGGATGCCAGGAGAACACTACCTGCCCCAATGCATAGTGACAACTGTAAAGTTTGGTGGAGGAGGAATAATGGTCTGGAGCTGCTTTTCATGGTTCGGGCTAGGCCCCATAGTTCCCGTAAAGGGAAATCTTAAAGCTACAGCATACAATGACGTTCTAGATGATTCTGTGCTTCTAACTTTGTGGCAACAGTTTGGGGAAAGCCCTTTCTTGTTTCAGCATGACAATGCCCCTGTGCACAAAGCGAGGTCGATACAGAAATGTTTTGTCGAGAACAGTGTGGAAGAACTTGTCTGGCCTGCACAGAGCCCTGACCTCAACCTCATCAAACAAAATGGGGATGAATTGGAACGCCGACTGTGAGCCAGGCCTAATCACCCATCAGTGCCCGACCTCACTAATGTTCTTGTAGCTGAATGGAAGCAAGTCCCTGCA
Source organism: Salmo salar (assembly GCF_965601325.2). Classification (NCBI taxonomy): domain Eukaryota; kingdom Metazoa; phylum Chordata; class Actinopteri; order Salmoniformes; family Salmonidae; genus Salmo; species Salmo salar. The sequence continues at coordinate 1,392,305 of NC_138311.1, forward strand.
GCAATGTTGCAACATCTAGTGGAAAGCCTTCCGAGAAGAGTGGACGCTATTATAGCAGCAAAGGGGGGACCAACTCCATATTATTGCCGATGATTTTGGAATGAGATGGTTCACGAGCAGATGTCCAAATACCTTTGGTCATGTAGTGTACCTAAAATGTTTAAATATCATTTCTAAATGGTCTGAAGATAAACATTGGCAATGCACTTCAAGGATAGCCAATATGCAGTCATAATGCATTTATTGGGCATATAGCCTACTACAAACCTCATTGCTACAGACCTGTTTTAATAGGTTAATGTTGAAAAGGTTTACGTTTGTTTAAAAAAAGAACAATTCATAGCAGTAGATCTCAGCTTGCATTTTGACTCAAAAGGTTGGTGACCACTGATCTAACCTGTCCCACCTCGCTCTGCAACACTGCTTGGCTGGGGGCTGTGGGCACGTGAAGAGCTGAGTGAAAGATTAATTTTTAGAAGTGCTGCGCACATGCATAAGTTGGTCTAATTTACTTGTTACCACGGTAACCTCCCGTCCTTTAAAGGGGAAGGTGAACATATTTTGGTTCAAAGACTTGGGTCACAAAGTTTTATTAAACAATATACCACATTACTTTAGAAACATTACAAAGCATGCTCATGTGTTTTGTTGTTGAAATTGTAACAAAAAAAAGTATTTTGGCTGGTAAAAAATATTGAGTGGCTGGTAGATTTGTAAATCTACCTGCCACAGAGGCTGGTGGATCAATATGTTAATTTTAGGCCCTGTTTATCAGTAATAAGGTCCTCAATCAGACTTCCAAGAGGCTTCTGAATTAATTTGTCAATTCTCCTTTTAATGGCTTATTTCAGACCAATAGTAATCTACAAACCACAGTAAACTACAAAAGCCAAATTCATTGTAGGCGGAATGAGTGTGCTCTATTCTTAACCATATCATAGATTTTTCCTGGACCCACTTAAATAGCCAGCTCTGGTAAGGGCTGTTTATTTAGTTGAATCCAGATGTTTTTCTCTGGTAAGCCTACTATTTATAGATAATGGCTTTTATGTCTGAGCTCTTATTCCCCTCAATGGTCAAAATGTGTCTGATAAAAAATGTGTCTGAAACTTTTCAATCTGTAACAGGGCTTTTTAACGCCGGTCCTGGAGGGCCAAAACACTTCTAGTTTTTGTTTCTACCTAGTAGTTAAAGGAAAACTCCACCACTTTTCAACCTCAAGTTCTACCCGATGACATCATCAAAAGTTACATTTTAAAAAGACTGCAAGAAAATACCCTCCCTCTGGCTAGAAACTAGTTGCCGGTCTTGATAATCACGCTTTTTTTAAATGTATTTTTTTATCGTACCTTGTGATGTCACAGAAGCATTTTTTAGGACCTTATCTTTTTTTAACCACAGATCATAGAAACACACCGTTTTTACATATGTAGACACTGGTATGGTGCTGGAGTTATGAAAAGTGGTGGAATTTACATTTAATTGCACTCACCTGATGTCTTCGGTCTGAATTAAACCAGAAGTGTTTCGGCCTTCCAGGACGAGAGTTGGAGAGCCCTGGCATCTGCCTGTAAAGAGCTTTGATTGTTTCAACGTTTAAGTGAGCTACCTTCATATCTGTAGTTTCAAACCAAAAACCTTGGGCACAACAGTGAAAGCCCTCATTAACACTTAACCTGTTATGGCTAGGGGGCAGTATTTTCACGGCTGGATAAAAAACGTACCCGATTTAATCTGGTTACTACTCCTGCCCAGTAACTAGAATATGCATATAATTATTGGCTTTGGATTGAAAACACTCCAAAGTTTCTAAAACTGTTTGAATGGTGTCTGTGAGTATAACAGAACTCAAATGGCAGGTCAAAACCTGAGAGATTCCTTTACAGGAAGTGGCCTGTCTGACCATTTCTTGAACTTCTTTGCCATCTCTATCTTTTACAAAGGATCTCTGCTCTAACGTGACACTTCCTACGTCTTCCATGGGCGCTCAGAGCCCGGGAAAAAACAGAATGTCGTCATCCCAGCCCCAGGCTGAAACACATTATCGCCTTTCTCAAGTGGCCGATCAAGGGACTGTGGGCTTAGGCGTGTGCCCTGGCCGCCCCCATCTTTGTGATTTTTCCTCTGTTTGCCGAAAAGGAGATTCCCGGTCTGAATATTATCGCTTTTTTACGAGATAAATTGCATAAAAATTGATTTTAAACAGTGGTTGACATGCTTCGAAGTACGGTAATGGAATATTTAGACATTTTTTGTCACGAATTGCGCCATGCGCGCGACCCTGATTTACCATTTCTGATAGTGTCTGGGACGCACGAACAAAACGCCGCTATTCGGATATAACGATGGATTATTTTGGACCAAACCAACATTTGTTATTGAAGTAGCAGTCCTGGGAGTGCATTCTGACGAAGATAACAAAAGGTAATCAAACTTTTATAATAGTAAATCTGATATTGGTGAAGGCTAAACTTGCCGGGTGTCTAAATAGCTAGCCCGTGATGGCTGGGCTATGTACTTAGAATATTGCAAAATGTGCTTTCACCAAAAAGCTAATTTAAAATCGGACATATCGAGTGCATAGAGGAGTTCCGTATCTATAATTCTTAAAATAATTGTTATGCTTTTTGTGAACGTTTATCGTGAGTAATTTAGTAAATTGTTAGCAAATTCCCCGGAAATTTGCGGGGGGTATGCTAGTTCTGAACGTCACATGCTAATGTAAAAAGCTGTTTTTTGATATAAATATGAACTTGATTGAACAAAACATGCATGTATTGTATAACATAATGTCCTAGGTGTGTCATCTGATGAAGATCATCAAAGGTTAGTGCTGCATTTAGCTGTCTTCTGGGTTTTTGTGACATTATATGCTAGCTTGAAAAATGGGTGTCTGATTATTTCTGGCTTGGTACTCTGCTGACATAATCTAATGTTTTGCTTTCGCTGTAAAGCCTTTTTGAAATCGGACAGTGTGGTTAGATAAAGGAGAGTCTTGTCTTTAAAATGCTGTGAAATAGTCATATGTTTGAAAAATTGAAGTTTTTGTATTTTTGAGGAATTTGTAATTCGCGCCACGCCTATCATTGGATATTGGAGCAGGTGTTCCGCTAGCGGAACGTCTAGATGTAAGAGGTTAAACTGCCTGGTCTCACTACCCCCCTCATTGGTGTAGTGTTCTGCCCCTGAGCAAGGCAGTTCCCCGGGCGCCGAAGACGTGGATGCCGATTTAAGGCAGCCCCCCGCACCACTCTAATTCAGAGGGGTTGGGTTAAAATGCGGAAGACACATTTCAGTTGTGCAACTGACAAGGTATCCTCCCTTTCCCAATGAGCAGCCATTTTGACTGCAACGTTCTAACTAGGCTTGGGCGGTATAGCGTATACCGGGGGTATTTTGGAAAAAGCCACTGGATGGTTTTTCAATGTTGTTGAAACTATTTCTTTGAAGTTGTTTTAGAAATTTGAATATTTGAAGCTACCTTTTATAAGTAAATACGTGCAGTCAACTTGTGCAATACGTTAGGAGATAAAGACCATTGCATTCTGTCACATTATTATGTTGTTTACTGTAGTCACGTGGTGTTTGTTTACAAATACACAACGACAAGAGACCGGAGCCTTGTGTGAAGCATGCGAACAGGTGATCTAATTACAGCATGGAATTCACAACTAAATGTTTGCCAGTTAGATATCTTCTAACTATTAAGTTGACTGTCTAAAATGTGCTAAATGCTCAGCAAATACTTCTCTGATAGAGTTCAGTGTGTCAAATCGGAGGGCCTGTTGTCCAGACCTCTGGCAGTCTCTGGGTGTGCCACAGGGTTCAATTCTCGGGCCGACTCTCTTCTCTGTATACATCAATGATGTTGCTCTTGCTGCTGGTGATTCTCTGATCCACCTCTACGCAGACGACACCATTCTGTATATTTCTGGCCCCTCTTTGGACACTGTGTTAACAAACCCCCAGACGAGCTTCAATGCCATACAACACTCCTTCCGTGGCCTCCAACTGCTCTTAAACACAAGTAAAACTAATTGCATGCTATTCAACCGATCGCTACCAGCACCTGCTTGCCCGTCCAGCATCACTACTCTGGACGGCTCTGACTTAGAATACGTGGACAACTACAAATACCTGGGTGTCTGGTTAGACTGTAAACTCTCCTTCCAGACTCACATCAAACATCTCCAATCCAAAGTTAAATCTAGAATTGGCTTCCTATTTCGCAACAAAGCATCCTTCACTCATGCTGCCAAACATACCCTCGTAAAACTGACCATCCTACCGATCCTCGACTTCGGTGATGTCATCTATAAAATAGCCTCCAACGCTCTACTCAACAAACTGGATGCAGTCAGTCACAGTGCCATCCGTTTTGTCACCAAAGCCCATACACTACCCACCATTGCAACCTGTATGCTCTCATTGGTTGGCCCTCGCTTCATACTCGTCGCCAAATCAACTGGCTACAGGTTATCTACAAGTCTCTGCTAGGTAAAGCCCTGCCTTATCTCAGCTCACTGGTCACCATAGCAGCACCCACTCGTAGCACGCGCTCCAGCAGGTATATCTCTCTTGTCACCCCCAAAGCCAATTCCTCCTTTGGTCGTCTTTCCTTCCAGTTCTCTAATGCCAATGACTGGAACGAACTGCAAAAATCTCTGAAACTGGAGACTCATATCTCCCTCACTAGCTTTAAGCACCAGCTGTCAGAGCAGCTCACAGATCACTGCACCTGTACATAGCCCATCTGTAAACAGCCCATCTATCTACCTACCTCATTCCCATACTGTATTTATCTTGCTCCTTTGCACCCCAGTATCTCTACTTGCACATTCATCTTCTGCACATCTACCATTCCAGTGTTTAATTGCTATATTGTAATTACTTTGCCACCATGGCCTATTTATTGCCTTAACCTACCTCATTTGCACTCACTGAATATAGACTTTTTGTTTTCTTTTGTTCTACTGTATTATTGACTGTATGTTTTGTTTATTCCATGTGTAACTCTGTGTTGTATGTGTCGAATTGCTGCGCTTTATCTTGGCCAGGTCGCAGTTGCAAATGAGAACTTGTTCTCAACTAGCCTACCTGGTTAAATAAAGGTGAAAAAAAAAATGTGATTGCTAATTTACTGGTAAATGATTAGCTTCTTCGATAATCAAGCATTCACTTGGTAACAGCAGATAATTCCCTCCTGTATCAAGAGCCTTGCTGGTTAATATTCATTTTGTGCGTGCAGCAAACTGAGTAGCATTTTTGAGTTACTTGTATAGTTTAGGTCAGGAACTGTACAAAATGTTTGCAATGTGGTCGTTAGCATTGTCTTTGAGGATTCCTTATTATTTGTTAGCATTTTGTTAAGTTACTTTTTTGGGGCTTTGAATATTAGTACTTTAAGTAAATACCTGCAGTCAATGTGCACTAGATAATAGATAAGCAGATCGCATTTATCCTTTTTTATTAATGAAGCTTACCGGTACTAGTTTTCCAAAACAGCGGTTTTAGCCAGTCATGTGTTTGTTTAGAAAGAAGCACAATGAGGAAAATGGGAGCTTCGTGAGGCGAGTCACTCCTGCAGCGCAACTTAAGTGAGGTGATAAAGTTACACTTGTATGAAATTCACTACTGTTTGCCAGCTATATAAACTCAGCAAAAAAAGAAATGTCCTCTCACTGTCAACTGCGTGTTATTTTCAGCGAACTTAACCCGTGTAAATATTTGTATGAACATAAGATTCAACAACTGAGACAAACTGAACAAGTTCCACAGACATGTGACTAACAGAAATGGAACAATGTGTCCCTGAACAAAGGGGGGGGGGGTCAAAATAAATCAAAAGTAACAGTCCGTATCTGGTGTGGCCACCAGCTGCATTAAGTACTGCAGTGCATCTCCTCATGAACTGCACCAGATTTGCAAGTTCTTGCTGTGAGATGTTACCCCACTCTTCCACCAAGGCATCTGCAAGTTCCCAGACATTTCTGGGGGGGAATGGCCCTAGCCCTCACCCTTTGATCCAACAGGTCCCAGACGTGCTCAATGGGATTGAGGTCCGGGCTCTTCGCTGGCCATGGCAGAACACTGGGATTCCTGTCTTGTAGGAAATCACACACAGAACGAGCAGTATGGCTGGTGGCATTGTCATGCTGGAGGGTCATGTCAGGATGAGCCTGCAGGAAGGGTACCACATGAGGGAGGAGGATGTCTTCCCTGTAACGCACAGCGTTGAGTTTGCCTGCAATAATGATAAGCTCAGTCCGATGATGCTGTGACACACCGCCCCAGACCATAACGGACCCTCCACCTCCAAATCGATCCCGCTCCAGAGTATAGGCCTTGGTGTAACGCTCATTCCTTCGACGATAAATGTGAATCCGACCATCACCCCTGGTGAGACAAAACCGCGACTCGTCAGTGAAGAGCACTTTTTGCCAGTCCTGTCTGGTCCAGCGATGGTGGGTTTGTGCCCATAGGCGATGTTGTTGCCGGTGATATCTGGTGAGGACCTGCCTTACAACAGGCCTACAAGCCCTCAGTCCAGCCTTTCTCAGCCTATTGCGGACAGTCTGAGCACTGATGGAGGGATTGTGCGTTCCTGGTGTAACTCAGGCAGTTGTTGTTGCCATCCTGTACCTGTCCCGCAGGTGTGATGTTCGGATGTACCGATCCTGTGCAGGTGTTATTACACGTGGTCTGCCACTGCGAGGACGATCAGACGTCCTGTCTCCCTGTAGCGCTGTCTTAGGCATCTCACAGTACGGACATTGCATTTTATTACCCTGGCCACATCTGCAGTCCTCATGCCTCCTTGCAGCATGCCTAAGACATGTTCACGCAGATGAGCAGGGACCCTGGGAATCTTTCTTTTGGTGTTTTTGAGTCAGTAGAAAGGCTTTTTTAGTGTCCTAAGTTTTCATAACTGGGACCTTAATTGCCTACCATCTGTAAGCTGTTAGTGCCTTAACGACCGTTCCACAGGTAAATAAATGTTCATTGTTCATTGAACAAGCATGGGAAACAGTGTTTAAACCCTTCACAATGAAGATCTGTGAAGTTATTTGGATTTTTATGAAATGTCTTTGAAAAATAGGGACGTTTCTTTTTTTGCTGAGTTTCTTATAACTATTAACTTCTATGGGCTAGGTGGGACAGTAGAGTCCCACCTGCGGGACACAGCCAGTGAAATATCAGGGCGGCAAATTGAAAAACAACAAAATGTCATAATTCAATTTTCTCAAACATACGACTATTTTACACCATTTTAAAGATGCACGTCTCCTTGATGTAACCACATTGTCCGATTTCAAAAAGGATTTACAGCGAAAGCAAAACAGATTGTTAGGAGAGTACAAAGACAAAAATAATCACACAGCCATTTTCCAAGCAAGGACGTGTCAAAACCCAAAACCCAGCAAAATGAAGCACTAACCTTTGACGATCTTCATCAGATGACACTCCTAAGACATTATGTTACACAATACATGTATGTTTTGTTCGATAAAGTTCATATTTATATCCAAAAAGAGCATTTTACATTGGCGCGTGACGTTCAGAATTTTTTTTGCCTCCAATACTGCCGGTGAATCAGCACAACAATTTACAAAAATACATCATAAACGTTGATAAAATATTAAACTGTTATTCAAAGAATTATAGATGAACATCTCCTTTATGCAACCGCTGTGACAGATTTAAAAAAAGCACACTTTGCAATAATCTGAGTACTGAGCTCAGAAAAATACACCAGGCAATACAGATACCCGCCATTTTGGAGTCATCTAAAATCATAAATAGCATTAGAAATATTCACTTACCTTTGATGATCTTCATCAGAAGGCACTTCCAGGAATCCCAGGTCCACAATAAATGTTGTTTTGTTAGATAAAGTCCATAATTTATGCGCATTCAGTAAGCTACTCTAAATGTTGGAAGCGCGCCGAAAATTTCATGACAAAAAGTTATATTTACGTTCGTTGAAAGATGTCAAACGTTGTAAAACATCAATCTTTAGGGCCTTTTTAACGTAAAACTTCAGTAATATTCCAACCGGACGATTCCAATGTCTTGAAAAACGCTATGGAACACAGCTACCTCATGTGAATGCGCTTAATTGTGGCCTGTCATTCTCTCGGTCATCAGACTCCAGGAGGTCTTGTTCTCTCTCTGTTGACTGCAAAAGCCTGAAACACGTTCTAAAGACTGTTGACATCTAGTGGAAGCCGTAGGAAGTGCAAATTGAACCCTAAGTCACTGTATACTGAATAGGCCCAGTCTTGAAAAACTAAAATCCACTTCCTGGTTGGATTTTTTCTCAGGTTTTTGCCTGCCATATGAGTTCTGTTATACTCACAGACACCATTCAAACAGTTTTAGAAACTTCAGAGTGTTTTCTATCCAAATCTACTAATAATCTGCATATTCTAGTTTGAGCCAGAGTAGTAACCTGTTTAAATTGGGTACGTTTTTTTATCCGGCCGTGAAAAATACTGCCCCCTAGCCCAGACAGGTTAAGTTAACTATGTGGGCGGTAGGTAGCCTAGTGATTAAGAGCTTTGAGCCATTAACCAAAAGGTTGCTGGTTCGAATCCCCGAGCCGACTAGGTGAAAAATCTGTCTGTCCTTGAGCAAGGCATTTAACCCTAATTGCTCCTCTAAGTCGCTCTGGATAAGAGCGTTTTAGTCAATCTAAGATGTGCCAAATAAATTCTCTCCAACTGAATTTAGCTAAGTGGCTAACATTAGCTTGCGAGATCAAACTTAATGGTAACAGCAGCAAAGAGAACCCTTCCTGGATTAAGATCCCAGCTGCCTAATATTTGTTTTGTGTATGCTGCAAACTGCTTTTGAGATACTTGCATAACTTTATGAGCTGGGTTGTCTGTCCTAGTAGTAAATGTTTGCATGCCCTCGTCAGCATTTACCTAGCATCCGCTATGTGAATTCCTTAGTACTTGTTAGCATTCTGATAAGTGAAGTTTTTGTGGGGTTTTTTGCATTTGAAAAATAAAAAATAGCACCCCTTGTGTGCGCTACGGTAATACCGTATATCCCGGGATGGCACAGGCATGGTGTGAAAGTATGGAAATCTGTACACCGCCCAACCCTGATTTCAACAGTCTGATAAATAAATAATTTCATTGTGTTTCTTAAGGTCTTGGCTAAAATTAGAATACCGTTTTTTTTGTTCAATGAACACGATCGTATTTTCATTTGTTTATTACTGTAGGCGATCTGTGTGCTCACGTTTTGGAGCGCAAAGGAACAGCGGTTATTCTTGGGTCTTGGATTAAGTGATGTTTTGAAATACAGCTCATCTCTTAAATTTTTTGTTATTTGGCTTAGTGTTTTGGAAACCTCAATCTGCTCTTTCTGATACTATATAGCTATCAAAACTGCTTATAACATTTTCTGTTTGTGATATCAAAATTCTCACTTATATGTGTGTTAAATAGACTTATTTAGGAAAAGTCAAGGACTGAGGGGGGCATGATGTAAAAATTGCAGAGATTTCAATTTCTTTCATATGCAGTCAAAATGACTGTCTCGGCTCTTCTAGTGTTACACCATTTAAAACTGAACTAATTAGAATTAATATGGACATATAATGTTATAATTGGAGTAATAACAGGACTATATTTCTAAACCAAACTTTGCTGTGTGTGCAGGTATCCTGTGTGTGGCGGACCAGTGCCATGGCCTGAGGGAGCTGGCGCTGAACTACCACCTGCTGAGTGACGAGCTCTTATTAGCCCTCTCCTCTGAGAAACATGTGCACCTGGAGCATCTCCGCATTGATGTGGTCAGCGAGAACCCCGGGCAGCACTTCCACACCATCAAGAAGTCCAGCTGGGACGCTATGGTGTGCCACTCGCCGAAGTTCAACCTGGTTATGTACTTCTTCCTCTACGAGGACGAGTTCGGCCCCTTCTTCAGGGAGGAAGTCCCCATCACCCACCTCTACTTTGGTCGCTCAGTCAGTAAGGATGTGCTGGGCCGCGTGGGGCTCCACTGTCCCCGGTTGGTGGAGTTGGTGGTGTGCGCCAACGGGCTGCGGCCGCTGGACGAGGAGCTAATCCGCATCGCCAACCGCTGCACCCAGCTGTCGGCCATTGGACTTGGGGAGTGTGAGGTGTCGTGCAGCGCGTTCGTGGAATTTGTGAAGATGTGCGGTCGGAGGTTGTCCCAGCTGTCCATCATGGAGGAGGTGCTGATTCCCGACCACAAGTACAACCTGGACGAAATCCACTGGGAGGTGTCAAAGCACCTCGGCCGTGTCTGGTTCCCCGACATGATGCCCACCTGGTAGAGCCGTTGAAGGGGGCTGTGGATTTACTGTACACAGTTTGACATACTTTTCTCTTTTTTTCCCACCTTGAAACTCTGTTCGAAGCATCCGTGGTGTCCATGTTGGCAGCGAAGGAACAACCGAAGATAATCGTGTTCTATTTAAAATGGGAATTTTTCAGGGATGTTATTTTTCCTGATTAATCAGGAATTCCTACCTTTCTCACTGTATACTCCATTCATATACACTGAACAACAATATGAACGCAACATGTAAAGTGTTACAATGTATCATGAGCCGAAATAAAAGATCCCAGAAATGTTCCAAATGCACAAAAAGCTTATTTCTCGAAAATGTTGTCCACAAATTTGTGTAGATCCCTGTTAGTGAGCATTTCTCCTTTGCCAAGATAATCCATCCTCCTGATAGGTGTGGCATATCAAGAAGCTGATTAAACAGCATGGTAATTACACAGGTGCACCTTGTGCTGGGGGCAAAAGGCCACTCTCTAAAATGTGCAGTCTTGTCACAGTACACAATGCCACAGATGTCAAGTTTTGAGTAAACGTGCAATTAGCATGCTGACTGCAAGAATGTTAACCAGACCTGTTGCCAGAGAATTTTGTTTAATTCTCTACCGTAAACTGCCTCCAATGTGGTTTTAGAGAATTTGGCGGTATGCCCAACCGACCTCGCAACCGCAGACCACATGTATGGTGTCGTTTGGGCGAGCGGTTTAGAGATTTCAACGTTGTGAAAACGGAGTGCCCCATGGTAGCTGTGGGGTAATGGTATGGGCAGGCATACGCTACGGACAACGAACACAATTGCATTTTATCAAAAATACCGTCACGGGATCCTGAGGCATGATAATGCACGACCCCATGTCGCAAGGATCAGTACACAATTCCTGGAAGCTGAAAATGTCCCAGTTCTTCCATGGCTTTTATTTTTGTATTTTTTATTTTTTTACACACGTAATATGTATCTGTTGTGACCAACAGATATATTATATCTGTATTCCCAGTCATGTGAAATGAATTGATTTAAATTGACTTATTTCCTTATATGACCTGTAACTCAGTATAATCTTTGAAATTGTTGCAGTTATGTTTGTTCAGTATATTTAAAACTGACCTGTCTCCTAGAGCTCGGACAAAACTGATTTTCCAGATTTTCTATTGATCACATCCATGAAATGTATTAAGTTCTTGTTATGGGATATTTTGCATCAACACAGTCTAGTTTTCCAAACTCTGTACTGTATGGCTTTGTGGTAGAGGAGCACACCCCTCCCCCAGGCGTAAGAGGCTACACTGGTCAGGGACACAGGGTGGAGTTTTTTTGTTAACTCATGGTACAAACAGTTATGCTATGGCTGATTTTATTGATATAGCGCATCTGTTAGAAAACACCAACCCTATTTTGACCGGGGTTGTAGCCCCTGCTGCCCACACAAGACAGCCACCACTACACAGCACTGCAGCACACCTTCTTAAGAAGAGGTAGCCCCAATTATCCTGAGTGGTGTACTATGAGGCCAGCTATACTGAACAAAAATATAAACAACATGCAACAATTTAAACGATTTGACTAAGTTACCAGTCATATAATCATTAAAATAAATAACTGAAGCCCTAATCTATGGATTTCACATGACTGGGCAGGGGTGCAGCCATGGGTAGGCCCACCCAATCAGAATGAGCAGGCAGCACAGTTGCAGGATTGAGGCTTGCAAACACGCTCCCTCAACTTGAGACATTTGTGGTGTTGTGTGACAAAACGTGGCCTTTTATTGTCCCCAGCACACGGTGCACCTGTGTAATGATCATGCTGTTTAATCAGATACTTGATATGCCACACCTGTCAGGTGGATGGATTATTTTGACAAAGGAGAAATGCTCACTAATGGGGATCTAAATACATTTGGGCACAAAACTTGAGGGAATTAAGCTTGTGCATATGGAACATTTCTGGGATCTTTTATTTCAGCTCATGAAACATAAGACCAATACTTTACATGTTGCGTTTATATTTCTGTTCAGTATAGATCTACTCAGGCTTTTATAAAGCTAACCAGCTTCAGTTAGCTTCACATTCCAGGTCAGGCTTCATCCATACTACGATGGTGGATATTGCTTGTCCACCTGCCGCTAACTCTAGCAGGCTTGTAACTGCCCATGGTTAGTCAAACTCTTCACTGAGACAATGCTGAAACGTCCATCCATGGGTGAGTCAGTGGCACATTTTAATTTGTGCCGAAATCAAAATGAAATCTGGGAAATTCAGCAGGCTATGGTATGAAATAGGCTTTTAGAAGTGCCGTCTTTGGTGTGCTTATCACTGTACGAGCATCTTTTTCCTCGCTCCTATCTGTGGAACAGCTTGTTGCATTGTGGCCATAGACATATAATCCATAGAATAGTTTTTTTTAACCTATAACCCTGGCAATTTGACTGTTCATTTGACTGATTAACTCATGGGTACACTAGCAATGGTTTCCAGTCTTGACTTGAATGGGAACAGCCATCTATGGATTTATGTCTATGGTTGGTTGCGGCTGTCAGTTTGCCTTTCACAAATTTCTAAATACAATCTCGTGAAAAACGTACATTTTGGAAATGCTGTCATTACTAAATGTGTACGGTATTTTACCATTTACACATTTGTATTTTTATCAGTCTTCCTCAAATGAAGGGGGTGATGACACAAACTTTGTGAGAGGGAGGGTATCTGATTTCATTGGTCCTCAACTCGTGGCTCAGACACTCCTTATACGTCCATTGGACAATCAATTCAAAGACCATTAAAAGGTGGAGAGAGGACTGGAAGCCAGTGTGTTTTAAAAGTGTAAATTGGGTCACTGGCTTTTAGGCTGGTTGTGATTTTGTTTTGTTTGTCGGTTTTCAATCCCTTTGAACTGTTTGTGGAGATGGGTAGGTGGGAAGGGAAAGGGGGATTCCTAGTCAGTTGTACAACTGAAATGTCTTCCACATTTAGAAGCTGCATGTTGTGAGGTATGCTACCCGACACTACAACAGAATAAGCTAAAAGATGCCAGGCTAAGAATTGGACAGGAACTCTGCAATTTTTGCAACACATAGTTGGTGTTTGAGTAATTTCAGTTGCCACAATTGTTTGTATTTAACAGATGAAAGAGTGATTCAAAGTAATCTGAATCTAAAATGATATCAGACATTTCACACTAAGGGCAATCGGGGATGTGAAGCTACTTGTACTCATTCATGATGCACCTATATGGACTGGTAACTTTAGATATATTCTCAGTTGTCGATCCTGACCGGTTCCCCAGAATGGAATTTCCTTGGGAGAATTCTAATCTAGAACATCAAGGGTGAAATCAGGTTCTTGAATGCAGCAAATTAGCTTATCACTAGCTAGTGCCAGACTAGGCATGTCTTCTGGTCCAGTGAACTTAGTTACTGGCTGTTTCCTGGGTAGCCAAAGTGTAGGTGAGGATGAGTACAAGAGAAAGCAAAACCCGTATGCTATTTGAAGTGTTCGGTGAAGGTGTACAGTTGTTTATTATAGATGGATATATCTATCTATATCCCTGTCAGATTCACAAATCCTTAATTTCAGTTTAGAAATGGTTTCTGGGGGTTAGTTATGGTTGTAAGCACCTTAAATGTATACCAAAATTAGAAAGAGTAGGCCTACTAGTTGGGAGAAAGTAACTGGTTGGAAGAATGAAGCCTGTTGATTTAGTGGGTTGTAACATTTCCTAGATATCAGTGGTTAGACTGTTTTTGGGGTTTTGTCCCCATAAGTAATTTATTTTCATACAGAAAACAAAACGTGTTGCCATTACACAAGTTCATCATGGAATGTCTCCTTTTGCTAATATTTTGTCATTTGGACTGTACCGATCGCAAAGCATTTTTTTTCCACCCCAAATTTGAGATTTAGGGTTCTGATGTGATATGTACCTACCATTACAATTTTATCAAGCAATACATGGGAAATAAATCAATATAGTTTAAAAAGATAACATTGCATATATATAAATGACATGTAAATATGAATATTCATATATTGTACAAATAAAATAACTTTGTTAGAAGAGTTTGGAGTGAGATAAGAGGGTGAATATTGGGCAGATTGAGAGCATCATGGTCTGGTGATCCATCTGTTTTGATGTAGCTAGCACGAGTTAGTCTACCTAAGTGATTCAGGTGCACATTTCGTTTTTGAATGTAATTATTTGTCCTAGATTTTAATCCTTGGCTTTCTGTTATGGATGTTTGTCCCTCCAGTCAAGTAACTTGCTATGTCTAGCGTGAGTGGTTGCATCATGGGGAGAGAAGTTATGACATTACCTTAAACAGTACAGTATACGCCATACAGTACCATTGACTGTTTACTATTCAGTATGTGATAAGGAAGTCCCAATGTGTCTGTATATAAAATGCTGTGTGTTTGATATGAATATATTACTTATTTCTCTTGCACCCTCTGTCAGGGTTTTATAGTTTCTTTAATAACCAATGGATCATGTATTGTACAGTTGAAGTCGGGTACATACACTCAGGTTGGAGTCATTAAAACTCATTTTTCAACAACTCCACAAATTATATATTTATAGACAAGGAATTTTAACTAGAATTAAATCTAAGAAATTGTGAAAAAAGGATTTTAAATGTATTTGGCTAAGGTGTATGTAAACTTCCGACTTCAACTGTATCTAATAATACTCAAAGGGTTTCCTTTAATGGAAGCTTCTATAATGTAAAACATGTTAAGTGTGGTGTACCGCAGGGCAGCTTTCTAGGCCTCTACTCTTTTTACCAATGACCTGTCACTGGCATTAAACAAAGCATGTGTGTTCATGTTTGCTGATGAGTCAACCATATACGCATCAACAACCACAGCTAATGAAGTCACTGAAACCCTTAGTGTTGCAGTCTGTTTTGGAATGGGTGGCCAGTAAAACTGGTCCTGAACATTTCTAAAACTAAGAGCATTGTATTTGGTACAAATCATTCCTTAAGTTCTAGACCTCAGCTGAGTCTAATGAATGGTGTGGCTGTTGAACAAGTTGAGACAAAATTACTTGCCGTTACTTAAGATTGTAAACGGTCATGGTCAAAACATATAGTTGTAAAGATGGGGAGAGGTCTGTCCGTAATAAAGAGATGCTCTGCTTTTTTGACACCACACTCCAAAAAGCAAGTTGTCGAATCTTGATTATTGTCCAATGCTGCAAGGGAAGACCTAGTTAAGCTGGCCCAGAACAGCAGCACATTTTTATCTTAATTGTAATCAGAGGGCTGATACAAATACCATGCATGCCAGTCTCTTGGCTAAGACTTGAGGAGAGACTGACTGCATGACTTCTTTTTATAAGAAACATTGTGTTGGAAATCCCAAATTGTTTGCAGAGTCAGCTGACACCACACACACCACCAGGGGTCTTTTCAAATTCAAGAAAGAGTACAGTATTATATAGAGCCCTTATTGCTCAAATAAACCGCCAACCTAGATAGTTTGTATTAATAGGCTACGTGTGCCTTTAAAAAAAATGTAGTTCTGTCCTTGAGTTGAGGTCTTGATGTTCTGTATTGTCATTCTGGTTCATGTTTTGTGTGGACCCCAGGAAGAGTAGCTGCTGCTTTTGCAACATCTAATGGGGATCTTAATAAAATACCAATAACGAGAATACTGGGATTAATTCGTGAAGTGCACACTTCAGCATGCCAGTGGCCATCTAAGGTGAGCATTTGCCGGCTGAAGTCGGTTACGACGCCCAACTGCATGTCAAGACCCTGGTGAGGACAGATGTGGAGGTCCCGTGGTTACGAGGCCTGCGGTTGTGGGTCCTGTTGGACATAACTGCCAAGTTCTCTAAAACAACAATGGCAGGAAAACTAACATTGAATTTTCTGGCAACAGCTCTGGTGGACATTCCTGCAGTCAACATGGCAATTGCGTTGTGTGACCAAACCACACATTTTGTCCCAGGCACCTGTGTAATGATCATGCAGTTTAATCAGCTTCTTGATATGGCTTGGTTGGATGAATTATCTTGGGAAAGGAATAACACTCACTAACAAGGATGCAAACAAATGTGCACAGAATAAGATTTAAAAAATATATATAAAAAAAAAAATCAGCTCATTAAACATTTATATTTTGTGTGTCTCTCTCTCTCTCACACACACACACACACACACACACACACACACACTTACTTTAACTAGGCAAGTCAGTTAAGAACAAATTCTTATTTACAACGACAGCCTACCAAAAGGCCTCCTGCAGGCATGGGGGCTGGGATTAAAAATATAGGACAAAACACATCATGGCAGCAGCACATGACAACACAAAACAGGGCACAGACAATACATCATGCAAAGCAGCCACAACTGTCAAGAAGAGTATCCATGATTGAGTCTGAAGAGATTGAGATAAAACTGTCCAGTTTGAGCGTTTGTTGCCACTCATTCCAGTCGCTAGCTGCAGCGAACTGAAAAGACGCGCGACCCTGGGATGTGTCCAAGTAGCCTAGTGGTTAGAGCGTTGGGACAGTAACCGAAAGGTTGCGGGATCAAATCCCCAAGCTGACAAGGGGGGGGGGGAAAAATCTGCCGTTCTGCCTCTGAGCAAGGCAGAACCCACCGTTCCCCATGCGCTGAAGCCGTGGATGTCAATTACGGTAGCTCCCCAGACCTCTGAGGGGTTGGGTTAAATGTGGAAGACACACTTCAGTTGAACAACTAGGTATCTGCTCTTTGGGGACCTTTAACAGAATGTGTGGAGGATGAGGGCTGCAGTAGATATCTCAGATAGGGGGGAGTGAGGCCTAAGAGGGTTTTATAAATAAGCATCAACCAGTGGGTCATGCGACAGGTATACAGAGATTACCAGTTTACAGAGGAGTAGAGTGCAGTGATGTGTCCTGTAAGGAGCATAGGTGGCAAATCTGATGGCCGAATGGTAAACAACATCTAGTCGCTCGAGAGCACCCTTAACAGCCGATCTATAAATTACATCTGCGCAATCTAGCGTGGACAGGATGGTCATCTGAATCAGGGTTTGTTTGGAAGCTGGGGTGAAAGAGGAGCGATTACAATAGAGGAAACCAAGTCTAGATTTAACTTTAGCCTGCAGCTTTGATATGTGCTGAGAGAAGGACCGTGTACCGTCTAGCCATACTCCCAAGTATTTGTTTGAGGTGACTACCTCAAGCTCTCAGAGGTAGTAATAACACCTGTGGGAAGAGGGGCATTCTTCTTACCAAACCACATGACCTTTGTTTTGAGGTGTTCAGAACAAGGGCAGAGAAAGCTTGTTGGATACTAAGAAAGCTTTACGTTTAACTCAAAATCCAGGGAGGGGCCAGTTGAGTGCAAGACTATCATCTGCATATAAAGGGATGAGAGAGCTTCTTACTGCCTGAGCTATGTTGTTGATGTAAATTGAGAAGAGCGTGGGGGCCTAGGATTGAGCCTAGGCGAGCGAAAGCTCACTAGAGAGAGAGGGGGGTGGGGGGTACCTATACCAGACAGGGGGAGACAAGCTAGGGAAGATGGTGAACAGGTGCCTTTGATACAGTTGAAGTCGGAAGTTTATGTAAACTGAGTTTAAATGTATTTGGCTGTGTTTCACAATTCCTGACATTTAATTCTAGTAAAAATTTCCTGTCTTAAGTCAGGATCACCATTTTATTTTAAGAATGTGAAATGTCAGAATAATAGGAGAGATAATTATTTATTTCAGCTTTTATTTCTTTCATCACATTCCCAGTGGGTCAAACGTTTACATACGCTCAATTAGTATTTGGTAGCATTGCCTTTAAATAGTTTAACTTGGGTCAAAGATTTCAGGTAGGCTTCCCACAATAAGTTGGGTGAATTTTGGCCCAATCCTCCTGACAGAGCTGGTGTAACTGAGTCAGGTTTGTAGGTCTCCATGCTCGCACACACTTTTTCAGTTCTGCCCACACATTTTCTATAGGATTGAGGTTAGGCTTTGTGATGTCCACTCCAATGCCTTGACTTTGTTGTCCTTAAGCCATTTTGCCACAACTTTGGAAGTGTGCTTGGGGCCATTGTCTATTTGGAAGATCCATTTACGACCAAGCTTTAACTTCCAGACTAAATCTCTTGAGCATGTTGCTTCAATATATCCACATAATTTTCCTGCCTCATGATGCCATCTATTTTGTGAAGCGCACCAGTCCCTCCTGCAGCAAAGCACCCCCCACAACATGCTGCCACTCCCATGCTTCACTGTTGGGATGGTGTTCTTCAGCTTGCAAGCCTCCCCCTTTTCCCTCCAAACATAATGGTCATTATGGCCAAACAGTTCTATTTTTCTTTCATCAGACCAAAAGATATTTCTCCAAAAAGTATGATCTTTGTCCCCATGTGCAGTTGGAAACCGTAGTCTGGCTTTTTTATGGCGTTTTTTTCCATGCTCAGCGGCCTTTCAGTTTATGTCGATATAGGACTCGTTTTACTGTGGATATAGATACTTTTGTACCCGTTTCCTCCAGCATGTTCACAAGGTCCTTTGCTGTTGTTCTGGGATTGATTTGCACTTTTCGCACCAAAGTACGTTCATCTCTAGGAGACAGAACGCGTCTCCTTCCTGAGCGGTATGACGGCTGCATGGTGTTTGTACAGATGAACGTGGTACCTTCAGGCGTTTGGAAATTGCTCCCAAGGATGAACCACACTTGTGGAGGTCTACAATTTTTTTTTCTTCTGAGGTCTTGGCTGATTTCTTTTGATTTTCCCATAATGTCAAGCAGAGAGGCACTGAGTTTGAAGGTAGGCCTTAAAATACATCCACAGGAACACCTCCAATTCACTCAAATGATGTCAATTCGCCTATCAGAAGCTTCTAAAGCCATGACATCATTTCTGGAGTTTTCCAAGCCGTTTAAAGGCACAGTCAATTTAGTGTATGTAAACTTCTGACCCACTGGAATTGTGATACAGTGAATTATAAGTGAAATAATTTGTCTGTAAACAATTGTTGGAAAAATGACTTGTGTCATGCACAAAGTAGATGTCCTAACCAACTTGACAAAACTATTGTTTGTTAACAAGAAATTTGTGGAGTGGTTGAAAAACACATTTTAATAACTCCAACCTAAGTGTATGTAAACTTTGACTTCAACTAAGTATTCAGACCCCTTGACTTTGACATTTTGTTACGTTACAGCCTTATTCTAAAATTGCTTAAATAAATGTCTTTCCCTCAATCTAAAACACAATACCCCATAATGACAAAGCGAAAACAGGTTTTTTAGAAATGTATTATAAATAAAAACATAAAACAAATACCTTATTTACCTAAGTATTCAGACCCTTTGCTAGGAGACTCGAAATTGAGCTCCGGTGCATCCTGTTTCCATTGATCATCCTTGAGATGTTTCTACAACTTGATTGGAGCCCACCTGTGGTAAATTCAATTGCTTGGAAATGTTTTGTAAGGGAACACACCTGTCTATCTAAAAAAAAGGTCCCACAGTTGACAATGCATGTCACAGCAAAAACCAAGCCATGAGGTCAAAGGAATTGTCCGTAGAGCTCCGAGAAAGGATTGTGTCGAGGCACAGATCTGGGGAAGGGTTCAAAACATTTCTGCAGCATTGAAATTCCCCAAGAACACTGTGGCCTCCATCTTTCTTAAATGGAAGTAGTTTGGAACCACCAAGACTTTTCGTAGAGCTGGCCACCCGGCCAAACTGAGCAAATTGGGGGCAAAGGGCCTTGGTCAGGGAGGTGACCAAGAACACGATGGTCACTCTGACATAGCTCCAGAGTTCCTCCGTAGAGATGGGAGAAACTTTCAGAAGGACAACCATCTCCGCAGCACTCCACCAAGCAGGCCTTTATGGTAGAGTGGCCTGATGGAAGCCAGTCCTCAGTAAAAGGCATGACAGCACGCTTGGAGTTTACAAAAAGGCACCTAAAGGACTGACCATGAGAAGCAAGATTCTCTGGTCTGATGAAACCAAGATTGAACTCTTTGGCCTGAATGCCGAGCATCACGTCTACAGTGAAGCATGGTGGTGGCAGCATCATGCTTTGGGGATGTTTTTCAGCTGCAGGAATTGGGAGACTAGTCAGGATCGAGGGAAAGACTAACAGAGCAAAGTACAGTCAGATCCTTGATGTAAACCTTCTCCAGAGTGCTCAGGACCTCAGACTGGGGCGACGGTTCACCTTTCAACAGGACAACGACCCTAAGCACACAGCCAAGACAACACAGGAGTGGCTTCGGGACAAGTCTCTGAATGTCCTTGAGTGGCCCAGCCAGAGCACAGACTTGAACCCAATCGAAAATCGCTGGAAAGACGTGAAAATAGCTGTGCAGCGACACTCCCCATCCAACCTGACAGAGCTTGAGAGGATCTTCAGAGAAGGAATGGGAGAAACTCCCCAAATACAGTTGTGCCAAGCTTGTACTGTGATACCCAAGAATTACGAGGCTGCAAAAGGTGCTTCAACTAAGTGCTGAGTAAAGGGTCTGAATACTTATGTGAATGTGATTTTTTAAATTGTATTTCAAATGCATCTTAAAGACAAAAGTTTTTTTGCTTTGTCATTATGCAGTATTGCGTGTAGATTTACCTTGTTACAAGTTCTAACACTGGAATGTGTGTTTTTATTCTACACCTCGATTAGGCTGATGTCAATCCTTTTTGTTAAATGATTTTCAATTTGAGCGTCTTTATTTCTGTCGCCTACACTTTCTCATTCTGATTTTTAACGCAGGTGGGATTTAAGGACGAGTGTGGATTTGTGACAATGACGAGAAGAGCAGCCACTCAGGGGTTTGACAGCTCCAACGCAGTTATACAAACGTTGCCTAAACAAAAACTGCTGATGAGAATCTCAGGACTGTGCATAGCAACACTATTATCCTGTCAAGTACACAAAACCCTTCTTGCAATGGCCTTTCTCAGCGCATTTTCAATCCCAGCATTCATAAACTATGCGTACATTTTTTAAACAAACACTCCCATACTGATAAAAAAAAAAAAATTAATTGCACTACATTCCAGTCAAATGGAAAGTTAAGAGGCTCAGCAATATGACATTGCCACGAGCAGCAGGATGAATTGCAGATGAGCGCAACGCAAGAAAATGCACTCAAAAAATATTTGCGCATGTGCACTTTACACTGCTCCAATGTGATAAATTGCAGGACCAAAACATTTACATTCTTACTTGTGGAAGTCTGCCAGATATTGCTGTGTACTTCGTGCATTGCTGTCTCTACCTAAAAAGTTGCAATATGGAATAGTTCCTTACAAGCAAAAACTGAAGCAGGACGTACCAGTGACTCGCTCAATATGGAAGTGGTCAGATGACACGGATGCTACAGGACTGTTTTGCTAGCACAAACTGGAATATGTTCTGGGATTCATCCAATGGCATTGAGGAGTATACCACCTCAGTCACCGGCTTCATCAATAAGTGCATCGACGACGTCGTCGCCACAGTGACCGTACGTACATATCCCAACCAGAAGCCATGGATTACAGGCAACATTCGCATCGAGCTAAAGAGCGTCCTGACCGATTGCCATATCAGGCGGTGATGCAACTGCTCGGCATCTGACCATAAGGCGCTACAGAGGGTAGTGCATACAGCCGTACATCAGTGGGTCCAAGCTTCCTGCCATCCAGGACCTATATACTAGGCGGTGTCAGAGGAAAGCACCACAAATTGTCAGACTCCAGTCACTCAAGTCATAGACTGTTTTCTCTGCTACCGCACGGCAAGCGGTACCGGAGCGCCAAGTCTGGGACCAAAAGGCTCTTTAACAGCTTCTACCCCCAAGCCATAAGACTACTGAACAATTAAACATTTGGCTACCAGACTATTTACATTGACCCCCCCCTCCATTTGTTTTGTACACTGCTGCTACTCGCTGATTAATATCTATGCATAGTCACTTCACCCATACCTCAATGTACAAATTACCTCGACTAACCTGTACCCCCGCACATCGACTCAGTACCCCCTGTAGATAGCCTCGTTGTTATTTTGTGTTACTTTAGTTTATTTGGGGAATATTTTCTTAACTCTTTCTTGAACTGCACTGTTGGTTAAGGGCTTGTAAGTACGCATTTCACAGTAAGGTCTACAGTTGTATTCGGCACATGTGACAAAGTTCAATATTGCGGTTCAATGAATGGCAAGTTCAATTAACGATAGTCCTTCGATCCATAGCTCCATCTGACTTTGAGTGGTAAAAAAATGTCCAGCCCCATCCCTCAGCTTTATTGCAAAGAAGTGGCTCGGCTGAAGTTTGGCTGAAAAACCAATTACAAATTGTGGCCTTACGGCAAAGGCACTTCCTCATACGTGATCTGCACATATGGAGATTTCATGGGTAAGTGCCAATATTCAAAGTTATAGTACAAGTAGAAGCTCTTCTCCTCTACCACCTTCTGATAAGCCTCCGCGAGACTGAGGACAAAGTCCATGTACGACTGGTGTGGTCGGAAAGGGTGATAGAACTTGCGGATGTCTTCGGCCAGGGTCTTCGCAGAAGGCTCCCTGAAGATAGAATCATCGTCCCCCAAGTAGGTCGGCTCCCCACTGTACAGGTAGATCTTAGTGTAGTTGGTCTGGAATCGGCTGGACAGCTTGGCTCGCTGTTGAGCAAGATACCTGTAGGTGCGATGGACGAACTGGGAGCAGTCGTAGGAGTCAAACCACACAGTGGCGTTGGGGCCGGGGTCTGAGCGGACCGTCCACGTCTCATAATAAATCCCAGTCTGGTTGTCGTCCTGGACCCACAAGGCCATCTCGTTGAACTGGCCACCTAGAAGGAGAGACAGTAATCGTTATTTATCATACCAGAGGGGAGTTTGGGTTTGCAAAACTCTAACATGCACAATAAGTAATTAATGCTGCATTCACACCCTATGCCTTCAGTGATTGCAGATCTAAAGGAATCAATATGGTGATGGTTACACCTAACATTCCAACCCCATTGATTAGTTATTTGTTGACTTTATTGTCAAAGTCTGGTCTTCAGCAGAGCATAGTAGTGATGATAGGCCTAGTTATTAAACAAAGTTAAGTGCATCACCCTCCACGTCCTCATTTTTACATTTAGCAGACACTCACATAGCAATTAGGGTTAATCTCAGGGCACATCGATAGATTTTTCACCTAGTTAGAACCTGATTAGAACCAGCGACCTTTCGGTTACAAGTCCAACGCTCTTAACCGTTAGGCTACTAGCCGCTCTTTAATCACTAGGCTACCTGCCGATCCTAATGGATCAACCAGGCTGCCAAAAGATCTAAAAGACAATACTACCAGAGTTCACATTGCCCTTGGCCTACTCAGTCTTGTTACCTGAGATCTCTCCCACTTTCTCCAAGGTGCCATTCTCAGACCAGTGGATGTCATCAATCCCCTCAAAGAAGCATGCAGCTCCCTGGTTGCACCAGAAGGGGTTGTTAGTCTCACGTCTCAGGTGAGGGAAGGTGCAGTTGCCCAGCTGGAAGAGTTCATACCACTCCATGGTGTAGTTTCTCCCCGTTTCAGCACTGCTGAACCCAATGGCATCATGCATGATATGCTAGGAGTGAGAGAATCAAATCAGTTACAGAGATTTGTAATGCACCAGGAATCGTGTGTGTGTGTGTGTGTGTGTGTGTGTGTGTGTGTGTGTGTGTGTGTGTGTGTGTGTGTGTGTGTGTGTGTGTGTGTGTGTGTGCATTTGGGTTTCTGTTATACAAAATGTAGTGGCAGACATTTAAATTTACCAGACATGAGAAATTTACTGGACCCACATGCATTGGGTGTGTAACCTGATTAGGGCGTCCACCCAACGGTGCCCAGAATGACAGAAATCACATTTAGATGATGGTAATTGGGGCGGCAGGTAGCCTAGTGGTTAGGGCATTGGACTAGTAACCGAAAGGTTGCAAGATCAAATCCCCGAGCTGACAAGGTAAAAAAAATCTGTCTTTCTGCCCTGAACAAGGCAGTTAACCCACTGTTCCCCGGTAGGCTGTCATTGAAAATAGGAATTTGTTCCTAACTGACTTGCCTAGTTAAATAAAGGTCAAATAATCTTAACAGAACATCAAGTCAGCCAACAAGATGAGTAATGAAAAGCAAAATCACTAGCCTATGCATAGTTGGTGTGTGAGTTTCAAGTTTGTGGAAGCAAATTTTCAACAAACATGCACATTTATAATAAAGCATTCCATGCATCTGCAGAGTTATGCAAGATAGCCTACTATTCGTAATGTGATGAGTAGATTGGATAGTCACAATTTAGACAATAACTCACTGTTTGCAAAAAAGAGGCCTGGGTGGCTGAGCACAGGAAAAACCCATTATATATACACACAATTCTACTACACTTTATATGACATTTGCAGAATATTTTGTTAATACGACAAATTACAGGGTAGCCTACTCTGACAAAAAGACCTTAAAAAAACGACATTGTCCATATAATAGGCCTACACAAATAGAATGACATCCAACTAAACTGAAGAAGAAAATGATTGTCCAAAAACTAACTTAAAATGGCACTGACACAACAATGATGAAGTGTATATACGCAGTCACCGGGGTTATGGCCAATGCTCTCCGCTGGTGCCAATAAGATGCGCTATAGGCCTACTGTTGTTCGCTCAATTAAGTTGAATTTTTATAACAACATGACATGAGTATTTTCATTGTCTTCTCGTTACAGTAATAGCCATTTGCTTTCCAAACTACTGTATGTTTTCCTGCGATAGAAATGAGATATTGCAATATGCCTGGCTGGGCCTCTACTTTTCACTGACAGTTGCAACTCGACAACTTGTATTTGCAGCCCATGCGCAATTAATGCCTTCCCTTCCAACTGTAGGCAATGCGATTTAAAAAAAATCCACCATTATAAAAAATTAAGGCTAGGGAAAGCTAATGATCAATCTTCAAAATAGTAGCCTATTTTGAATGGTTTCATTTATTTCTATATAGACAGGAGTAGGCTATAATTTTCGCAATTTACTTAGGGAAAGCTTAAGCCTTATGGACACGCCGCCTATGTCAATCTACTATCCCTCATAGTAGAAAAGTTTACTTATTCTATTGGTCAGGTGAAGAAGTCGGACGTGGAGGTCCTGAGCTGGCATGGTTACACGTTGTCTGCGGTTGTGAGGCCGGTTGGACTGCCAAATTCTCTAAAATGACGGAGACGGCTTATGGTAGAGAAATTAACATTAAATTCTCTGGCAACAGCGCTGGTGGACATTCCTGAAGTCAACATGCCAAATGAATGCTCCCTCAAACTTTATACATCTGTGGCATTGTGTTGTGTGACAAGACTGGACATTTTAGAGTGGCCTTTTGTCCCCAGCACAAGGTGCACCTGTGTAATGATCATGCTGTTTAATCAGTTTATTGATATGCCACACCTGTCAGGTGGGTGGATTATCTTGGCTAAGGAGAAATGCTCACTAACAGGGATGTAAATACATTTGTGCACAAAATGAGAGAAATAAGCTTGTTGTGCACATGGAACACTTCTGTGATCTTTTATTTCAACTCATGGGACCAGCACTTTACATGTTGAGTTTATATTTTTGTTAAGTGTATTGCCATCAACTGGTATGTATCATTGAATAGGCTAAAAAGCATTATTTCGCGTTCTTTTATTGTCCCGAACAAAATCGGACAATGCCAATTTTATTTATTATTCCAAAAAAAACAGCTATTACCAGCTAACAGAAACCCTGGTGTGTCTCTGGTGTGAGTCACACACAGTATGACAGCTGTGCAACTTCCCCCAAAAAACGAAACATACTACTTACCATTTTCCCCAGCAATGATCCATATTTAAACTCCCACACTGGAGTTTGCATCCGAAATACCGAGATGACATCCCAGTTATTCATGTAGGGGATCCGGCCATCCCTGTCGCCGGTGGGGCAGAAGGGGAACATGGCTTCACAGTACGAGTCCGCAGCGGGACGACAATCAAATCGCCTGTCAATGTCAATTACAGTTTGTTAGAGGGTTGGATTGGTAGCTAGTTAGTGGTTAGAAAATATAGGTCTACACCAAAGATTATTATAACTAACCATTTTCATCTGCCTACACTGACAGGGCTTGAAAAAAAAAACATCTTCGCTAGACAGGTATCACATGACATGTTGTCGAAGACAGCTCAACTTTGGCTAAACATGGATGGCAGCAGCTGTCTTACTTTTAATTTAACCTCTTAGAATTGAACATTTGCCATAACTACCTGTAAGGAATCGGCCATTCTTGCTTTCCATGGACATCTCGGGAATGTACAATCTCCAGATAGTAAAATAGGACTGAACACGTTAAAACCACCGTTGGTCTCATCTCGACACTTCTTTTAACCACAGAAGACAAGCAGACGTTTCCCACGTACTTCCGTGTTGCTGTCTCCTTTGTCTCTTCGATGAGGTTTATCGGCGTTTGGCATTCAATAAATGTTGCATTACCGCCACCTACTAGACTGGAGTATACTTTGCTTGAAATAAATATAATGAAACATTTATTAATTAACAAATACCCTACCATCTAACCCTACACTCACTAAAAACCCACAACCCTACTCCACTATTTAAATCTATTTAGTCCGGCCTCAGGCAGACAGCCTGAAAGGATGGGACAGCACTACTTAACACACCCTATAACTCTTCTGAAGTCAGGTCTCGAACACCCAAATACATCTCTGTAGGTGCCACCAAAACCTCCATTTTCTGTGACTTACGTTCCATCCCTGCAGAACAGTTGACAACCATTGCTATAAATGTACTGGTACAACTCTACTATACACACCACTACTCTCAGGATCCCTCCCCTTGACCCATCTTCCTCTACTTTCTTCACTGCCTCAGAATATGACAACTTCTGCATTACTCTAACCCTGGAAACCTCAACCTGCCTCTCTCGCACCAGACATTTCTGATCCCCAGCCCCATGGTCATCCCTACAATTAACACATGACACCCCTATGCTACACATTACCTTTTCTCAGGCCCTTCTACACACTTCTCACACCTAGTAACCTCTATCCTACACACTGCTGCCACATGCCCATGAGCTTAACACCTGTAACAACATAATGTATTCGGCACAAAAGCTTGTACGGGATAACTTACAGAATATACTCTAACATCCACTTTGTCGGGCAAAGACTCAAAAGAACAGACAACGACTCACCAAATGAAGAGCATCACAAACACTGGGAATCTTCCCCCTCAGTTCGTCAACCCACATTTACCTCTACCCCAATAATGACTCCTTTTAATTGTGCCCTTTTCTTGACAGCAAAACAATTCACATGTCTTGTCCCCATTCGTTTAACACAGAGCACCTGCTCCCTCTGACCAGCAGAAACACAAACAATTATCACAAGACCACTTCTGGATACCTTCACCGATTCCACAGCACCCAACTCCTTTTTCACACACTCTGAAACCACAAATGGATCAGCCAAAAGGCAAGGGTCCACTTTTGACAAAAATGTCACTCCTACCATCACATCTCATCTTTATTCTGACCCTTGGGCTCCGAGAACTTCACCACACATACGATCCCCGATACTTTGCTCTCACTCACTTCCATTTCTCCTCCTGTCTTCAATACAGCTCACTCTGCTTACACTTTCTATCCTTCTTTAACAAACCATATACATTTTTTCTGACATTTTTTACGGATTCAAGCTCACCCTCTTCCTCCCTCTCTCTCTTCGACCTCCTCTGCCTCCTTTTCCCTCCATTCCTCCTCCGTACTCCTAGTACACTTCTCCTTATAATAATATTGCACTTCTCCTGACATACATCTTGTTCTTGCCCTCTCAAGGGACGCCATTTTCCCCTGGCTACGACTCCTTTCTTAGAAGAGTTAGTTAATATGACTGCTCAGTAATTACTACTGTCTCTTGCTTCTTCTGCCAGGAAAGACAGTCGTCGCAATGGCAGTCGTCGCAATGGCCATTAATGAGGTCAGGTGGTAACCTGTGTTACTTTGCGATTGGCTGGAAGTGAGTTAGTTATCATTGTTCTTCTACTTTTCATGACTGGCAAAGTACCAGGATGTTGTTTAGAGCAGTTTTGAGTCTGAATTTAGAAACAGAATTTCGAATCTGAATTTAGAAACTGAATTTAGAACCTGAATTTAGAAACTGAATTTAGAACCTGAATTTAGAACCTGAATTTGAAAACTGAATCTGAATGCATCTGAGAAATTGAATATATGAAACTTTGGTAAACTTGATACACAGAAAATGAATGCAATATCTACCATATTGAAACTAAATATATAATTATTGAATTTGAATATTGAATTAAATTTAAATGTAATTTGAAAACTGAATGCAATATTCATTCAATTCAGTTTCAAATCATAATGATGATTCAATTTGTGCATTACAAATGAAAAAATATTGAATTCAAATTCAATGTCCTAACACGTATTCAAAATTATAAAATTAAAATACAATTTCTACCAGGCTCTGTCGCAGCCGGCCGCAACCGGGCGGCCCATGGGGCGGCGCACAATTGGCCCAGCGTCGTCCGGGTTAGGGAGGGTTTGGCCGGCAGGGATATCCTTGTCTCATCGCGCACTAGCGACTCCTGTGGCGGGCCAGGCACAGTGCACGCTGACCAGGTCACCAGGTGTACAGCGTTTCCTCCGACACATTGGTGCGGCTGGCTTCCGGGTTGGATGGGCATTGTGTCAAGAAGCAGTGTGGCTTGGTTGGGTCGTGTTTCAGAGGACGCATGGCTCTCGACCTTCGCCTCTTCCAAGTCCGTGTGGGAGTTGCAGCGATGAGACAAGACTGTAACTACTACCAATTGGATACCACGAAATTGGGGAGAAAAAAGGGGTAAATAAATAAATAAATACAATATCTGTTGGCACTGAAATCACTCCATAGACCCATGTGGACAAGAAGAATAAACTTGTCACCACCTGCACCTTCATGTGCAAGGCCCTGCTCCAGGAGATCTTCAACGCATCGGAGCCATGGTACAGCAGGATGTGCTCAAACTCGCCTGATTCAGACACTGCAGCGTCAAAATTGAGGCTTGATTGTAAATCTCTGACCTTCCTTGTGTTCATAATTGCTGATGTAACATGTCTGGATAGGGGAAAGTTTGCTTTCAGAAACAAGTCATGTCAGATCAGTGATGACCTTAATAAGGAAGGAATGAGAGTTAATTTTCAAACATGGCCATAGCCTCTCCTTTGTGTTGTGTGCCAGTAAGTGAAGCTGTATTGTAGATGTCTATAGTTATGAGAAGTTCTCTCAAAGTAGGAATATTTCCTATTGCTTTTAATGGTGGAAATGACTTATAGGTCAAATAGTGAAAGAGACTTGATCAAATAGTGTTTTTCCTTGCATTAAAATTGTGAACTGTATGCACATTTGTATTCGCATAACAAGAAACACACGTTAATCTCAGGTCTAAATGCGCACAATGCGCATTGAGTTCGGAATGTAAGCAGATTGACCTGAACACCTAGGTGGATTAGCTTGAATTTTATTCCTATCTTAGTTCAGTGTAAATGCAATCAGTTCAGCCTATCCACTGTGGTATAAATTCTATAGGAAAAGAGACTGCAGATTCTTTCAAACAACAACTTCATTATAAGATTTTCAGAAATTGAACAATTTCAACAATCACTCATATAGTTCCGAGTTGAAAAGCCCAACGAACACAGTTGTCTCTTTCCTTTCATAGAAAGTAAATCCTCTTATCTATGTGACAGTTAGCAGATGTGCAGAATCAGGGCCGGGAAACAGAGTTGTAAAAAGTAATTTAGCTGTGCAGATCAAGATAGCTGATATCTCCATTCTCTGTTCCTCCCGGCAATTCACACATAGCTAAATTCCTGTCGATTGTAAACACAGAAGGTCACATACTGCGGTCACACCCAAGTGGCTCATACATCTGTACGCTCAGATTTATGACTAAGTCACACAAGATCCGTTTGTGTCAGTAAATAAATACTTGCTTTTAACAATGGACAATTTTTAAGTAAAAAACAGCATAGTATGTCTAATTAAACATAGTATGTAATGAATATTCATTTCCTCTACAACACTCCACTTAAAAATATTCCCACATTATTCAAACTGCCTCAGTGTTCCACCTGTTGAATGTAAAATGAAAGAGAGTAAGGGCAGAGCAGACTGTATTAGATATTCCATTAAATATTGCAACATGGAATGAAAATGTAAGAGGACCAGTGCTTTTGAAATATATTTAGCAATGTTGTTACATTGTAGTCCTATTGCTGTTTCTTAATCAGAGCGTACATGATCTATAGCCTAGGTTTTGTTATCATGCTATCATCATCAGCCAATGTGATCACACCATTGCACGCTCGCTCTCTGTCCTTTCAAACTCCTTGCCAGTTCTTTTGGCTGCTGTATTTTAGGCCTACATTCAACAAACAAGAGCAAGCATCTCTCCTCGAATAGGCTGTTGGATATTAGTATAAAAACGAAATAAGTGTCTAGCTTTGGGCCTCCTAGAGAGCTAAGAGGAATGGCTGGGAGGCCGCAGAGGGCCAGGTGCGTAATTTTGCAAGAGAACAGTAGATGTGTAGCCTTAAAGTTAGAAGCTTATGCATATCAACCAAATCATTTATTAGCTAAATATTATGCCTAACATGCTGACCAAACCGATATGGTTTAATCATTATTTTGTTCCATCTCGGTCTGATAAGGTGTTTGTTGAATTTAGGAAGAAGGGACTGGCCACAACTGAAGACTTATACATAGATTAGACAATTAAAATCATTCATCCAATTAAATAATAAATTCAAACTCTCCCATTCACATTTTTTTCCGTTATCTACAAGTCAGACACTATATATAAGGGAAAATGTAAAATGTTGACACCATCCATGTACAACATTTGTTTTTATGAATTGCTACAGTGCCCTTCCAACTCAAAGCACTATCTCACAGTTTGTCTCCTTTTTCTCCAACTACACAGATATTGAGATCTCAGATGATCTATGGGGAGAAGTCCTGTCTATTGAGATCTCAGATGTTCTATGGGGAGAAGCCCCGGCTAGAATTCACTCCTGTTCTCAAAGAGACCTGGGGTAAAGAGTTAAATATTGAGATCTCAGATGATCTATGGGGAGAAGTCCTGTCTATTGAGATCTCAGATGATCTATGGGGAGAAGTCCTGTCTATTGAGATCTCAGATGATCTATGGGGAGAAGCCCTGTCTATTGAGATCTCAGATGTTCTATGGGGAGAAGCCCCGGCTAGAATTCACTCCTGTTCTCAAAGAGACCTGGGGTAAAGAGTTAAATATTGAGATCTCAGATGAACTATGAGGAGAAGTCCTGTCTATTGAGATCTCAGATGTTCTATGGGGAGAAGCCCTGTCTAGAATTTACTCCTGTTCCATCAATGCCAGATATCAATTGATGCTATACAAAGTCATGCATAGACTTCATTACTCCAAAACCAAATTACATAGAATTTACCCCCAGGTCTCCCCACTGTGCAACAAATGTAAAGCCTCATAAGGTTATTTAACTCATCCTTTTTGGTTCTGCCCCCTACTTAATCATTTTTGGAAGAACATATTTGATTGGTATTCAAAGGTATATGAGAGGGCCATTGAACCTGATGCAGCTCTCTTTGGCTGCACATAGTCTGTTCTAAGATCAACATATGAGGAACAACAGACTCTGATGTTTGGAATGGTGGCTGCAAAAAATATTATCCTCACAGAATGGAAGTCACCCACTCCCCCTTGCTTCTGTAGATAGCTAGCATAAATGACTAACACCATTAACTAGAAAAATATTTGTTTTTTCAGGACTAACTCCTCCAGCAGATTTCTCAAGATTTGGAGTCCGTTTCTGGACTGTCTGGACAGAGACTGACTGCGAACACTGACCCATAACGCTTATTGTTGTTGTAACTGTAATTGTTGCTCTAATCTTGTCCCATTTCTTGCTTAAGTAATACTTAATTTCATATGTCTGGCAGTGTTTTTTTTTGTTTTTTTGTGTGCTTTTGTTTTGTATTAATTACAAAAGAAAATCCTTTAAAATAAAAGCTCCACAATACTTTTGTGCTAATATTCTATAAGAGGAACAGGAGCTCCAGCAGTAGAAAATTTGAGGTGCTGTAACTCAGCTCCAGTGAGCTCCTGCCCAAGTCAAGCACTGCATTGCAGTTGTTATTTGATTTGTTAAGCAAATCATAGCTACTGAATTTATTTAGGCTTTCCATGACAAAGACATTTTTATGATTTATTTTATTAATTTGTACAAATGTATACAATTTTCTTTTCACTTTGACATTGAGTTATTTTGTGTAGATCAGTGACAAAAAAAGGACAATTATATCCTACTTTGTAACGCAACAAAATTTGAATATACTGTATCCGATGGTCTGCTGTACAAATACAGTCATGCCAAGCATTATAAAATGGGCCTCTGAAAAAACTATGAAAGCACCACAATATCATGTGATGTTTTGGCTATATTTCATTCAGGCCTACTACTTGAATTGTGACTACGAACTAAGTTGCATAAATGGGAGGAAAAAGTGAGATCTGAACACAATGCAGACACAATGCAGCCAGTGTGCATGCATTTTAATACCAGGTGTAATTGCAAAAAATTCAAGGCCTGTGTTTGGAATGTAATCCTGTCACGGCTGTTCGACGAGGGATAATGCAAATGGGGTCTGAGAGAGTGCTGGGATTTTGGTTAGCCAAGGTGTTCTCTGAAGAGATGGGTTGTCGGCCTGCTCATCTGCAGATATGATCTCAGCACCGTACAGTCCGGGCACTTCTCTATATTCCCTATAACGTCCGCAACCCTCTCCACAGCTTCTTGGCTAAGCACAGTGGAGGCGTTCGCCTCGAATTTCCCAACTAAGTCCTCCTGACTCAATGGTTTCCTCCAGTGGCCGTAGAAGGTATTACACCTGGCTGTGACACTCTCCCCATGCTCCATCTCTACTGTCACCTCGCAGTACATCTTGTCGAAGCTGGGGTGGTTGTCTTGGGGGTTCTCGACTCTGACCTTGGCCAGGAGCTCCCTCAAGGCCGGCCTGTCTATCTGAGGCCCGCTGAAGGAGTTCACGGACACCTGGTTGTCCAGTAGGGCTGAGCAGGCATTGAACTGAAATGAATGCCTGGCCTGGTGCTCCATGGCTGGGAAGGGGCAGTCAATGTACCTGGAGGGAGGCACTCGGAGCACCACCTTCTGGACCTTACAGAGGTCAGGTTCTCCGGAGGCTCCAAGCTTAGCCCGGGCCGCCAAGGCGGCATCCACCACCCAGTGCATTCCCAGGTGGGCCGGGAAGCGCTTGATGGCCACATCCTGCTCCTCCAAAACCCATCGAAACCCACCACCACAACCAACATTAGTCCCAGGGAACTCCGAGGGACTATAGTCTGAGTAGAAGACCCCGAAGCCGGACTCGAGATCCAGGATGGCCTGACTTCCCTCCAGCCCCAGCAGGGCGAGCTTGGCGGCCTCCAGGCCTCTGCGGGCGGCATTGCCAGTGTGGAGGGGTTTGGTCTGGGTAGCTGCATTGGCCATGGGGGCTCCCGCGGAGGAGGCAGCGATAGCCAGAGAGTGGACACACTGGGCTGGGGAGAGGGCTAGGAGCTTAGCTGAAGCTGCTGCACTGCCCATCACTCCCACAACAGCAGGAGGGTGGAACCTGGGAGAGAAGAATCAAAAGTTTAGGATTGGGAGAAGATTGGGATTAGAAGCTCACCAGAAATGTGGTATTTTAGATTTGAGTGCAATAGCTAATGTGTGTAAAATACATCCTGTACAATGCATGTACTGTATATCTCTACTCACAAATATGATTTGAATAAGCACTTGTGACTACAAATATACAGTAATTATATTGGCAGTACAAAACAAACTGCCAACATGCATGCAAATCCACACATTTATTGGCATTCTCAATTATACCTTCTAGGTATATTGTGGGCCTCCTTGGAGAACCTCATGAGTCGCCCCTGCACCTCGATGCCTGCGTTGAATGCCAGCAGCAGGTCCAGGCCAGATGGCTGGGTGGGCAGGGTCTCTGCCAGGGCCAGGAGGGCAGGGAGCACCGCCCCAGAGGGGTGGGTTGCAGGGTGCCACGTATCATCAAAGTCCATAGAGTGCACCTGAGGCGAGGTACATTCAGAGAGGTGAAACATTAAGATAGAAATAGAATAGAGCTGATATGATTACCTATTCTACATGACAGACACACATATCTGATACTAAATGCATTTCTGTCTGAATGTTCTGTGACATTGCACCCTCCTGAACAGGCTCCAGAAGTGAACAAAATGTTCAAATTTGGCCATACAAAATGTGCTACCACGGTTTGCTCTATTGAACACAACCCAGTTCAGGATTACAGATACTTTGGAGAAAATAGATGATTACTTCTTGGATTACAAGGCAGAGACCACTATGACACACCAAACGTGTTTGATTGATCCTTTTTGTCTTCTTCTAATGCCTCTTAAGGGGAAAGTATTCCAAGGTAACTGAAAATAATCAGATTATGTTACTGAGTTTGGGTAATCCAAAAGTTATGTTACTGATCACAATTTTTGGCAGGTTCTGTAAACGGATTACATTTAGAAAGTAACCGACCCAAGTATTAGGTCACTAACAACTTGAGGAAGTGAAACATAACAGGGGAAATTGTGAAAAACGGAATAAAATGCATTCTCTTATTAATATTAACATCTTATAAATAGTAACATTTCAGAGTATAATGCGTCAATCAAATCTCAATTAACCTCTTGACGGTCACCTAGGATAGGGGGCGCTACAGCGATTTTTGAAAAAAATTCATGCCCATTTTAAACGGCCTCCTACTCAAA
This sequence comes from Salmo salar, assembly GCF_965601325.2. Classification (NCBI taxonomy): domain Eukaryota; kingdom Metazoa; phylum Chordata; class Actinopteri; order Salmoniformes; family Salmonidae; genus Salmo; species Salmo salar. Next base: position 1,427,479 of record NC_138311.1, read on the forward strand.
CTCAGAAGCTAGGATATGCATATAATTAATACTTGTGGATAGAAAATACCCTAAAGTTTCTAAAACTGTTTGAATGGTGTCTGTGAGTATAACAGAACTCATATGGCAGTCAAAACCCCGAGACCGATCGTAACAGGATGTGGAATTCTGAATTGCGGACTCAACTTCATCACTTTGCCTATAAATCACACCGTGAGCAATGGTTCATTGAGCACTTCCTATTGCTTCCACTAGATGTCCCCAGTCTTTACAAAGTGGTTTGAGTCTCCTACTGTGAAAACTGACTGAATGAGACGCTGTGGAAAGTGGTCACATGAGGAGGGCCATCACCATTATGACGCCGGCGCCCCTGGCTACCCTCCCCTTTGAAACGTTTTGAAAGACAATGCAATCGTCCCCCTTGAATCTTATTGGAGCTCTGGTTGAAAAAGGCCCTAAAGATTTATGTTATACAACGTTTGACATGTTTGAACGAACCTAAATTAAAAAAAAATGCATTTTATTGAAAGAGGAGTCCCGCAGCCGACGGAAGTTTTGGAGCAGCCTTCAGAACGCGCTAACAAGAACAAGCTATTGGGACGTAAAGGATTAACTTTTTCAAACGAAAATACATTTGTTGTGGACCTGGGATTCCTGGAAGTGCTTTCTGATGAAGATAATCAAAGGTAAGGGATTATTGACAATAGTATACAAGAGTAGATTTGATATGCGATTGTTCCAAGATGGCGCTGACCTGTAACGGTAGCCTATTTTTCTGAGTATCGCATCCCCTTTTATCTCAAAGTGTGATTACCCAGTAAAGTTATTTTTAAATCTGGCATTACAGGTACTTTCAAGAGATATTCATCTATAAATCGTTGAATGACAATATTACATTTTAAAAATGTTTTCGAATAGTAATTTAGCAAATTGTAGCGCTGTTTCACCGGATGCATTTGAGGGAAAATAGTTAGTCAACGTCACGCGCCGATGTAAAATGCTGTTTTTATATATAAATATGAACTTTATCGAACAAAAGAATGCATGTATTGTGTAACATGATGTCCTAGGAGTGTCATCTGATGAAGATTGTCAAAGGTTAGTGCTGCATTTAGCTGTTTTTTGGTTATTTGTGATGCATGTGGTTGGTCGGAAAATGGCTATGTGGCTACTTTTACGATATACTCCTCTAACATAATCTAATGTTTTGCTTTTGCTGTAAAGCCTTTTTGAAATCGGACAACGTGGTTCGATTCAGGAGAGGTGTATCTATAAAACGATATAACATAGTCCTATATTTGAAAAAAATGTATATTAAATTTTGTTATGCGGGCTCCGTCCCACATACGGGACGGAGCCCGACCAGGGGTTAACCTGTTAGGGCTAGGGGGCAGCATTTGCACGTCTGGATAAAAAAAATGTACCCGATTTAATCTGGTTACTAATCCTACCCAGTAACTAGAATATGCATATACTTATTATATATGGATAGAAAACACTCTAAAGTTTCTAAAACTGTTTGAATGGTGTCTGTGAGTATAACAGAACTCATTTGGCAGGCAAAACCCTGAGACATTTTCTGACAGGAAGTGGATACCTGATGTGTTGTATTACCTTTAAACCTATCCCATTGAAAAGCACAGGGGCTGAGGAATATTTTGGCACTTCCTATTGCTTCCACTAGATGTCACCAGCCTTTACAAAGTGTTTTGAGTCTTCTGGAGGGAGATCTGACCGAACAAGAGCCATGGAACGATGATGTCCCATTAGACACCTGGCGCGCGAGTTCATGTTGGGTACCCTCGTTCCAATACGTTATAAAAGAGTATGCATTCGTCCACCTTGAATATTATTCATGTTCTGGTTAAAAAAAGGCCCTAATGATTTATGCTATACAACGTTTGACATGTTTGAACGAACGTAAATATATTTTTTCCCCTCGTTCATGACGAGAAGTCCGGCTGGCTTAGATCATGTGCTAACAAGACGGAGATTTTTGGACATAAATGATGAGCTTTTTTGAACAAAACTACATTCGTTATTGACCTGTGATACCTGGAAGTGACATCTGATGAAGAGAATCAAAGGTAATGGATTATTTACATAGTATTTTCGATTTTAGATCTCCCCAACATGACGTCTAGTCTGTATCGCAACGCGTATTTTTCTGGGCGCAGTGCTCAGATTATTGCAAAGTGTGATTTCCCAGTAAGGTTATTTTTAAATCTGGCAAGTTGATTGCGTTCAAGAGATGTAAATCTATAATTCTTTAAATGACAATATAATATTTTACCAATGTTTTCTAATTTTAATTATTTAATTTGTGACGCTGACTTGACTGCCGGTTATTGGAGGGAAACGATTTCCTCAACATCAATGCCATAGTAAAACGCTGTTTTTGGATATAAATATGAACTTGATAGAACTAAAAATGCATGCATTGTCTAACATAATGTCCTAGGAGTGTCATCTGATGGAGATTGTAAAAGGTTAGTGCATCATTTTAGCTGGTTTTATGGTTTTGGTGACCCTGTCTTTGAATCGACAAAACATTACACACAACTCTTGTAAATGTACTGTCCTAACATACTCTAAATTTATGCTTTCGCCGTAAAACCTTTTTGAAATCGTAAAACGTGGTTAGATTAAGGAGATGTTTATCTTTCAAAGGGTGTAAAATAGTTGTATGTTTGAAAAATTTGAATTTTGACATTTATTTGGATTCAAATTTGCCGCTCTTGAAATGCACCTGCTGTTGATGGAGTGCACCACGGGTGGCACGCTAGCGTCCCACCTAGCCCATAGAGGTTAAAATGTCAACATAATCTCAACATTTGAATTGTTTTTCAAAAACAGGTTACATTTACCACAGAGAAAAATAAGGACAAAGGGAGGGATTGTAACGTGGGTCGTATAAAGGGGACCAAGGCGCAGCGTGTATAGTGCTCATATTTACTTTTAATGAATATACTTTTATACAAAACAACAAAACGACCGACAACAGTTCCGTCAGGTGAACTACACTAAACAGAAAACAACTACCCACAAAACCCAGGAAGAAAAACCCCTACTTAAATATGATCTCCAATCAGAGGCAACGAGGATCAGCAGCCTCCAATTGGAGATCAACCCAAACAACCTCAACATAGAAAAACTAGAACTTAAACATAGAACTAGAAAACATAGAACAACCCAAAACACCCCCTGTCACGCCCTGACCTACTCTACTACAGAAAATGACATCTTACTAGGGTCAGGACGTGACAGGGATTTGAATAGGAATATAAGAGGAACATTGAAAGATAAATCACTTGATAAGTATATGGGGGAACACTGTATGTGAGATGTCTTACCGCTATGCCATTGACGAAGGCAGCATACTGGGGTGGCAGTGTCATCCCTGATCCTCCCCACACACTGCTCCTCTCCACTGATTTGAAGAACTAGGATCATACACCATCAACAGCATCAGAAACTCTGAGGGTGGACCGATTAGAAACCTGCCTCTAGTCAACCATATAAGTCCCCATTTTAGATTTCATTTTTTGGGGGTCTAAATATCACAATTGTGCAAAAAATATCTCGTACATTATCATTGTTAACTCAGGATATCGTTTTTCAACAATAAATGTTGAAAAATAACTGGAGGGGCAATGGCATATATGGCATATATGGTATGTAGCATATGGCATGCATAACTATAAACATGTAAACAATTGAGAAAAAAAGTATATACAATCAGAAACATATTTTGGTGTAAAAATATGACCATACTGTACAGTATATGCCCAGATTGATATCAAAGTTTACAGGCACGTGCCCATTGTGCCCATATACACTGCTGCTTGCCTGTTTCCTGTCTGTTGTGAAGTACAGTACTGTAGTTTACTTATATATAGTTTACCTGGCTGTACTGGAGAGCCTTGCTGAAGACCGCTGTACTGGTCCCCAAGAGCCCCACTCCCAACGTGTCCAGCATCATCCTCTTACTCCTGTGGATCACAGTATCTGTCAGGTGAACTGCGTTGAGGCTGGAGATGGCCGCGCCAAAACTCTCTGTGGCACTCTGGAAGAGACAGAGGAGTTCATGTTTTATTGCTACCCCGACAGCAGTCAATTCCAACTGAAATCAATGGGGATAGTATGGAGCCCTTATAGCAATAGTAGTTATTCTCACTGTAGGCAAAGAACCCAAGTGAAGTAACATCAATTTTGTCTATCTAACTACTAGCACTTTGCAAATATGCCTTTGTCTTGCAGAATCTTGTGCCAAACAAAGTACACTAAAAGATGTTGGTATAACATTGACATGATGGTATACCTTGCGTAGCATTGTGCCACCTCTACTATCCCTTGTCTCCTTTTGGCTGTGTACATGACCAGGGATCACTTTTATATCATAGGAGAAGGCCTTTCTCAATGCTGGTTTACAAACTTTCCAGAATTGCCAAACCAAGGCATGCTTACTGAGGTGTGGGAACTTTCATGACAACCAAAGACAGTTTATACTTCCACTTGTCTTTTTTGATTGCTAGTACCACATTTCATTCCTTTTATGGTCTTGTCCTAATGTGTTGTATCGTCTACGTGTTTATATTTGAGTATTGTCATGTACATTGTCCACAGTTCTTTATGATTGTCATGTCATTTCGCTCCCCCCAAAAAACAAACAAACAGGGGATTTACATTTGAATCATTTAGCATATCCTCTCATCCAAGCAACTTAGTTGGTGCATTCTACTAAGGTATGTAAAACAACCACATATTACAGTCATTGGAAGTAAATAAAAAAAGCATTTTAAAAAGCTGCTATTAGAAAAATGAGTGCTATAAAGAAAAGATGAGCGGGGGGGGGGGGGTCAGACATTTTCAGAAGATGGGGACAGTCTGATGGTTGTCATGGGGGAGCTTGTTCCACCATTGGGGTACCAGGACAGAGAAGAGCTTTGCCTGAGATGAGCGGGAGTTGGCCCCAAAATCAAAGGGGTGGAAATGCAAAGCAACCAGAGGTGGCAGAACGTAATGCTCAGCTCTGGGTATAGTGACTGAACCAGAGAATTTGAAGACAAGGATTAGACTATCCATGCAGAAAAAAGTACTAATGCATTATTGTTTAATATTATAGTATTCTAGGAAAGCTTTAATCAATTTTATTCCAGCCATTTCACATGACTACTACTAGGGTCATGAGAAAAAGATCAGAGTTCACAGTGATTCTAATAAACAGACTTGAGGAACTCAAGCATGCGACTGCGTTTTGCAACTTCTGTTTTTTTGAGACACACTGGAACTTTGACTCGGACTCTGTAATTTGTAAATCCAGGAATTTCCCCATTTCAGTTTAATGGATATGGAAATTAAACAAAGCTACAATGTGAGCTAAAAGCACATTGACTAAAACCACGGCAGAATCCTAGACACAACAGCTTGCATGCGTGTATTCAGATTCCCCCTTGGAATGCCTAAAAAGATACCACATCAAATAACACATACTTGATATAGGCTACATGATATGTGTTTTTTGATGCCAGTGTCTTATTTTCCCTTTCTTACCCCTGTCCTGTGGCTGCCCTGCTTTCACATGAATTGTCTGAAGGGACGACAATGAGCCACAAAGGAGAAACACTGTGTTTCCACCTTGGGACCATCAGAGTTCGCTGTTGGACAGCTTTCTGTAATTGAAACGCTCAATTGATATTCTAAACCAATGACTCACTCATCCCCAGGGCCCAGTTTTTCAGAACTTTCAGAATGATCCGGACTCTGTAATGCTCTTTTTTCAATCCAGGATCAGATCGAGCTGGCCTTTTTTTTACCAGTTTTTCAGAAAATAATCAGATAGGATTATTCTGATCCAGATAACAGAATATCAAGAACACAGAATCTGGATTTAATGGTTTTAACAGGCCTACATCTTGCCATCTACTGGATAGGTTATGGTACAACTTCTACACTGTCATAGGAAAACATATATGAGTACACTACATGAATAAAAGGTCCCTAAGATAACAAATAAAAGAGCCTGCATATCACTTATTTGATACTTGTTAATATAACAACTGACCACATACCTAAACTGCAGTCAAATGAACATAATGAACATCTGGTTTTCAGGAGTAATAGGGCATTCATGTGCTTGTGGGAAACTGGGTAACGGGAGGTTGTACATCCGACATGATTGTGTGCAAGTGCTATTGAAGTCGGACCAATTTTTCAACCAATAAGATTTTAACTAGCTTGATAAGATAGCTAACGTTGCTAATAATAAAATAAGCTAGCTTAACATTGACCATATGGTCAAACTAGCTACAATATCCACATTGATAAGTGTAATTGTCAAAAAAGGTGAAAGGTCAGTGCCGAAAAATCACAACTTGGCAACTCGGGTAGTTTCCCGAGTTGTAATTACAATTTGGACGGTCTGATTTTAAACCTAACCTTAACTTAAAAAGTCTTAAGTCTTAAGGGGGTAGATCAGCTTTAATATTGCATATAGATTGTAGATAGCTGTCGGGGTATGCTAGCTATCCTGCTTCTCATGAGCCTGTGAAAGGTTCCACGAATTGTGTGAGGGGAAGGAATAGGCAGATTTCTCCATCCACTTCTCCGGTCGTTGTATTGGACAGTTCAATGGTAAGAAATGTCTCAGTCTCTGGAGCAAAATCGTTGTTCTATCCAGGAGCACTAGTACAGGACCTCAATAAGCTGCTCCCAAACATTTTAAACCTGCATCAGGAAATTGAGTCTATCATAGTTAATGTGGGATTATTATGAAGGGCAGCTCAGAACAGCTGACGATGGATTTTAAAGAACAAAATGGGACTGCTTGACACCAACAAACACCCCATAATATCTGGCCCTCTGACCTCCCTAAATCGTGGCATTGAACGTTTCAGCAGACCTTTAGCCCTGCATAACTGGCTACGAGACTAATGCAGCTCTGTGGGTGTACCATTTTTTGACAATTACCTTCTGGAAACAAAGCGAGTTTTATCATTTGGGTTCCTGGATCCTTTCATTGCATTATAAGGCTGCGTTGAGTCAATGATTTATCAATGACCCAAGCCCAACTCATTTAATCCCTACCATTGTGTCGCTGAGTTGTCATAATGCTTCAGCAAATGTACATTATCCCAGGGGCGTTGGAAGACACAATGTAAGTAACCTAATTTATGCCCCTCTAACTGCCCTGAATGCCTCTGCTGATCCTACAGCTATTGATGATTTAATCTATATTCCTGTTCCTATGAACCAGAGTTATACTGTTAGCACTGAGGCGGTGTGCCCTAATATGTCCACTGAGTGCAGGGTGAGCTGCACAAACATAAATAACATGAGCATGTCTACTTTTGCTAAACTTCACAGTAAAGCAATGAAAACAATCAAGCATTCCTGAAAAGTACTAAACATAGCCCACGTTAAACCTGTTGGGGCTAGGGGGCAGTATTTGCACGGCCAGATAAAAAATGTACCCCATTTAATCTGGTTACTACTCCTGCCCAGTAACTAGAATATGCATATAATTAGTGGATTTGGATAGAAAACACTCTAAAGTTTCTAAAACTGTTTGAATGGTGTCTGTGAGTATAACAGAGCTCATATGGCAGGCAAAAACCTGAGAAGATTCCATGCAGGAAGTGGAAATCTGATTTGTGGAATCACCTTCAACACTTTGCCTATGAAACACACCGTGAGTTAGGATTCATTTAGCACTTCCTAAGGCTTCCACTAGATGTCAACAGTCTTTACAAAGTGGTTTGAGTCTTCTCTGGTAAAAACTGACCGAACGAGAGGCCTGGAAAGTTGGTCATGGAGGGAGGGCCATTACTGCTACGACGCGTGCGCCCGTGGATACCCTCTCGTTCCGAAACGTTTAGTAAGACAACGCAATCGTCCGCCTTGAATATTGTTGAAGCTCTGATTGAATAAGGCCCTAAAGATTAATGTTATACAACGTTTGACATGTTTGAACGAACGTAAATATATATTTTTGCACATTCGTGACGACAAGTCCCGCGCGCCTCGTACATTTTGAGTAGCCTTCGGAACGCGCTAACAAGAAGGAGCTATTGGGACATATATTATTAACTTTTTCGAACAAAACTAGATTTGTTGTGGACCTGGGATTCCTGGAAGTGCCTTCTGATGAAGATAATCAAAGGTAAGTGAATATTTACAATAGTATATTTGATTTTAGATGACTCCAAGATGGAGCTAACCTGTATCGCCTAGCCTATTTTTCTGAGCATAGCACCTCGTTTATTGCAAAGTGTTATTTCCCAGTAAAGTTATTTTTAAATCTGGCAATGCGGTTGCATTCACGAGATGTTAATCTATAATTCTTTGAATGACAATATTATATTTGACCAATGTTTTCGAATAGTAATTTTGTAAATTGTAGCGCTGATTCACCGGAAGCATTTGAGGGAAAACTTTTCTGAACGTCATGCGCCGATGTAAAATGCTGTTTTTATATATAAATATTAACTTCATTGAACAAAAAATGCATGTATTGTGTAACATGATGTCCTAGGAGTGTCATTTGATGAAGATTGTCAAAAGTTAGTGCTGCATTTAGCTGTGATTTGGGTATTTGTGATGCATGCTAGTTGCTTTGAAAATGGCAGTGTGATTATTTTTGGCAGGGTACTCTCCTAACATAATCTAATGTTTTGCTTTTGCTGTAAAGCCTTTTTGAAATCGGACAACGTGGTCCGATTCAGGAGAGGTGTATCTATAAAATGGTGTAAAATAGTCATATGTTTGAGAAATTGAAGTTATAGCATTTATGAGGTATTTGTATGTCGCGCGACGCGATTCCACTGGCTGTTGACTAGGGTGGGACGCAAATGTCCCAGGTTCCCAGACAGGTTAACATACGTAGCTTAACCTGTTAGGGCTAGGGGGCAGTATTGACACGGCTGGAGAAAAAACGTACCCGATTTAATCTGGTTACTACTCCTGCCCAGTAACTAGAATATGCATATAATTATTGGCTTTGGATAGAAAACACTCCAAAGTTTCTAAAACTGTTTGAATGGTGTCTGTGAGTATAACAGAACTCAAATGGCAGGTCAAAACCTGAGAAGATTCTGTACAGGAAGTACCCTGTCTGACCATTTCTTGGCCTTCTTTGCCATCTCTATCCATTACAAAGGATCTCTGCTGTTACGTGACACTTCCTACGGCTGCCATAGGCTCTCAGAAGGCGGCAAAAAGCTGAATCGTGGCTTTGCAGGCTCTGGCTGAAAAAAAGTAGCGCGTTTGGGTAGTGGCTGGTTACAGTACTGTGAGACTCAGGCGCGTGCCCGCGTCGACCGAATGCTTTGTTTTCTTTCCTCTGTTTACCTAAACGGAGATTCCCGGTCGGAATATTATCGCTTTTTTACGAGAAAAATGGCATAAAAATGGATTTTAAACAGCGGTTGACATGCTTCGAAGTACGGTAATGGAATATTTAGAATTTTTTTGTCACGAATTGCGCCATGCTCGTGACCCTGATTTACCATTTAGGATAGTGTCTGGAACGCACGAACAAAACGCCGCTATTTGGATATAACGATGGATTATTTTGGACCAAACCAACATTTGTTATTGAAGTAGCAGTCCTGGGAGTGCATTCTGACGAAGACAACAAAGGTAATCAAACTTTTGTAATAGTAAATCTGACTTTGGTCAGGGCTAAACTTGGTGGGTGTCTAAATAGCTAGCCCTGTGATGCCGGGCTATCTACTGAGAATATTGCAAAATGTGCTTTCACCGAAAAGCTATTTTAAAATCGGACACCTCGATTGCACAAAGGAGTTCTGTATCTATAATTCTTAAAATAATTGATGCTTTTTGTGAACGTTTATCGTGAGTAATTTAGTAAATTGTTAGTAAATTCCCCGGAAGTTTGCGGGGGGTATGCTAGTTCTGAACGTCACATGCTAATGTAAAAAGCTGGTTTTTGATATAAATATGAACTTGATTTAACAAAACATGCATGTATTGTATAACATAATGTCCTAGGTGTGTCATCTGATGAAGATCATCAAAGGTTAGTGCTGCATTTAGCTGTCTTCTGGGTTTTTGTGACATTATATGCTAGCTTGAAAAATGGGTGTCTGATTATTTCTGGCTGGGTAGTCTGCTGACATAATCTAATGTTTTGCTTTCGCTGTAAAGCCTTTTTGAAATCGGACAGTGTGGTTAGATTAACGAGAGTCTTGTCTTTAAAATGCTGTAAAATAGTAATATGCTTGAAAAATTGAAGTTTTCGGATTTTAGAGGAATTTGTATTTCGCGCCACGCCCATCATTGGATATTGGAGCAGGTGTTCCGCTAGCGGAACGTCTAGATGTAAGAGGTTAAACAGAAAACAACTACCCACAAAACCCAGGAAGAAAAACCCCTACTTAAATATGATCTCTAATCAGAGGCAACAGAGGATCAGCTGCCTCCAATTAGAGATCAACCCAAACAATCCCAGCATAGAAATAGAAAAACTAGAACTTTAACATAGAAATAGAAAACATAGAACAACCCAAAAACACCCCCTGTCACGTCCTGACCTACTCTCCTATAGAAAATGACATCTTACTAGGATCAGGACATGACAATGGTGCTGAAAAGAAAGCTCGGTTGTTGGGACAGCTTTCTGTAGGCCCTAACAGTTTGTGGGCACCTTTTGTCACTGTTATAGTGCAATTAATGTATTGTTTAGTGTTGTGTAGTGGCTTTGCTGGCATGCATCTAAAACATTTTTTTTTTTTTCCCACAAAGATTTACATGCTGAGAAAAAAGAAGAAACTCGCACACTGCTCTTGATAGTATCACTTCTCTTTAATAAGCTTTACATATGGGCCTCAAGGCCTTCCTCAGAGCTTTTGTGAGTTAAAAGAAAATAGCACCCTTATGTAGACATAGCTCCACCCACATCCGTTCCCTGCATCGAATGGGGTTGGAGTCTAGGGAAAATAAGTGTTACCAAATATAACAATGTGCATTTCATAAATATTCAAATAAAGTGTGTACATAAAACCTATTAAACACGTCTGTAAAACCACAATGAGGACATCGACCCACCAGGTAAGTTTTCATAAATCATTTGGTACAGCGCAATAAAAATGTCAAGTCCTCTTTTTAATTGCTCAGGGTGGAAGCTGTAATATAATATTTCTGTCCGTTTCTTTTCGATACAGATTTGTAAACAGGGTTCCATTTGATTTCTCAATCCACATGAACACGTTTAGTATCACATTCAATAGTGAATTTGAGATTGGGCTCAATGTCATTGGGTAATGCCATAAAGTCTGACAGCTCTTCTCTCGTTCCTCCCCATATGCAAAACATTTCGTCAATATATCGATACCACTTCAGGACTTTATTCATAGTTTTTCTTTTGTAATAGTATTTTTATTGGAATGTCACAATTTTCACCCATATTAAAGAGATACAAAGACAAAGCAAAAAACAGCACTCACTTACACATACCTAAACACACACACACACACACACACACACACACACACACACACACACACACACACCCACACACACACACACACACACACACACACACACACACACACACACACACACACACACACACACACACACACACACACACACACACACGTCATGACGTTGGCCTCTTTTGGTACAGGGAGGACAGTTGACCCCTCCCTTTTGCACACAATCCACCCTGTGTGTAAAGGGTCGTAAAAACTCTAAAATTCCAGGAGAGTCTCTGGCCACATGGCCCATCGAGAGACACAGGAAATTCTTCCAACTCATAGAATTGGAGAGCCAAGCGACATTTTGTGTTCTGGAGAAGGTATGGAAGGATAAAGCTTTTGTAAGACATTGAGATGCTATGTACTGATGTAATGTGATAGAATTGTATTTCTGTAACCAAATCTAACTCAGTCATAGGCACGCCCCAGGGACACATACAGGACCAGGCGTCATTTGACCAGCCTGTTCGATGGGCACTATAAAACACTCCCTGATTTACATTTCTCCAGACCAAGCCTACACTCCGTTGGCACATAGGTTCTACCATCTAATTCCTCTACTGAAAGTGAACCATACCACGTGGTTAACTTTTAGACTATTGATACCGACAGAATAAGAACAAGTCTTTGATATTAATTATTAGTCTGCAGCTAAGTAAATTATATCATCGAACGCGAAGACCAACGAAACCACCATTCTATGACGACATTAATGAATGTCGCTCTGAAAGATCCATTCTAACCGAGAGACAGAGAGAGAGAACGCGGACAAAACTCCCCAACAGAACTACTCGCCAACAAGAATCAGAACGACACACTGAGCGTAAATATATATATTGATTGCAATTGTTCCCGAATGAGTGAGCCTTCAATTGTCAATTGTTAATGAACTCTGTGTAAACTTCTCAGCTGACCATTTATGACCCATTGTTCAACAGGCCGACCTGCCTGTTTAGCCAGTAGGGCACATTCCGATACCAATCCTTTGTGACGATAATGACTGTTTGTATGTTTTTCTGTTAATTACTTAGTGTAGTAAATAAATGATTTTAAGACAATTGATGTATGGATGATTTTAGTAAAGACTGGGTTCGTGCAGATACAACAATTTACGACGTTTTGGAATGAGACTGGACTAGAGGTAAATACACCAATTAAACTAGAAGATAATCTGCCTATACTATAATAGAATAGAATATTATAGTACATGAAAGTTATATTAGGAAAATTATAGCTTTGTAATCTGAATATTCTCCTTGGTGCCCCGATCTCCTAGTTAATTACAATTAAACGATTAATCAGTTTAATCGCGTGATAATAATTACAGGGAGCTAATTGATAAACATATCTTCCGTTTAATGGTACCCCCACAGACACGACATTTGGAGCCCCCGTGCGAGGAATCTAAAATAGAATTGGACTTTGCTGTGAAATTCTATATATCAATTGTGCAAACAGAATTGTACAAAACAGCCTGCTATGTAAACAAAGTGATTGTGCATTTTCCATTGAGAGAAGCTATTTAGAGTAGCTCCGGTCTTATGTCGATAGCAGTGAGGAATAAATTCCAGATTTAGTCCGTTAGTCCAAACGGTACTATTTCTGTCGGTCAATATTAACTTCTAGAGTAAGGTTAGAAATTAGAAGTTAACTGTCCGGTAAACCAAGCCGAATAATTTGCCTACCACACTAAAACAGTGTGGGCAGACCGTATGCGTATCGATATTTAAGTACCGTGTCGCTCCGGTCAGCATAAACGCTAGCAAAATATGCTGAATGGGGTTAAGGTGAGACGTCACTAGAAAACCCACCCTTTCCTATTTTGGTGCTTGGAAGGATACTCCTGAACCAAGTAGCAATAGCTTAGCATTACGGGTAAGCTAACAGAGAGGGAACATTTTACCCTCCACCGTAACACGTTTAAAATTTCTCCGCTAGCGCGACGGAAGTCCGACCTTTGTACTTCCATTTAATTTCAGCATTCTGCACCCTGGTGGGGAAGAATTGCCAGTACATCTCTAGGGGAAATTCAAACGTGGAGCACAGTAACATATCCAGACAATCACAATTGACTGGATATGGCGTCTCATTCAATTTAACTAACAAGTGAAATTGCCAGATTTACCTTTTCAAGTGGATCTTTCAAATAATATCCAAAATTGATTGGGCGTCTACAATGAGACATGATTAACTTTTTCCAAACTTAACTTAGATGAAGCAATGCTCTCAGGTAATTCAAAGTTAATTCCCAGATAGCCTATACAGGTTTGATATATCATAAATAGATTCATCAGTAAAATCTGCTTTAGCAAAGCACATTCACCAAACCCATTACTGACGCTCAGCCCCAGGTAGGAGCGTACCCTAGTGGTGAAGGGTCCCAACATTTGAACTACGGTTTACACTTAGGATAACCAATCAATGGAGATTGTATGGATTATCGTCTCATTCAATTTATTTAGTTAAATTGTCAAACATACCTTTCTAGGTTCTTCCAATTAAATGAGACAACTTAAACTTTGCATATTAACCCGGGATGAAGCAACCTCTCAGGTAATTCAAGTTTAATACCCAGATAGCCTACCCAGGTAGGACTAATCATTGGCATTGATTAATTCCATTTGCTTTTGCAAATTCATTCACGTCCAACTTCCACACTACTGTACAGTACTGATGGTTCATTAACGTCTATAAATAGATTAAAATCGTCTTTGCAGCTCCCCACATTCCAAAATTTTGGAAAATTAGGAAAAACATTTTTTCCTTTCAAATGTTCTAATAATGTGCAGGCTATCAGAGGGGGTGGTCCCCACTCGCCCGCTAATTAGTGAACCTCCACCCGTAAATGGATTGATCTCTGACCTCAGCAGCGATAACAACTCTAATTATGCCATTAGTGGAAAAGCAGACAACAATGTTTTCCAAAATCAACCATCGGGCGCAGGCCTCGTAAAGGTTCTCTCCAGTCTAGCTCTGATGTCTTGCCATCCGAGATTGCCATCTGTCCAATACCTCAGTGCACAGCTGAAGCACGAGCAGGTAACGGTAGACATAAAGGGACAGGTGGAGAGAACCGGGAAACCAATGACAAATGCAGAAAAGGGAAAAATTCTGCTAGCTATGGAACTGCGTTCGAAAACTGAACAATTAAATGTAATTGCAAAAACGTATGACGATGAACAAGCACAAGCTCTTCAACAAAATCGTTTTCTACAGGAACAAAATCATATGCTACAGGAACAACTCGATTTAGCCAAAACTAAATACGATGATGTCCACGCCAAACTAGATAAATCCGAAGAGTTATCTACAAACAGGAGCGCTCAACTTGACAACATGCATGCTGTTTTGTTGAATGTTACTCAAAATAACACGGTGCTCCTCAAAGCGCTGCAGACCAAAGACGATCAGTTAATGAACACAATGACAAAGTTGGATGATAAATCAGCAGAACTTATTGAAGTCGCTGACCAAATGAATGATGAGAGAACTCAGGTGATGAGGTTGGAAATATTGATTTCTAAGCAAGCAGAGGAAATCTCATCACTGAATCTCTCGCTCCGTACTCAAGACCTCTATCTGCAAACCATAGCAGATAAGTTTGAGACCGAAAGGAGCAGGTGTGACACTCACGTGTCCAAAATCAGTACTCTAAGCGCTCAAGTGGACTCTGCAATGCAGCAGAATTCCACCCTTAGGTACCATCTGGAGGAAATCCAGAATGGTCACGCTCTACAGCGCGACTTCCCATCCAAGCAACCGGAGCCCTGTACTCACAGGAGTGAAGACAATAGGTTTCAGACCTTGCCTCCCTCATGTGTCCCTCAGTCTTCTCCTCTTGGCCCTTCGGCACTGAGTAATATGGCGCCTCTTGGCCAACAACAACAAGGCTTGGCTTCTTCTCTTGGCCTTTCGGCCCCAATCTCTCCACAGGATGAAGCCAACCCTCTCCGCTCGCTTGGCGCGGAATACCTTGACAAACTCGTCAAGAATTTTCCCACCTTTGACCCCGTTCCAGGTCAGCCTAACGATACTGAGACGTTCCTAGCTGACATAGAGGACGCGTTGGGTGGCTACCCAAACGCTACGGGTTCTGACAGGGTTTACCTGCTGAAGCGAACGTCGAATAGACACGTGACGAGGTTCATTCGTCTACAACAGCAACACGTGCTAAATGACTATGCAAAACTTGCCACAGCTTTGAAATTAGAATTCAGTGGTTCTGCGACTCGCAAACACGATAGCTCACTGGCTAACACCGTCAAACAAGCTCGGAACGAACACCCACAAGCTTTCTATCATAGGCTTCGTTCAGCTTACTTTGGCCTACTCACAGAAACAGGAATGGAAGAGCTGTTACCATTCAAACAAATGTTTCTGTCGAACATGTATCCCACCTTCATTACCTACTTGGGCCCGGCAGCCCACGTTGGCTTGCCTATCTTACAACTCAGAGAGCTTGCAAGCACAACTTTTGAAGCATCAAAAGTTCACAACGCTAAGAGCCCTGACCACTCAGTTTTGAAGTTTAACCAGGAGCACTCACTCCAGTTAGAGGGTGCATTATCAGGTATTGGAGCGTCTAGAGATGACGCACAACAACAGTTTCTACCACGAAACCATGATTCCAATAACCTCCGCGGTCGAAATAACTGTAAAGTACGTAGCCATCAACATGGCTACCGCTACAATCGACCCGTTCGCTACGTTCCTGCACCCAACCCACAAAAAGTGTCAGAGCACAAGGGTAACAAAGGGTTGAAGGATGACCAAAACGTAGACCAATGTTCTCCAGAAGTCCCACTGCGGGAAGAACTAAAGCGAGAACAATTTGAGAAAAGGGTAAAAGATAAGTCACAAGGACTAGAAGGGGAATTACCGGACACCAGGTCCGCAGGAATTAACACCCATAGCATGGACGTTAAAGTTCAAATTTCTCCCGCTCTTATTCAAGACCCTATCCAGGGCCCGCTTGATCAAGAAACAAGCCCCCGGGCTCTGTCTATAGACTCTGATACAAAAGTTGCGAAGAAAAAGGTCAAACGCTTCGTTAAAGCCAAGCCCACTCAAAATCAGAAAAGTCAATCTGCTTCCATCTTGAACAGACATGGCACATCACGTCGTTGCGAACGACCACTCCACTTTGTGGGGAATATGTCCACTAACCACGAATCTAAACGGCCATACCTGGAAACAGTCCTGGAGGACTGCTTAGCTTGTCATGTGCTAATTGATTCGGGTGCGACAATATCACTCATCTCTCAAACATTGTTTGATGATCTCAAAAGGGCTTTGAAGCCAACTAAACGTTGGTTAAAAGTGGAACGATGCAACACTAAACTTCGAGGGGTCACTCAGACTACCTCGCCTCTCACATTGAGAGTCATGCTGAAACTACACTTCCAGGACGTATCGCTCGTTCACCCTGTATATGTTACCAGCCTCGAAACTGTAACCCTGCTACTTGGAGCAGACTTGATGGATCGGTTACTCCCATTGATGGATTGGAAAACCAACCAGGTATGGTCACAGGCCACAGTGCCTTCTCCACTGACCACACCGTCTCCCCCTAACGCTAGCTGCAACACAGTCCTTCACGAGGGGTATCTGTCGAAAGCACCCCTTGAGAAAAAGACGTTTAGAAACCTCTTGGTACAAAATCCGATCCACGGAGATAGTACGATATCTCGACACATTCCATCAGCCAACCTGATTGACCATTCTTTTCATGATTTCGAGCCAGCTGTCTCTGTGAATAAGCAACTTCCCTCCTCCTTGCAGTCATGTAATACGGTAGTTGAGATGAACTTTTCTTTCCCTTTGGACACTTCCGCAAGCACTGCGGCCGTCCCAGCAAGAAAAACATTGATGCGCAGAGTATACTCTGCTTCCGATGATACACCTTCCGCTTTGTTGGGGACTGTCACCCCTTACAATGACACTAATGGCGTCAGTCCAGCAACTGACCCGATGACTCCCACTTGTGAAACACTTTGCGATATCACAGACCGATATCCTCGTCTCAGTTCACAGGTAATGAAGAGGTTGCCACACGCGGACGCGGTGGTGACTGACATGCCTCGACAGCCACTGAGCGTTTTGAAGCACAAACACCAGGAGATTTGGTTGAAAGGTTACAGCCACTCTCATAAAAACGCGGCCGCTGACAACTCGTACATAGGGTCCGACCTTTTCATTTGCGCATCGGACACCAACACCACCCGCTGGTGGGGGGGTCCCGAGGCACAAAGGGGGGGAATAGTAGCCCAGACCCATGATGAGCCTCATCGAGGCCGGTGGGGGGGGTCGAGACTACGGACAACACCGTACGAGGCCGCCAGAGCATAAATCAAATCTAGTTGTAAACTCTCCTATGAGAACAGTGAGGAGCAGACAGGCCCCTAGACGGGGATTATCTTAGAAGACATCTAAGATAGTACTGAGGTGTACCACACTGGTCGTAAAGGAAGTCCAGTGGACTTGTCCACCTCCAAAACAAATGGCAACAATAATCATTCTTTGCCATGCGTAGGTTCAACTACAATACAACTAGTAAAATGCTCCAATCATGTGTTCCGGTAGATAATATTTCAGAATAAATCGGTAGGATAACTGGTCCCCTTGAGTACCAGTACCAATACCAGCTACAATCAGTAAGAAGGTTAGAGACTTAACAAATCAAATTACCATTGACAACAGCGACATAGGAGTCACTCAGAGTGCAACACGTGGAGGGGAATCTCCAGTGCACTCTTCCAATGGTTAACACACATGTCACTAATAAATAGGACCCTCCATTCAGGAGTAAAATTATTAGAAGTCATGAACCATGATCACACCACGTATGACTGGTCCAACACTTAAAGAGTACTTCCGTCGTGAGGTTAGCTCCTCCGTGGATAACATAGCTATGAAATAGACTTCATACCTATCGCCACTACAATAGTGGAAGACAGTGACGTGTAGAAAACTACTACAGACTCCCTTGACACCAATTCTGACTGACCTCCAGGCATTGACCTGAAAATTACCTGACTACGTCAGACTCATTCTGAACAAGTTGTAATCTGCCCGGATACTTGGTTTTCTTCCCTTGACATGCGCGCTTGTGTAAGCATAAACGCACATGCACAACGGAACATCCAATTAGGATTTATGCTAGGACCACTTAAGGGCCCAAGCAATATACCAGCCTTAGTAAAGTTGAACATTTACTTCTAGGCCTTTGACTCTACAGCACTCACCAGTTTTCTTCCCAGAAGTCCGTAGGTCATACCTGTAGACTGCCCAAAACTAGTGCATTACAGCTGTAGACTTATCATATAGTTATCAACTTAGGATAGCGCCTAAGCAACACACCAAGTAGGAAAACCCTAGATATGGCATTAGAGACAATGCCATGATAATCATTTTGCCAGAACATTGGACGTATATAGAATACAGTCCAATTAGATTATTTTTTTTGTGTGAACTATATTTTTTATATTTTTGTTTTATTTATGCTTTCATTCCTTTTCGGTTCAGTTCCTTTGACACTTAGGAAGTGATAGAGCCATAAACAAAGTCCCCATACAACCATCACTTAGTGCCACAACGCCGCTCATTGGGGAATGAATGTAATTATATATATTTCATGAGTGTGTGTGCGTTGTTAACATCTGCCTAAGTTACTGCCCAGATCTTCCAGTCTGGACGACGGGTCCGGAACGGCGACCCCAAATCCGGACACCCACAGCCTATCCTTGTGGCGGCATGCCCGCTGTCAGAGAGACTACCAAGGTAAACCAGCAGAGGGGGGGACCGCAACGGCGATCACCAACCAGGACATCCCCTGGCCCTTCCTGGGGTACTTTACAGCTTCCAGGGAACCTACCAAGGTACACCAATTGAGGAGACCGCAACGGCGATCACCAACCGGACATCAACTGCCCATCCTTGTGGTGGACGGCTCCGCTTTCAGAGAGCCTACCAAGTTCAACCACCAGAGAGGACTGCAACGATGATCTACCAATGGGACATCACGTGGTCATGATTTTATGTTGATTTGTAACTTGCAGGATAAACAAGATCCAAACCACCAGGGGGGGGTATGTCATGACATTGGCCTCTTTTGGTACAGGGAGGACAGTTGACCCCTCACTTTTGCACACAATCCACCCTGTGTGTAAAGGGTCGTAAAAACTATAAAATTCCAGGAGAGTCTCTGGCCACATGGCCCATCGAGAGACACAGGAAATTCTTCCAACTCATAGAATTGGAGAGCCAAGCGACATTTTGTGTTCTGGAGAAGGTATGGAAGATTGGTGAAGAATCCAGCTACGAACTGATCCGCTTGGCACCATTTTGTGATACTCAGAAGAGACAATATAGCCATATTACCATAAAACTGTTTATATAATAGACTCAGTTTAAGACTTGCCTCATATGGGTGTATGGAATGTATTAATAAGGATAAAGCTTTTGTAAGACATTGAGATGCTATGTACTGATGTAATGTGATAGAATTGTATTTCTGTAACCAAATCTAACTCAGTCATAGGCACGCCCCAGGGACACATACAGGACCAGGCGTCATTTGACCAGCCTGTTCGATGGGCACTATAAAACACTCCCTGATTTACATTTCTCCAGACCAGGCCTACACTCCGTTGGCACATAGGTTCTACCATCTAATTCCTCTACTGAAAGTGAACCATACCACGTGGTTGAGTGAGCCTTCAATTGTCAATTGTTAATGAACTCTGTGTAAACTTCTCAGCTGACCATTTATGACCCATTGTTCAACAGGCCGACCTGCCTGTTTAGCCAGTAGGGCACATTCCGATACCAATCCTTTGTGACGATAATGACTGTTTGTATGTTTTTCTGTTAATTACTTAGTGTAGTAAATAAATGATTTTAAGACAATTGATGTATGGATGATTTTAGTAAAGACTGGGTTCGTGCAGATACAACAATTTACGACGTTTTGGAATGAGACTGGACTAGAGGTAAATACACCCATTAAACTAGAAGATAATCTGCCTATACTATAATAGAATATAATATTATAGTACAGGAAAGTTATATTAGGAAAATTATAGCTTTGTAATCTGAATATTCTCCTTGGTGCCCCGATCTCCTAGTTAATTACAATTAAACGATTAATCAGTTTAATCGCGTGATAATAATTACAGGGAGCTAATTGATAAACATATCTTCCGTTTAATGGTACCCCCACAGACACGACACATACATACACACCATCTTCCTCTCCCCGCTCGGCGCTTCTCTCACCTCATCCCCATCATTGCGTCTCTCAATACATACATTTTAAACAAACATACAAACAGAAAATAAACAAAAAAGCTCAGTTTAAACCAAGAAGTTAGTTTCCACACATGGAACGTACAGTGTAATTCTGAAATACATAGATCACCACCATTCTAAGAGAATCCTTGCAGCATAATAGCTGATACCTCAGGTTCTAGATCATTTAGATAAGGTTCCCATACTTTGCATTCTAAAACAGATCAGTTCTACAATGTACATGTCAGATATTCCAGTGGCACCCATTCAAATAGTATCTTATGCCAATCTTTAATAGAAGGAACCTTATCACTAATCCACTGTAAGAGGATGTTTTTCCTCGCTACGAAGGTAAGGCTGGTGTAAAGCCTCCTCTTACCCACAGAGTAACATGCCCACTAGGGAGACCTAACAGTAAAGAAACTGGGTCCAATTCTAGATCAACCCCTAGGATCTTTTCAATTTCTTGCAGAACACCAGACCAGTATCTTTGTAATTTGGAACATGACCATAAAGAATGTGTTAGGGTGCCTGTATCAGTTTTACATTTAAGACACTGAGGAGAAGAGGAAGAGGGGCTAAAAGCATGTCTGCGATTTGAGGATATATGAAATCTGTATATTATTCTGAACTGGATTGCTCTAGTACGATTACATAGAGATATTGTTTTTGCATATCTCCAAATGTCCTCCCACATCTCTTCGTCAATAGTAACAGACAATTCTTTCTCCCACACTTGTTTCACCCTCTGTGTGTCGACAGCAGAAAAGGACCGTAAAGCATCATAAAACTGCCATACGGACATTTACCTTGTGGGGAAAAAAGCATTCTTTCAATGACAGACACATCAGGGTTACCAATTAAGGTGGTGCTCTTCAAAATATAATGTCTTACTTGTAGGAAGCGGGAAAAGTCCTGCTTTGGGAGTCAGCATTTCTCAACCATCTGCTCAAATGACAATAAAATCTTATCAGCAAATAAATAATTTAGTCTACGTATGCCCTTATTAAGCCAAAAGTTCAAGCCAGCATACAGCAATCCTGGACCAAAATCTGGGTTGTTAAGAATTGGGGTAAGAGCAGAGGTTAGTTTGGACCTTCCCAAAAAATGTTGAACTGACCTCCATACTTTGAGTGTGTTAAGTGTAATGGGATTATTGCAGTGATCTGTTACAGACTTGAAACTTCTGAAAAATAAAAGATCCTGTAAGGGGTATTTTGAAAGAGAAGTCTCAATGTCTAACCAAATAGAGGAGTCATCATTTGTGATCCAACCAGAAATATAACATAGGTGGGCACACCATTGATAGAACCTGATATTGGGCAGGTCCAAGCCGCCCATAGAACTTGGCAGCTGCAATATTGCCATCTTAAGTCTTGGCTTGCGTTTACTCCATATAAAGGAACTTAGCCATCCATTTACATTCTTTATTACCTTATTTGAGAGTAATACTGGGATCATTTGGATTGGGTAAAGTAGTCTAGGTAAAATGTTCATTTTCAAGAGGGACATTCTACCCAACCATGAAATTGGAAGAGAGTTCCAGCGCTCCAGATCCTGTCTTATTGTATCAAACAAGGGAACAAAATTGTCTTTGTACATTTGCTGGAATTTAGGAGTTACAAATATACCCCGATACATAAAACCTGAGGGAGACCATTTAAAAGGGAAGGGGGAGAAGTATTAGGTACAGAGTGAAGGTTACCAAGTGGCATAGCCTCTGATTTAGTTAAGTTATTCTTGTAGCCTGAGAATTCGCTGAATAATTCAATAATATTAACAAGAGATGTAATTGAAGTCTCGGGACTAGAGATGAATATCAGGACATCATCAGCATACAAGCTTATTTTATGGTGAACATCACCAATGAGCAGCCCCTGTATAGAAGACGTTACCCTGATGGCCTCGGCCAGTGGTTCCATAGTGAGTGCAAATAGGAGAGGGGACAAAGGACAGCCCTGTCTGGTACTTCTATGTATAGAGAAGCTATTGACCATAGCCCGTTAGTAAGGACAGCAGCCCGAGGATCATCATATAAAACTTTCACTCATTTTATAAAGTTGTCCCCTAGACCAAATCTAGTTAGAGCAAAGAATAGGTAAGACCACTCCACATGATCAAATGCTTTCTCAGCATCTAGGGAGAGAACAAGACCATCCATAGCACTTCGTTGGTAGCCTTGAATTAAATTAAGAAGCCGCCTGACATTGTTACATGACTTACGGCCCTTAAGGAAGCCAGTTTGGTCTCCTTTCACAATTAGTGGCAGTGAGTCCTCTAATCTTGTGGCTAGAATTTTAGAAAGCAATTTTCTATCCACATTCAGAAGAGAAATGGGTCTGTATGAGGAACAAGACTCTGGGCATTTTCCCTTTTTGAGAATAAGTGGCTTCTCTCAGTGTTTGAGGGAGCTGATCATTTGAAAATGAGTGGTTAAACATATCACGCAATGGCTCAAGGATCAGGCCATGGAACTCCTTATAGAACTCACTACAAAACCCGACTGGTCCGGGGCCTTACCATTTTGCAGATTCTTAATTGCGAACATTATCTCTTCCTCGGTAATGGGGGCATTAAGGAGAGACCTCTGTTCTTCGGAGATAGTAGGGAGCTCAATCTTAGATAATAAGTGCTCCATTAATTTGGGTGTGTCATTTGTCAGTTCTGAGGCATAGAGATTTGCATAAAATTTCATTTATCAATTTATTTTCAAATATATGATTGCCATCAGAATCAGAAATAGTAGCAATTGTCTGTGAGTCAGCTCTTTTTATAGCTAGGTTCGCCAAGTACTTTCCTGGCTTAAAGCCATGTTCATATAGCTTTTGCCTGACAAATCTCATTTTCTTTTCAGCATCCTGTGTTAGGAGAGAGTCCAACGTTGATCTAAGGACTGATATTTCCTTTAAACAACCCTATCTCAAAACCTGAATATGAATACCTCTGCTGCAAATGTGCCATACGTCCATGCCTGTACATTTTGCCGAAATTACACAAACCTAAAACAAAACAAGGCAATTATCCCAGCAGACCCATGGTTGCAGGAATAAGCTCAATGCTAGAGCCATTTTCAAACTTCGTAGACTCTATAGACTTCATAAACCAGACCTCACCAATAATGGGCTTAATAGAAGACTGTATTTTGGTCACATTAGATGTTGAGAGTCTAAATAACAGCATTCCCCATACGTGGGCTGGCAGCTCATTATTTGAGAGAAAGAGATACTAACAAATACCCACCAACATACTTTATTCTAGAGCTGGCTGAATATGTTATGACGTATAACTATTTAAATTTGATGATGAATACTACCTCCAAATGAATGGAACATCGATGGGCTCCACATTTGCTCCGAGCTATGCTAACCTTTATGTGGCTTTTTGAAGAACGGTTTGTTAACAATGAAAACAAATAATTAGGAACTAAAGAGAAGGACTACATTAAAACTCCCACTCCTGCCTTATTAATAGGGCTTGCTCCAGATTAGAGCATATATCCCTTTGGAACACCTGTGTGGTGGATCAACACTCTGTTGTCTATAGAAACGTTCATTACTGAGTTGCTCTGAATCTCTTCTTTGTATTTTTAATAGTCTAAAACGACCACAGCACCCCCTTGTCTGCAGGTTTGATAACCAAAGATGAATCTTTCATTAGTACATTAACCTCTTGGGGCTAGGTGGGACGCTAGCGTGCCACCCGTGGTGCACTCCATCAACAGCAGGTGCATTTCAAGAGCGGCAAATTTGAATCCAAATAAATGTCAAAATTCAAATTTTTCAAAAATACAACTATTTTACACCATTTGAAAGATAAACATCTCCTTAATCTAACCACGTTTTACGATTTCAAAAAGGTTTTACGGCGAAAGCATAAATTTAGAGTATGTTAGGACAGTACATTTACAAGAGTTGTGTGTAATGTTTTGTCAAGTCAAAGACAGGGTCACCAAAACCATAAAACCAGCTAAAATGATGCACTAACCTTTTACAATCTCCATCAGATGACACTCCTAGGACATTATGTTAGACAATGCATGCATTTTTAGTTCTATCAAGTTCATATTTATATCCAAAAACAGCGTTTTACTATGGCATTGATGTTGAGGAAATCGTTTCCCTCCAATAACCGGCAGTCAAGTCAGCACCACAAATTAAAATTAGAAAACATTGGTAAAATATTATATTGTCATTTAAAGAATTATAGATTTACATCTCTTGAACGCAATCAACTTGCCAGATTTAAAAATAACCTTACTGGGAAATCACACTTTGCAATAATCTGAGCACTGCGCCCAGAAAAATACGCGTTGCGATACAGACTAGACGTCATGTTGGGGAGATCTAAAATCGAAAATACTATGTAAATAATCCATTACCTTTGATTCTCTTCATCAGATGTCACTTCCAGGTATCACAGGTCCATAACGAATGTAGTTTTGTTCAAAAAAGCTCATCATTTATGTCCAAAAATCTCCGTCTCGTTAGCACATGATGTAAGCCAGCCGGACTTCTCGTCATGAACGAGGGGAAAAAATATATTTCCGTTCGTTCAAACATGTCAAACGTTGTATAGCATAAATCATTAGGGCCTTTTTTAACCAGAACATGAATAATATTCAAGGTGGACGAATGCATTCTCTTTTATAACGTATTGGAACGAGGGTACCCAACATGAACTCGCGCGCCAGGTGTCTAATGGGACATCATCGTTCCATGGCTCTTGTTCGGTCAGATCTCCCTCCAGAAGACTCAAAACACTTTGTAAAGGCTGGTGACATCTAGTGGAAGCAATAGGAAGTGCCAAAATATTCCTAAACCCCTGTGTTTTTCAATGGGATAGGTTTAAAGTCAATACAACACATCAGGTATCCACTTCCTGTCAGAAAATGTCTCAGGGTTTTGCCTGCCAAATGAGTTCTGTTATACTCACAGACACCATTCAAACAGTTTTGGAAACTTTAGAGTGTTTTCTATCCATATATAATAAGTATATGCATATTCTAGTTACTGGGTAGGATTAGTAACCAGATTAAATCGGGTACATTTTTTTTATCCAGACGTGCAAATGCTGCCCCCTAGACCCAACAGGTTAAGTGCCTGTTCTTCTGTCCTAGTGAGGTTCTTCTGAATGTGGTTTGTTTTTCTCGCATACACTGACATGGCTTCTTGTTCGACAAACCTACAATAGGTATTAAAATCAATTTTTATGCCATTTTTCTCATAAAAAAGCGATAATATTCCGACCGGGAATCTGCGTTTAGATAAACAGACGAAAGAAAATAAAGCATTCGGTCGACTCGGGCACGTGCCTAAGCCCATAGTACTCTGAATCGGCCACTTGCCAAAAGCGATAATGTGTTTCAGCCAGAGCCTGCCTCGATATCGTTCAGCTTTTTCCCGGGCTCTGAGAGCCTATGGGAGCCATAGGATGTGTCACGTTATTGCAAAGATCCTCAGTCTTCAATAAAAAGAGCCAAGATGAAACACAATTTGTCAGACAGGCCACTTCCTGCATGGAATCTTCTCAGGTTTTGGCCTGCCATATGAGTTCTGTTATACTCACAGACACCATTCAAACAGTTTTAGAAACGTTAGAGTGTTTTCTATCCAAATCTACCAATTATATGCATATTCTAGTTACTGGGCAGGAGTAGTAACCAGATTAAATCGGTTACGTTTTTTATCCGGCCATGCAAATACTGCCCCCTAGCCCCAACAGGTTAAATGTATGACTTATTCAATTTACCTTTCTTGTAACATGACTGATCTAGGCTAATAGAGAAAACGGTAGCAAATGGTACAATATCCCCACTGAGCAAAAACTTGTTGAATCAACTTTGTTTCCATGTCATTTCATCCAAAAAAATCAATAAGATGATGTTGAATCAACGTGTAAAACTAATTGGATTTGCAAAAAGTCATCAACATAAGGGTATTTCGTCTTGTTTTCCACAAACCTTTAACCTAAATCCAATGACATGGTGGCATTTGTTGTTGATTTTACATTGAATTCATGTTAGTTTAAATCAAAACTAAACTTTGAACTGACGTCTGTGCCCAGTGGGTCCTGTCTCCCCTAGTCTCACTATTGTCATAGAAAGCAGTCATAGACTAGGCCTACTATAGGTCTATTTTTGGTAAAGAGTTAACAGTCATCATTCAAATCAGCTGTCTACTCTCTCCTCCCACACCGACAAGCACAGCATTACATAAACAAACCGCTAGACTTTCTGTCTCATTATTATAGGGATTCCAGTCGGTGACAGTGACAAAGAACTGCGCGTAAAGATGGCAATGACGGACACAGAGCAGGGGAGCTCTAATCGAGCCGAGTCTGGGTCCCCATTCTCTGAGATAATTGAACTGAATGTCGGGGGACAGGTGTATGTGACACGGCACATAACTTTGGTCGCCGTCCCAGACTCGCTCCTCTGGACCATGTTCAGCAAGAAGGCTCCAAAGGACCTTGCGCGAGATGGCAAAGGGCGCTACTTCTTGGACAGGGACGGTTTCTTGTTCCGTTATATTTTAGACTACCTGCGGGACCTCAACCTGGTGCTGCCTGATTATTTCCCCGAGAAAAGCCGGCTGCAGAGGGAGGCTGAGTTTTTCCACCTGCGGGACCTGTCCAAGCGCCTGATCCCCAGGATGAGCAAAGTGAACTCCATCAACGAGGAGATTTGCCAGAGCGACACCGAGGAGGGTGGGCTTCAGTGCGGCACCGGGTCCTCCGGCGTTGGCATGGAAACTTTGCGCATGATGACTGCAATGAGCAGCGCTCACTCCCAGTCTCTGGAGTCCAGAAAGTCGGGCTACATCACAATTGGATACAGGGGATCATACACTATAGGGAGAGATATCCAAACCGATGCCAAGTTCAGGAGAGTGGCGCGCATCACGGTGTGCGGGAAAATTTCC
Source organism: Salmo salar (assembly GCF_965601325.2). NCBI lineage: Eukaryota > Metazoa > Chordata > Actinopteri > Salmoniformes > Salmonidae > Salmo > Salmo salar. The sequence continues at coordinate 1,455,164 of NC_138311.1, forward strand.
CTTGCCAAAGAGGTGTTCGGGGACACTTTGAATGAGAGCAGGGACCCTGACCGGCCACCGGAGAGGTATACCTCCCGTTACTACCTGAAATTCAATTTCCTTGAGCAGGCGTTTGACAAGCTGACCGAGGTTGGCTTTCACATGGTGGCTTGTAGCTCCACGGGCACATGCGCCTACACCAGCAATGACCCAAACGAGGATAAAATCTGGACGAGTTATAACGAGTATGTGTTCTGTCGGGACTAAATTGTTAATATGGTCACCACCTGAGCCCACCCGCTGCCAACAGAAAATTACTGTTTTGTGTTTACTCGTGCAAATAGGCATCTCATAATTTCTTTACATATTTAATGGCAAATAGCCACAGCCTATAGGTCAATACACACTAACCTAGAATTCCGGATGTTATCATATCTTAATTTGCCTTGTGGAGATGGCTATTGAATGAATTAATTTAATGACATTTTACACACGCACATGTAACAGATGACAGGTCATACTTAATAATTCTCTTGAGTTGTTTTTTTAAAGAAAGGACTGTCCAGCCAGCGATCCCAGATTGGTGTTTATTCTGAAGATAGACACAAAGAAGCACATTAGATGTGCCGGACAACAATATGTTCATGGCTGTAGATTAGTGATTTGTCTTTTAGCATGAAAATAACTGTGAATTAGCAGGGAGCTAATGCGACCATTACAATTAGGGCATGCTAGCTAACTTGCGCTTACAGCAATAACATTCAAAAGCACACCCCAGGAAGCCCTCAATATCTAACAGGTAACACATATACACACACACACACATATACACTAATTATACAAAACATTAAGGATACCTGCTCTTTCCATGACATAGACTGACCAGGTGAATCCAGGTGAAAGCTATGATCCCTTATTGATGTCACTTGTTAAATCCACTTCAATCAGTGTAGATGAAGGGGAGAAGACAGATTAAAGGATTTTTAAGCCTTGAGACAATTGAGACATGGATTGTGTATGTATGCCATTCAGAGGGTGAATGGGCAAGACAAAATATTTAAGTGCCTTTGAATGGGGTATGGTAGTAGGTTCCAGGTGTCAAGAACTGCAACGCTGCTGGTTTTTCATGCTCAACAGTTTCTCATGTGTATCAAGAATGGTCCGCAACCCAAAGTACATCCAGCCAACTTGACACAACTGTGGGAAGCATTGGAGTCAACATGGGCCAGCATCCCTGTGGAACGCTTTCGACATCTTGTAGAGTCCATGCCCCAACGAATTGAGGCTGTTCTGAGGGCAAAAGGGTGGGTGCAACTCAATATTAGGAAGGTGTTCCTAATGTTTGGTATACTCAGTCTATCTATCTATCTATCTATCTGGAAATGTACATAGTGAACTCATACACATTGTAAATATGAAAATAGGATAGAGTATTTCAGAACGTGACCTACTGCTTGTATGGCAATATCAGACTGGTAAGAATTGACGTTCGCAATCCCCTATCTGCAAGCATGACCAATGGCATAACATCTTACTGATATGTAAATTCAACCAACCAATAGGAATATATAAACATATGCATGCACTTGATTCACACGGAAAACTGTTGAGTGTTTTCCTCCCAGCAGTGTCGCAGGTCTTGACACAAAACGGTGCACCTGGCACCCACCACACCCCATTCAAAGGAACTTGAATCTTTTTTCTTGGCCATTCACCCTCTGAATGGAACACATACACAATCCATGTCTCAATTGTCTCAATGTTTAAAAATCCTTCTTTAACCTGTCTCCTCCCCTTCACTTATTATATGTGGATTTAGTGACACCAATAAGGGACCATAACTTTCACCTGGATTTACCTGATTTACCTATGTCATGGAAAAACAGGTGTTCATAATGTCTTGTACACTCAGTGTATACATGCCACCTTTCAGTTATTTCATAGACCGGTCACCATGGATCCCTGCCACTGACTGGTAACCTTCAGTATTGTTTTCTGAATCCAGTCTTGTTAAAAAATAAATAGAGTTGATTTATGTAAGAGATGATTTTGAATGTCCAAGAGTAATAGACATACATGTATTTCTACTTTATTTTGTATACTAGAACTTCTACAGAGCCTTCTATTGACCTGAAATAACTCCCTTTATTAGCCTACTAAGACCACATCTCTGCTGAGCTGACAAATGCAAATTCCTGTAGTAATAATAATGGTGTTGTAATGAAATTGGGTTATTTATCTGTGCGAGACTAGGCAATCAAAGCATTTCTCCCTCCCCCAATTTGCATGACAATGTTAAATTAACCCCATCAGACTGCACTTTGTGATCCATAAAGTTAATACAACAGCGTATAGACATGGCAGAACATTATTGTACTATTTTACAGCATTTTAGTCAGTGTAATTCATTCATTAAAGGCTTGCTTTACCAAATAATGTATTTTCTACTTCATTCCACAGTAGTCTGATTGCCCAAAAATATGCATTTGTTTTGTTGTGTTGCATATTTGTTAACTTGTTCAGATACTGAAATAAAGTCTTATACAATTCTAACATATTCTCTATGCTAAGTTTACCACTGACTGAAGACACTATGCTGGATCTTTCCTATTGTTCCTTATCCATAAGTGGTTTCCATTTCTGGAGAGAGGGGCCATTACCCCTAGAGGGTTGCAGGTTCTAATACAGGGCTGTCGAGAGAAATCTGGTGGGAGTGAGCATCAGCATTCCAGGTGACACCTACTGCCATTGTGCCCTTGATCAAGGTACTTAACCTGTTGGGTCTAGGGGGCAGCATTTGCACGTCTGGATAAAAAAAATGTACCCGATTTAATCTGGTTACTAATCCTACCCAGTAACTAGAATATGCATATACTTATTATATATGGATAGAAAACACTCTAAAGTTTCCAAAACTGTTTGAATGGTGTCTGTGAGTATAACAGAACTCATTTGGCAGGCAAAACCCTGAGACATTTTCTGACAGGAAGTGGATACCTGATGTGTTGTATTGACTTTAAACCTATCCCATTGAAAAACACAGGGGTTTAGGAATATTTTGGCACTTCCTATTGCTTCCACTAGATGTCACCAGCCTTTACAAAGTGTTTTGAGTCTTCTGGAGGGAGATCTGACCGAACAAGAGCCATGGAACGGTGATGTCCCATTAGACACCTGGCGCGCTACTTCATGTTGGGTACCCTCGTTCCAATACGTTATAAAAGGCTATGCATTCGTCCACCTTGAATATTATTCATGTTCTGGTTAAAAAAGGCCCTAATGATTTATGCTATACAACGTTTGACATGTTTGAACGAACGGAAATATATTTTTTCCCCTCGTTCATGACGAGAAGTCCGGCTGGCTTACATCATGTGCTAACGAGACGGAGATTTTTGGACATAAATGATGAGCTTTTTTGAACAAAACTACATTCGTTATGGACCTGTGATACCTGGAAGTGACATCTGATGAAGAGAATCAAAGGTAATGGATTATTTACATAGTATTTTCGATTTTAGATCTCCCCAACATGACGTCTAGTCTGTATCGCAACGCGTATTTTTCTGGGCACAGTGCTCAGATTATTGCAAAGTGTGATTTCCCAGTAAGGTTATTTTTAAATCTGGCAAGTTGATTGCGTTCAAAAGATGTAAATCTATAATTCTTTAAATGACAATATAATATTTTACCAATGTTTTCTAATTTTAATTATTTAATTTGTGACGCTGACTTGACTGCCGGTTATTGGAGGGAAACGATTTCCTCAACATCAATGCCATAGTAAAACGCTGTTTTTGTATATAAATATGAACTTGATAGAACTAAAAATGCATGCATTGTCTAACATAATGTCCTAGGAGTGTCATCTGATGGAGATTGTAAAAGGTTAGTGTATCATTTTAGCTGGTTTTATGGTTTTGGTGACCCTGTCTTTGACTTGACAAAACATTACACACAACTCTTGTAAATGTACTGTCCTAACATACTCTAAATTTATGCTTTCGCCGTAAAACCTTTTTGAAATCGTAAAACGTGGTTAGATTAAGGAGATGTTTATCTTTCAAATGGTGTAACATAGTTGTATTTTTGAAAAATTTGAATTTTGACATTTATTTGGATTCAAATTTGCCGCTCTTGAAATGCACCTGCTGTTGATGGAGTGCACCACAGGTGGCACGCTAGCGTCCCACCTAGCCCCAAGAGGTTAACCCCAAAACCGCTCAAGGGTCGCTGCTCTGTGACAGACTGTCATGTGTGGTGGGTCAGGTTGGGAACTAGTGTGTCACTTCATAGAAATGATCTCTTCATCGAAAGATGTTCTTGAATGATCGGAAGATTCTCTTCTATACATATATTCTGTATAGAAGAATCCCCTTCAATTAATTTAAGAGTTCCTTTGCTGAATACAAGTATGAAAAAGAACGTTTCACATTGAACAGCATCAATCATTGCCAAATCACATCTCTTTACTATCCGATTGCAGCGTTTTCAAACTTTGTACATCACACATTACTTTTACATTTTGTGGAGAGCAATAATAAGAGCATAGGCCTATAAAACCGATCATACTCATATCATTCTCTCATCATGTTGGTGACATGGGTGAGTTCTGCACTGGGAACAGAATGGTTGACTCTGTTGTCCTGCCCTCCAGGACACCTACAGCACCCGATGTCACAGGAAGGCCAAAAAGATCAACAAACACCCGAGCCACTGCCTGCTCACCCCGTTACCATCCAGAAGGCGACGTCAGTGCAGGTGCATCAAAGCTGGGACCGAGAGACTGAAAAACAGCTTCTATCTCAAGGCCATCAGACTGTTAAACAGCCATCACTGGCACAGAGAGGCTGCCGCCTACATACAGACTCAAAATCATTGGCCACTTTAATAAATGGATCACTAGTCACTTCAAATAATACCACTTTATTAAAGTTTGCATATCTTGCTTTACTCATCTCATATGTTCGCTACCATTCAAAAGTTTGGGGTCACTTAGAAATGCCCTTGTTTTTCAAAGAAAGCACATTTTTTGTCCATTAAAATAACATCAAATTGATCAGAAATACAGTGTAGACATTGTTAACGTTGTAAATGACTATTGTAGCTGGAAACGGCAGATTTCTTATGTAATATCTACATAGGCGTACAGTGGTCCATTATCAGCAACCATCACTCCTGTGTTCCAATGGCATGTTGTGTTAGCTAATCCAAGTTTATCATTTTAAAAGGCTAATTGATAATTAGAAAACCCTGAGCCGGACGCAAACGTCCCACCTAGCCCATAGAGGTTAACAAACGAGGATTGGATGTCTTCAACCTTCTTTTCAAAATGGTTGACAAAGTAATCTGCAGAGAGGGAGTAGTGGGGGAGGGGGAGGAGTATTCAGGAGGGAGGAGAAGGTGGCAAAGAGCTTCCTAGGGTTAGAGGCAGATGCTTGGAATTTAGAGTGGTAGAAAGTGGCTTTAGCAGCAGAAACAGAGGAAGAAAATGTGGAGAGGAGGGAGTGAAAAGATGCCAGGTCCGCAGGGAGGCTTGTTTTCCTCCATTTCCGCTCGGCTGCCCGGAGCCCTGTTCTGTGAGCTCGCAATGAGTCGTCAAGCCACGGAGCAGGAGGGGAGGACCGAGCCGGCCGGGAGGATAGGGGACATAGAGTCAAAGGATGCAGAAAGGGAGGAGAGGAGGGTTGAGGAGGCAGAATCAGGAGATTGGTTGGAGAAGGATTGAGCAGAGGGAAGAGATGATAGGATGGAAGAGGAGAGAGTAGCAGGAGAGAGAGAGCGAAGGTTGCAACGGCGCAATACCATCTGAGTAGGGGCAGAGTGAGTAGTGTTGGAGGAGAGCGAGAGGGAAAAGGATACAAGGTAGTGGTCGGAGACTTGGAGGGGAGTTGCAGTGAGATTAGTAGAAGAACAGCATCTAGTAAAGATGAGGTGAAGCGTATTGCCTGTCTTGTGAGTAGGGGGGGACGGTGAGAGGGTGAGGTCAAAAGAGGAGAGGAGTGGAAAGAAGGAGGCAGAGAGAAATGAGTGAAAGGTAAAGGAGGGAGGTTAAAGTCACCCAGAATTGTGAAGGGTGAGCCGTCCTCAGGAAAGGAACTTATCAAGGCGTCAAGCTCATTGATGAACTCTCCAAGGGAACCTGGAGGGCGATAAAGTTAAGCTTGAATGGGCTAGTTACTGTGACAGCATGGAATTCAGAGGAGATAGACAGATGGGTCAGGGGAGAAAGAGAGAATGTCCACTTGGGAGAGATGAGGATTCCAGTGCCACCACCCCGCTGACCAGATGCTCTCGGGGTATGCGAGAACACGTGGTCAGATGAGGAGAGAGCAGTAGCAGTGTTTTCTGTGGTAATTCATGTTTCCGTCAGCGCCAAGAAGTCGAGGGACTGGAGGGTAGCATAGGCTGAGATGAACTCTGCCTTGTTGGCCGCAGACCAGCAGTTCCACAGGCTGCCAGAGACCTGGAATTCCACGTGGGTCGTGCTCGCTGGGACCACCAGGTTAGAGTGGCAGCGGCCATGCAGTGTGAAGCGTTTGTGTGGCCTGTGCAGAGAGGAGAGAACAGGGATAGACAGACACATAGTTGACAGGCTACAGGAGAGGCTATGCAAATGCGAAGGAGATTGGAATGAAAATTAACTAAACGACTGGGGAAGCGAGAGAGCAGGGCCTCCCTCACTAACCATTCAAATATAACTTTTCCATCTTCCACTTTAGAAATTATAATTTATGTAAACTACAGTGGTTCAGTGTTTACAGGAATAGGCTCAAACTTAGTTTATTCAACTAGATAACTTGGTACAGTATTCTTCCATGAAACCCACCCAGTGCACCTTGTCCTATGACGCCGTAGCTAACTAGCATCCAATAACACACGGTTAGCACCAATACTTGGTTACAAAAACTACCAATGGATCATTCGTGTCCGTGTCTAGTTCCTTTCATAACGCAAATATCAAATTCATATTTTTAAAAAGGCCGGCTTGGTTTAAGGCCGGGCTTCAATCCGAAAACGCTTTAAAGTGTGCTTGACATTTAAAGGTAATTTCCAATTGAGCTGACATCTGCTGTGTTTACCTTGAATGCGATCAACTTTGCCGTTACAAGCTGCATTGTCTAGAAAATCGGATTGAATCCCGGCCTGGGATGGACCAGTCTTTTTGGCATTTGCTCGAACTGCCCTATTGCCAGTCTGTTTCTGACTGATAGGCTCAGTATCCAACACTGAGAATGGATCATCTTTCATTAGCGGGAACAACCCCACAGCTGATTCAACTCATGCATTCAACTTTACATGCTCCACAGCCACTCCACATGTACATGTTCAGGAGATGTTAGAATCCCTTTCGCTCTTCTGTTTTTAACACACATTGGGCTGTGTGTGATGTCTCGGTGCAAAATGGAGCAGCTGGGCTCTTTTATGATGTCATTATCATTTCAAGTGTAAATAATCAAAGGCTCCAGCTGCAGACAGAAGAGGAGAGATGGAGAGAGAGAGAGGATCTGCCATGAGAGAGTGAAAGGAGAAATTGAGTCGAGCCATAGAGAATGATAGAGGCCTCTAGTGCCATTGGGGGTTTTACCCATTTTAATGTAATCAACTAGGTGGGACTTCCAACTTCATTGGCTGATCCCTCCTGGTGACCCTGTTGGCATCATGTCCAGGAGGGATCAGCCAATCGTGAAGAAGAAAATTGACTACTTTTAAAATGGAGATAGCCTCAATGGCGCTGCCCATGCTGTCACAGACACTATAATGGCACAGATACAAAGATGAGTCCTCTATCTCTCTCTATGAGTAGTATGGAAGCGCACTGATTGGAATCATCCTCGTTGGTTAGGATGTGTTGCACCTGTCGCCTTGTTTAGGTGACAGGTGATATTTAAGAGCTGCAGTGTAAAATAAATAGGGGGCATGAGAGATGTTGGAAGCGCTACATGGCGATTTAGCATGTCCTATTTAAGTGTTTTATTTCTATCTTGTTTTTATGCCCTAAAAAGTTGGTGGGGGCTTTCTTTTCCTTTAGTTTGTCTGATATCAGGTACATCTAGTGGGTGTTTGTTACTCAAGTATTTTTAGCCATGGATGCTTTTGACAACCCATTTTAAAACCCCACCTGTTTTGTTTTGGTTGTTAGTGACTCATTTGCTAGTTACATTTTTTTCTGTTGATAGATGATTTTGGGTTTGTTAATAGGAGTGTATTAAAAAAAAAAAAAAAAAGAAAGAATTGAGGTTTTGTCCAGCATCTTGTGCCCCTGCTTTTTTTTTATTTTTGTAGTCGCTAAAATTACTCTGAAGCAGTGATTTTTTTTTTCTTAAAGATGAACTCTGATTTGGGTGCATTTGTGGGAAACCCTCCTTGAGAATCTACATAAATGTACCCCATAGGTCTCCCGGCTGCGACAGAGCCTGGACTCGAGCCTAGAATCTCTAGTGGCACAGCTAGCACTGTGATGCAGTGCCTTAGACCACTGTGCCACTCGGGAGATGCAATCTTTCATTTTGGAGGGTGTTTTCCCTGTCTGACAATTCCGTAGCTGGTTACACTGTGTTAAAGGTGTGGTGAGAGGTTGCATGGACTTTCCTTTTGTATAATGTGGAATTTGAGTCTGATATTTTTACTTGGTTGTAGGAGTGAGGCCTAGCCCAAGGGGGGTCACATTCATTTTGGGCAATTTGTCTGGTGGGAAGGTTGTGACAAATACTCTCGTTTGTAAGGAACCCAGAGTAGAGGAACCTGATGGGTTATCAGAAAAGTACCAGCGTCAGGTCTAAGAAGATTGCAGCGAGCAAGTCTACCGTTGAGGATGTCAGCGATTTCCCCCAATGTTTGATCAGTCAGACATGTGTGGTCCTGATTTCAGTAAACCTCCTGAGGTGACCTCTCCTTTTGAAAACCTCAAAGGTAAGTGAGTTTGTAGGACTTCTGAAAGAAGAGAGGGTCCCTACACTCTTCAATGTCTAGGAAGCAGCTGATTGCTGTACAGAGTAAAGATGCTTCCCTCCCCACTCTTTTTGCTGAGATACTGCATGTCCAGAGAAGTTTGATTAACCTCTATGGGCTAGGTGGGACGCAAGCGTCCCACCCGTGGTGCACTCCATCAACAGCAGGTGCATTTCAAGAGCGGCAAATTTGAATCCAAATAAATGTCAAAATTCAAATTTTTCAAACATACAACTATTTTACACCCTTTGAAAGATAAACATCTCCTTAATCTAACCACGTTTTACGATTTCAAAAAGGTTTTACGGCGAAAGCATACATTTAGAGTATGTTAGGACAGTACATTTACAAGAGTTGTGTGTAATGTTTTGTCAATTCAAAGACAGGGTCACCAAAACCATAAAACCAGCTAAAATGATGCACTAACCTTTTACAATCTCCATCAGATGACACTCCTAGGACATTATGTTAGACAATGCATGCATTTTTAGTTCTATCAAGTTCATATTTATATCCAAAAACAGCGTTTTACTATGGCATTGATGTTGAGGAAATCGTTTCCCTCCAATAACCGGCAGTCAAGTCAGCACCACAAATTAAAATTAGAAAACATTGGTAAAATATTATATTGTCATTTAAAGAATTATAGATTTACATCTCTTGAACGCAATCAACTTGCCAGATTTAAAAATAACCTTACTGGGAAATCACACTTTGCAATAATCTGAGCACTGCGCCCAGAAAAATACGCGTTGCGATACAGACTAGCCGTCATGTTGGGGAGATCTAAAATCGAAAATACTATGTAAATAATCCATTACCTTTGATTCTCTTCATCAGATGTCACTTCCAGGTATCACAGGTCCATAACGAATGTAGTTTTGTTCAAAAAAGCTCATCATTTATGTCCAAAAATCTCCGTCTTGTTAGCACATGATCTAAGCCCGCTGGACTTCACTTCATGAACGAGGGGAAAAAATATATTTACGTTCGTTCAAACATGTCAAACGTTGTATAGCATAAATCATTAGGGCCTTTTTTAACCAGAACATGAATAATATTCAAGGTGGACGAATGCATTCTCTTTTATAACGTATTGGAACGAGGGTACCCAACATGAACTCGCGCGCCAGGTGTCTAATGGGCCATCATCGTTCCATGGCTCTTGTTCGGTCAGATCTCCCTCCAGAAGACTCAAAACACTTTGTAAAGGCTGGTGACATCTAGTGGAAGCAATAGGAAGTGCCAAAATATTCCTCAGCCCCTGTGTTTTTCAATGGCATAGGTTTAAAGGTAATACAACACATCAGGTATCCACTTCCTGTCAGAAAATGTCTCAGGGTTTTGCCTGCCAAATGAGTTCTGTTATACTCAGACACCATTCAAACAGTTTTAGAAACTTTAGGGTGTTTTCTATCCATATATAATAAGTATATGCATATTCTAGTTACTGGGTAGGATTAGTAACCAGATTAAATCGGGTACATTTTTTTATCCAGCCGTGCAAATACTGCCCCCTAGCCCTAACAGGTTAAGTTTGTGTTGACTACTTTGACAGTGTTCGGACAATGAAATTACATTCACGCCATTTCTTGGCAAGACGATTGGCCCAGTGTATCTCAAATTGATGTTAGTGAGGTTGCCTCACGACGGTAGTATGGCGTCAAAAAGACATGACTGTATTTGGCGTAACTTCTGGTCTGAAACAGGATGTTGGGGTTCACTGTAAATCTTGTCACGCTTGCCAACGGACGGGTAAATCAAACTGTGCCGGTTGCACGTGTTCAGCCTATTTCTGCTTTTGACAGGATTCTTGTGGACTGTGTAGGCTTGGCCCTAATATATGTGCTCTGTCACCTGGAGTTGCATGGAAAATGGTCCAGGAACACAAGGAAATCACAAAGGACTATACCTAAGGACTAGTCGGCCATTCCCCCTCTGAGGAGCCAAAATGTATCTCTGTTACAGTAGCCAGAGGACTGAGTAATACAATATAATTTCAAAGCTTTTACTGAGTTAGGTCATATAAATTAGGCCTATGGATTTCACATGACTGGTCAGGGGTCATAGGCCCACCCACCCAAATTCATTAGGCCCTAATCAATGGATTTCACATGAGTGGAAATACAGATATGCGTCTGTTGGTCACATGTACCTTAAACATTACAGTTTCCAGGAATTGTATACAGATCCTTGTGACATGGGGCCATGCATTTTCATGCTGAAACATGAGATGGCGGCGGATGAATGGCACGACAATGAGCCTCAAGATCTCGTCACGGGTATCTCTGTGCATTCAAATTGCCATCGAAATAATGCAATTGTGTTCATTATCCGTAGCTTATGCCTGTCCATACCATAACCTCACCGCAATCATGTGCACTCTGTTCACAACATTGACATCAGCAAACCGCTTACCCACACGATGCCATTCACTATCTGCCCAGTTCAGTTGAAATTGTGATTCATCCGTGAAGAGCACATTTCTCTAGTGGGCCAGTGGCCATCAAAGGTATTTCTCCCATGAAGTCAGTTACAACGCCGAACTGCAGTCAGCTGAAGACCCTGGTGAGGATGATGAGCACGCAGATGAGCTTTCTTGAGATGGTTTCTGACAGTTTGTCCAGACTTTCTTCGGTTGTGCAAACCCACAGTTTTATTAGCTGTCAGGTGGCTGGTCTCAGATGATCCCACAGGTAAAGAAGCCAGATGTGGCTTCTTTACCTGTGGGCTAGCCGTGGTTACACATGGTCTGCTGTTGAGGCCGGTTGGACATACTGCCAAATTCTGTAAAACAGTGTTGGAGGCTTATGGTAGTTTAATGTTAATTTCTCTCTGGCAACAGCTCTGGTGGACATTCCTGCAGTCAGCATGCCAATTGCACACACCCTCAACTTGAGACATCTGTGGCATTGTGTTGTGCCAAAACTGCACATTTTAGTGGCCTTTTATTGTCCCCAGCACAAGGTGCACCTGTAAGGATCATGCTGTTTAATCAGCTTCTTGATATGCCACACCTGTCAGGTGGATGGAGAAATGCTGACTACCAGGGATGTAACACATTTGTGCAAAACCTTTGAGAGAAATGGAAAATGTGCGTATGGGAAATTTCTGGAATCTTTTATTTCAGGTTCATGAAACATGGAACCAACACTTTACGTGTTGCATTTTTTTTCCAGTGTATATGAAACTTCTTCACTGAGGTTAACTCTGACGCTATCTATATGAATGTATGATCTCTGTGGTAACTTGTATCTGTACAGGGTGAACTATACACTGCGTGCACAATTATTAGGCAAGTGAGTATTCTGATCTTATCATTATTTCTATTCACATTTTCGAACTCCAAACCATATAAACTTGAATGCTTATTGGATTTAATCATGTTCAGGTGATATGTATTTGTGTAATGGAGGGTGTGGCGAAAGTGAATAACGCCTTATATCAAGGTGTGCATAATTATTAGGCAGCCTCACTATCAGGTAAAATGGGCCAAAAAAGAGATTTAACTGACACTGAAAAGCCAAAAAGCTAAACTATTGAGGCGTGACCACCGGACAATCAAACGTTTTGTTGCGAATAGTCAACTGGGGTGCAAAAAACACATGGGGAAGAAAAGGTGCAAATTAACTGCAAAAGACTTGAGAAGAATTAAACGTCAAACTACCAGGAACCCATTATCCTCCAGTGCCACCGTATTCCAGAACTGCAACCTACCTGGAGTGTTCAGAAGTACAAGGTGTCAAGTGCTCAGAGACATGGCCAAGGTCAAGAAGACTGAAACAAGACCACCACTGAATAAGATTCACAAGTTGAAGCGTCAAGATTGAAAAATCTTGTCTTCAGGTATTTCTTTGCCCAAAGGTTTTATGGACAGATGAAATGAAAGTGACTCTTGATGGACCAAATGGATGGGTCCGTGGCTGGATCAGTAATGGACACAGGGCACCACTTTGAGTCTGGTGCCAGCAAGGTGAAGGAGGGGTACTGGTATGGGCAGATATCATTGAGGATGAGGTAGTTGGACCTTTTCAGGTTGAAGATGGACTGAAACTCAACTCCCAAACCTACTGCCAGTTTCTGGAAGATTTATTTCATCAAACGGTGGTACAGGAAGAAGTCCTCAGCATTCTAGAAGACCATGATCTTTATGCAGGACAATGCTCCATCACATGCATCCAAGTACTCCACTACTTGGCTAGCCAGCAAGGGCCTCAAAGATGCCTGAATAACGACCTGGCCCCCTTCCTCACCTGACTTAAATCCTATTGAGAACTTGTGGGCCCTTCTCAAATGTGAGATTTACAGTGAGGGAAGACGATACACCTCTTTGAACAGCATTTGGGAGGCTGTGGTTGCTGCTTCAGCGAAAATTGATCGTGAACAGATCAAGAAACTGACACTCCATGGAAGGCTCATGGCAGTTCTTGAAAATAAGGGTGGCTATATTAGTCACTGAATATTTTTGAAAGGCCAAAAATGTAATATAATTTGTCATTTTGTGTTATCTGTTACACTTACTCTAAAAATTGAGAATCAACAAGTGAGTTGAGAGATTATTTTTGTAATTTAGTTGCCTAATAATTCTGCACACTTGTCTTTCTCAGGGAAATATAGAACTCACTTTTCCTTTGTTAAACATTCAGGTTTGAGGTTCAATAACATTTTGGATTGACTGAGAGCATTGTGTTTGTTCAACAGTAAAATTAATCTCGACGAATACAATTTGCCTAACAATTGTGCACGCAGTGATTATTACACTATCCAAAGGGATTTATTGTCCTCTCAGGAATTCTGTCTATTTACTTAAGTCTCATCTCACACAAGCCTTTAGATGCTTATTTTTTTATTGCGTCTACGCAAAGCAATGCTCATTCACGTTTTGATTTGGCCTTTGCACTCCCAGTCAAAGAGCTCAGCCATGTTTCTTCATTGAAACTCAAATTCGACCGACAACACGATTAATGGACTAATGGCAGTGTTTTTGGGAAACGTGGGTGTTTTTATGCTGCGGTTGTCTTGGTTGTGTATAGGACAGGTTTCAGCTTTAGCTATTACAATATATAGACATTTTCTCAAAGCATGGTGTGAGTGGGTAATTATGGAGCAAATTATATTGCAAACTCTCGTTGATAAATATACTGAATTGTTTGAGGAATGTTTCTACCCCAATGTTAACTCAAAATGCAGTTGCCTAGGGCTCAGACGCTCTGACTAACTGTAATTCTAACATAGCCGGGTAGACTGTGACGATGTAGTCTCAAACATTACCCTTTAAGTCTTGTGTGGTAATCAGTTGTCCATCAGATGTTTTATTTAATCTTTATTTTAACAGGGAAGACAATGAGACCTAGGACATTAAAATAGTCATGGGAAGCACAAATAAAACATTCCTCCACAAATAAGTCCCTAAACAATACTTTAAACTGCCCAAACGGCGCCAAAAGATGAAATGTATTTCAAATTTTGTTCCAGCAATATAGTGCACTGAAACTAAAAGCAGATTTACCCAGCTTTGTAGAGAACCTCAAAAGTTAACCAACTGTCACCTGTAACAAAACGAAGGGCACTAGGGTTGATGGCATCCCAACGATTTAAGAGTAGTAGCAGCTGCCCTTTGATAAATATCACCATAATCAAGAAGAGATGAAAGGATTAACTGTAATCTTCCTACTGATTAGAGAAAGGGACAATGTGTTTCTGTAGAAAAGTTAACTTTAAATCTTAGCTTCTTAACCAGCTCATCCATTTATTTTTTAAACGTCAAATCCATATCAATCCAAATGCTTAAATCTTTATATGCGGGAACATGTTCGAATGGATAACCATCCAATGAGTGAACATGTAGTTAATCTGAAACATTCCTACGAGAGTTTAATAACATGTATTTAGTTTAACCCGTATTTTATTTTTGTTTATAACAGTAACATGCAAAACAAACAGAACAGCCAGAGGGATTACACAAAGAAATTTGTTTCAGCTTGTATTTCTTTCATCACTTTCCCAGTGGGTCAGAAGTTTACATGCACTCAATTACTATTTGATAGCATTGCCTTTAAACTGTTTAACTTGGGTCAAATGTTTCAGGTAGCCTTCAATAGGCTTCCCACAATAAGTTGGGTGAATTTTGGCCCATTCCTCCTGACAGAGCTGGTGTCAGGTTTAGTCCTCCTTGCTCGCACACGATTTTTCAGTTCTGCCCACACATTTTCTATAGGATTGAGGTCAGGGCTTTGTGATGGCCTCTCCAATACCTTGACTTTGTCCTTAAGCCATTTTTTGCCACAACTTTGGAAGTATGCTTGGGGTCATAGTCCATTTGGAAGACCCATTTGTGACCAAGCTTTAACTTCCTGACTGATGTCTTGATGTTGCTTCAATACATCCACAATTCTTCCTCAATGTGCCATCTATTTTGTGAAGTGCACCAGTCCCTCCTGCAGCAAAGCACCCCCCACAACATAATGCTGCCACCACAATGCTTCACGGTTGGGATGGTGTTCTTTGGCTTGCAAGCCTCCCCCTTTTTCCTCCAAACATAACGATGGTCATTATGGCCAAACAGTTCTATTTTTTTGTTTGGTCAGACCAGAGGACATTTCTCCAAAAATTACAATCTTTGTCCCCATGTGCAGTTGCAAACCGTAGTCTGGCTTTTTTATGGCGGTTTTGGAGCAGTGGCTTCTTCCTTTCTAAGCGGCCTTTCAGGTTATGTCGATATAGGACACGTTTTATTGTGGATATAGATACTTTTGTACCTGTTTCCTCCAGCATCTTTACTAGGTCCTTTGCTGTTGTTCTGGGATTGATTTGCACTTTTCACACCAAAGTAGGTTCATCTCTAGGAGACAGAACGCATCTCCTTTCTGAGCAGTATGATGGCTGCATGGTCCCATGGTGTTTATACTTGCGTACTATTGTTTGTACAGATGAATGTGGTACCTTCAGGCATTTGGAAATTGCTCCCAAGGATGAACCAGACTTGGAGTTTTTTGGGGGGGATCTTGGCTGATATCTTTAGATTTTCCCATGATGTCAAGCATAGAGACACTGAGTTTGAAGGTAAGCCTTGAAATACATCCATAGGTACACCTCCAATTCATTCAAATGATGTCAATTAGCCTATCAGAAGCTTCTAAAGCCATGACATCGTTTTCTTGATTGATTGAATATGTCTGTAAACACACCAGCCAGCTGGTCTGTGCATGCTCTGAGGACACGGCTAGTGATGCCGGCAGCCTTGCGAGTATTAACATGTTTAAATGTCATACTCGCGTCAGAGAGGGAGAGCCCGCAGTCCTTGGTGGTGGGCCGCATCGGTGGCACTGTCTTCAAAGCGGGCGAAGGTGTTTTGTAATGTCTTGAAGCAAGGTTTTCTTTGTGTAGTCTGTAATTTCCTGTAGACCCTGCCACATGCGTCTCGTGTCTGAGCCTTGAATTGCGACTTTTTTTCTTCCCTATACCGACATTTCACTTTGATTGCCTTGCGGAGGGAATAACTACACTGTTCGGCCATATTCCCAGTCATCTTTCCATGCTTAAATGTGGTTTGCGCGAATGTAGCCATCTGGTTAGGGTAGGTTTTGCATGAATGCAGGTTTCTGGTTAGGGTAGGTACACCATCTCCAATGCATTTCCTTTATAAACTGACTCCACGTATAAATCAATATTATTGAGGCTACCCTGAACATGTCCAAGTCCGCGTGATTAAAAACGATCTTAAAGCGTGGATTCCGACTGGTCAGACCGGCATTGAATAGTTTTTGTCATGGGTACATCCTGTGAGTTTCTGCCTATAGGATGGGAGGAGCAAAATGGAGTCGTGGTCAGATTTGCCGACAGGAGGGCGTGGGAGGGCCTTGTATGCATTGTGGAAGTTAGAGTAGCAGTGATCCAGCACATTGCCCACATGCGTGCTACAATCAATATGCTGACAGAATTTAGGTAGCCTTGTTCTCAGATTTGCTTTGTTAAAATCCCCAGCTACAATAAATGCAGCCTCAGGATGTATGGTTTGCATAGAGTCCAGTGAAGTTCCTTGAGGGCCATCGTATCGGCTTGAGGGGGGATATACACGGACGTGACAATAACCGAAGAGAATTCTCTCGTGAGACAATATGGTTGGCATTTGATTGTGCAATTCTATGTCAGGTGAACAAAAGGACTTGTGTTCCTGTATGTTACGATTACACCATGAGTCAGTAATCATGAAGCACACACCCCTGCCCTTCTTCCCAGATAGATGTTTATTTCTGTCGGCGCGACCCATAAAGAATCCCGGTGGCTGTACTGACTCCGACAACATATCCCGAGAGGACCATGTTTCCATGAAACAGTATGTCACAATCCCTGATGTCTTTCTGGAAAGCAACCCCTTGCCCTAATTTCATCTACCTTCTTATCCTGTCTGGGAACCTGGGATGTTTGCGTCCCACCCTAGTGTCATGACGTTGGCCTGTGGGTAAGGTTTATGACCCCCCCCCATAAATACCTTTCTCCCTTCCCCTCTCTGACCCTACTGAAGGACTTGAATAGCCTGTGTTAAATATAGAGAGTCTGGGAACATCAAACAAATGGGGGAAAAGGAACCATATTTTGGTAATAAAACCAGTTGGAAATATGCTTGGGAACGTAATGAGTATGTATGTCAGTTCGGTTGTCATCATGACTGATGACAGGACGACATAAACTGTACCTGAGAAAGTATACACCCTCTAGTATCAGAGTAACATGGAATTGTTATGCAATTGAAATGTTTGATATTGAAATTGTTTGTTAGGAGATTAAATGTAATTTTAGCTTCCAAATGAGAGAATTGGGTTTTCATAAGGAAAGTGCCCTGCTTGATCAGTGGCCCACCCCTGTGAAGAGACAGGGGTTATAAACGATGAAACACCTCCTTCCCCCTCTCCACTATATAAGCCTTTGATGAAAAGAACCAGTGGTTCCAGTACGTGAGGTCTGCAGCCTCTACGTTAGGACACACGTCAAGTACAGAACTAAGCCAACCTCGGCGTGAGCTTTGGTGGCGAATGGTATGAACTTTGAGCTTATTCACTACAGAAGTGACACTTCCTAGCCGTTGAGTTAGCAGTGGCCGCTGTAGACGTGGGCTAGGAAAGGACGGACGACGGATCCAGTCTAACAGACGACGAAGATACCACCACATTCAATTTACCACCAGAGACATTCTTCCGAGGACAGGAAGAGCTGTTGGCCAACCCGGCCAGCATCTACGACCAATCTACCGAAGCGCAGCTCAGAGTAAATATTTATTGCATTTTCCTTTTCCAAATGGGCGGTAATTTAGAATGCGTAAGATGATGTATTTACGATAGCATAGCTGCTGTTTCTTCATTCCTAAGTCTTCCCGCTCTTTCATTCAAGCCCAACCCCCTTTCCTTTGTGTAACCAGCCATGATACAGTTTCCGTCCACCAGGACGTTTTCTGTATGACGTCATATGTATTCGGTGTATTTGTAATTCTGTGTGATAAGTTTAGGTATTTAGTAAATAAAGAATTAAACCCAATTTTGTATTGCTGATTCAACTTGTTAGCCAGGGTTCGTGAAGATGGCCAAGAATTTACAACTTTCATTATGAGACTGAAAATAAGATGAGGGTTAATATTGACTGCTATCGATGTAAAATATTACTAAGTATTTTAAGAGTTTATTCGGAAGATAACGGCTCTATAAACGTTCTTCCGTGGTGCCCCGACTTTCTAGTTAATTACATTTACATGATTAGCTTAATCATGTAATATTAATTACAGAGAAAGGATTTTATAGGTTAGCATGTCCTATCACTTAATCCGGCATAGCCAAAGACACGACACTAGTCAACAGCCAGTGGAATCGCGTCGCGCGAAATGCATACCTCAAATGCTATAACTTCAATTTCTCAAACATATGACTATTTTACACCATTTTATAGATTCTCCTGAATCGAACCACGTTGTCCGATTTCAAAAAGGCTTTACAGCAAAAGCAAAACATTAGATTATGTTAGGAGAGTACCCTGCCAAAAATATTCACACTGCCATTTTCAAAGCAACTAGCATGCATCACAAATACCCAAAACACAGCTAAATGCAGCATAACCTTTGACAATCTTCATCAGATGACACTCCTAGGACATCATGTTACACAATACATGCATTTTTTGTTCGATAAAGTTCATATTTATATATAAAAACAGCATTTTACATCGGCGCGTGACGTTCAGAAAATATTTTCCCTCAAATGCTTCCGGTGAATCAGCGCTACAATTTACAAAATTACTATTCGAAAACATTGTTAAAATGTAATATTGTCATTCAAAGAATTATAGATTAACATGAATGCAACCGCATTGCCAGATTTAAAAATAACTTTACTGGGAAATCACACTTTGCAATAAACGAGGTGCTATTGCTCAGAAAAATAGGCTAGGCGATACAGGTTAGCGCCATCTTGGAACCATCTAAAATCAAATATACTATTGTAAATATTCCCTTACATGCATGAAGGGAACTCATGTGTGCAAGCCATATGGTTAGTGAGAAAGTCCAAATTGCAAATGTACGCTCCCTTACTAGATGTCCGACTACGTCCGATAAATCCGTGGACGGAGTCGGGCCACTCACAGGTGCCGGATCGTCCAGGAAGTCATCGAACGGAGTCTCTCGGACCTTCCCTTTCCGTTTTAATAAAATTTTCAAATTTTGGTCATTTCTTTGCAGTCCCGGATTATTCCACGGGAGGGCGAACGGAATCATATTGCAAACGTAACGTATATCACCGATCACGACGCGGCTTTTTCTCCTAAACGGAAAAGAATTCGGAGACGAAACTCGGTCAGCGTGGGTTTGGCATAATGGGCAGTTGGCCCCGAACAGGATGGAGTCGAGGCCTCGACGCTTTTCGAGTTAAGGCTATTTTTCTGGGATTGAAAGTCAAACAGGAAAATAGAGTGCTGATTTGACCGCTT
This sequence comes from Salmo salar, assembly GCF_965601325.2. Lineage (NCBI taxonomy): Eukaryota > Metazoa > Chordata > Actinopteri > Salmoniformes > Salmonidae > Salmo > Salmo salar. The sequence goes on from NC_138311.1 coordinate 1,475,066, forward strand.
CACATCAAACTACATGAGCCTACGGTGTCAGGAGAAAAGGAACCATGCATTTACCAATGTTCATTTCAGAGAAATTGTACAATGGCACATTGGTGATATTCAACAATAGGAGTTTTTTTTCCAAAAAAGTTACATATCCAGTTGCAACGTGTTCAGATGAGTCCGTTAAGGCGGGTTTCGGAGCTCTGTGAGATTTCTGTGATTTTCTGAAACAACACACACTTGTTCAACCCTCTGTAAATAAGTCAGTTCTTAACAGAAAGACCTAAAACTCAATATTCTATAAGAGCCTAATGTTCAGCTTCCTGTGTCAACCAGAAGTGCCTTAAAATGGTGTTATAGGGGCTGTTTTGAAGGGTTAAAAAGATCAGATCTTTCCACAACTTCATATGTGTGACTAGGCAACCCTCATGAACTGTAAATCAGTCATTTATCCCATCAGATGTCAAAGAAATGCTCTCTCACACACACACACACACAGCAAGGACGGAGTGACACAGTGCGGTGCTTGAAGACACAAAGAGCCTGCAATGGCATTACCATTATCTCTAGGCTGTGCCGAGATCAATGAGATGCCCCGCTTGACCGTAGCTCGCTCGGTCTGAGCGCAGCGACCGTGAGAGAACTAGGCCCCAAATGATGCCTGCACCAATATGTCAAGTGCTTTTGGGTGACAGTGAGAGAAGCGTTAGGGTTAGAAGCACGATTCAACCTCAGGAGCGTTCCTGAGGTCCTCCCGATCTGTGCAAGCCTAACCTTGACCCTGTGGCCTTAACCCTTCACAGTGAAAAGAAGGTGTTTAGATCAAAAAGTGTGCAATGACTTCTCTCCCCATAGGAATACATTGACTATTCTCCTAAATTCAACCTGAAGCCTATGTGGGTTATGAATGCCTTATGAACCAGTCTTCTATAACAATCCATCAGGCTACTGTGAGGTGTACCTGTGTCGATTCTAAGGTTCCTGGAGCAACCGGAAGTTGTTAAAATCACCCTAGAGCTATTGTCATATAAGCAACCTGCAGATAGTGAAAATCACGCAACTCAACCATGTGTCATTCAGTCAATTCTTAAGTTAGAGACTTCATATTCAGGATTCTGTTATGTCTACCCCAAAGACAACGTGTGTTGAGCAAGAGCTTCCTGTGACAACCGGAAGTTGTTAACCTGTTAGGGCTAGGGGGCAGTATTGACACGGCTGGATAAAAAAACATACCCGATTTAATCTGGTTACCACTCCTACCCAGTAACTAGAATATGCATATACTTATTACATATGGATAGAAAACACCCTACATTTTCTAAAACTGTTTGAATGGTGTCTGTGAGTATAACAGAACTCATTTGGCAGGCAAAACCCTGAGACATTTTCTGACAGGAAGTGGATACCTGATGTGTTGTATTGCCTTTAAACCTATCCCATTGAAAAACACAGGGGCTGAGGAATATTTTGGCACTTCCTATTGCTTCCACTAGATGTCACCAGCCTTTACAAAGTGTTTTGAGTCTTCTGGAGGGAGATCTGACCGAACAAGAGCCATGGAACGATGATGTCCCATTAGACACCTGGCGCGCGAGTTCATGTTGGGTACCCTCGTTCCAATACGTTATAAAATTAGTATGCATTCGTCCACCTTGAATATTATTCATGTGATTTATGCTATACAACGTTTGACATGTTTGAACGAACGTAAATATATTTTTTCCCCTCGTTCATGACGAGAAGTCCGGCTGGCTTAGATCATGTGCTAACAAGACGGAGATTTTTGGACATAAATGATGAGCTTTTTTGAACAAAACTACATTCGTTATGGACCTGTGATACCTGGAAGTGACATCTGATGAAGAGAATCAAAGGTAATGGATTATTTACATAGTATTTTCGATTTTAGATCTCCCCAACATGACGTCTAGTCTGTATCGCAACGCGTATTTTTCTGGGCGCAGTGCTCAGATTATTGCAAAGTGTGATTTCCCAGTAAGGTTATTTTTAAATCTGGCAAGTTGATTGCGTTCAAGAGATGTAAATCTATAATTCTTTAAATGACAATATAATATTTTACCAATGTTTTCTAATTTTAATTATTTAATTTGTGACGCTGACTTGACTGCCGGTTATTGGAGGGAAACGATTTCCTCAACATCAATGCCATAGTAAAACGCTGTTTTTGGATATAAATATGAACTTGATAGAACTAAAAATGCATGCATTGTCTAACATAATGTCCTAGGAGTGTCATCTGATGGAGATTGTAAAAGGTTAGTGCATCATTTTAGCTGGTTTTATGGTTTTGGTGACCCTGTCTTTGAATTGACAAAACATTACACACAACTCTTGTAAATGTACTGTCCTAACATACTCTAAATTTATGCTTTCGCCGTAAAACCTTTTTGAAATCGTAAAACGTGGTTAGATTAAGGAGATGTTTATCTTTCAAAGGGTGTAAAATAGTTGTATGTTTGAAAAATTTGAATTTTGACATTTATTTGGATTCAAATTTGCCGCTCTTGAAATGCACCTGCTGTTGATGGAGTGCACCACGGGTGGCACGCTAGCGTCCCACCTAGCCCATAGAGGTTAAAAACAGCCTAGAGCTATTGTCATATAACCTGCACATAGTGAATATCACATTTTACATTTAGTCATTTAGCAGACACTCTTATCCAGAGTGACTTACATTAGTGAATGCATACATTTCAAACAATTTCATACATTTTTTTTCTGTGCTGGCCCCACGTAGGAATCGAACCCACGACCCTGGCGTGGCAAACACCATGCTCTACCAACTGAGCTACAGGGAAGCCTACTCAACCCTGTGTCATTCAGTCAATTCTTAAGGTAGAGACTTCATATTCACGATTCTGTATATGCCTACCCCAAAGATAACGTGTGTCTATTCTTTTTGCAAAAAAAACTAAAACACACACAGCTTGGCCATAGGGACATAGTGTGGGGCTTATACCGCCTTCAATAGTTACTTTCGTTCAAACGATTCAAGAACCGTCAGACCTAGAGCTCCGAAATTTTAGAAACCTGTTCTAGAGCTCAAGTCGATAGTGCACGGTGAATTATGTGGCTCTAGAAGGTTCTCAGACCGAGAAACCGCCTCATGCATTTGCAATATGTTCAATTCATTTTGAATATCACGGACATGGCGACATGTAGAAATGTCCCAGAGTCGCAAGAGTAGGTGCATTGAAACCGCCTCGGCCCATAGAGACGGACCCCAATGTCTCTGTCCGATAGCTCATTCAGGGACCCCGTAGTAACGCCCTGAAAAAGTGGATTTTCAGCACCAATTAAGGCCATTGCTCGGGCACCGAATGACCTATCAAGCCGAAACTTGGGATTCGGGGTCGCCTCACATAGGCCTACACATATTGTCAGAGCTGGACCCGCAGCTATAACGTAACTATGTGTTTTTATGGTTAAAATTGAAAGCGCTGTGAATTATGGGCCTGCTCTGACATATGTGATTTCTGGCTTGGTACTCTGCTGACATAATCCAATGTTTTGCTTTCGTTGTAAAGCCTTTTTGAAATCGGACAGTGTGGTTAGATAAAGGAGAGTCTTATCTTTAAAATGCTGTGAAATAGTCATATGTTTGAAAAATGGAAGTTTTTGTATTTTAGAGGAGTTTGTATTTCGCGCCACGCCCATCATTGGATAATGGAGCAGGTGTTCCGCTAGCGGAACGTCTAGATGTAAGAGGTTAACGTAGGGCTATATATCATTTGGACCATGGTTCACTGACTTTTGGGTTTGGAAACCGACTTCCTATGATCGTATATGGCAAACGGACAAACATCCTGATTTGGCACATTCAAAACATTCATATGTATAATTGACAAAAAAAGAATTGGACATTTCATTTGCACATTTCTAATGGCATATTCCAAATGCACAAAACATAAGCCTTATGCACAAGCAAAAACAACCCAACTCAAAATTTGACTCTTGGGTCTTGAATTGTGTTACATTTGCAATATGAAAATTCACTGCGGAGAGCTCTATCCATCTATTGGATATTTGCTGTGATTTGGCACATTCAATACTTTCATAATTGACCAAAAAAAGCATTGGACGTGTCATTTTGCAATAAAAAAGAAAAAAAAGTCACTTTTTTCCTATGAAATCATATTCAAAATGCACAAAACATGTGCAAAAGCAACCCCAAAAACGACGTCAATAAGTCATAAGCATGTTCATACAGCTCTTATACATGTGTAATTGACATAACAATCAAACATTTCGAAAAACGGTCCAGAAACCACTTTTTTAAATCCACGGTGGAGCGCGCAATTGGCAATTGCCATCGGAAAATTGCCATATGATTGGCACGGAGATGGACCGCTTTCGGTGGTATTTACAACCGTGTGTATGATTCGTGCTATGCCAATATGTTCCCATGTTATTTTGTCCAAATCAGGGGGTTTTTCCCTTACCTTTGATTATCTTCATCAGAAGGCACTTCCAGGAATCCCAGGTCCACAACAAATGTAGTTTTTTCTTCTAAAAAGTTAATAATTTATGTCCCAATAGCTCCTTCTTGTTAGCGCATTCCGAAGGCTACTCATAATGTACGTGGCGCGCGGGACTTGTCGTCACGAATGTGCAAAAAATATATATTTACGTTCGTTCAAACATGTCAAACGTGGTATAACATAAATCTTTAGGGCCTTTTTCAATCAGATCTTCAATAATATTCAAGGCGGACGATTGCATTGTCTTACTAAACGTTTCGGAATGAAAGAGTACCCATGGCCCTCCCCCTATGACCAACTTTCCAGGCCTCTCGTTCGGTCAGTTTTTACCGGAGAAGACTCAAACCACTTTGTAAAGACTGTTGACATCTAGTTGAAGCCTTAGGAAGTGCTAAATGAATCCTAACTCACGGTGTGTTTCATAGGCAAAGTGTTGAAGGTGATTCCACAAATCAGATTTCCACTTCCTGCATGGAATCTTCTCAGGTTTCTGAGTTCTGTTATACTCACAGACACCATTCAAACAGTTTTAGAAACTTTAGAGTATTTTCTATCCACATCTACTAATTATATGCATATTCTAGTTACTGGGCAGGAGTTGTAACCAGATTAAATTGGGTACGTTTTTTTATCCGGCCGTGCAAATACTGCCCCCTAGCCCCAACAGGTTATCTAGAGACTGGACATTGGCAAGTAATACACTTGGAAGCGGTGGGTGGTGTGCACGCCTCTGAAGGCTGACCAGAAAGCTGCTCCGTCGACCTCTTCTGCGGCAATGTTTTGGGTCGTTCTCTGGAATCAGATCAAATGTCCTGGGTGGTGGCGCGAACAAAGGATCCATTTCAGGAAAGTCGTATTCCTGGTTTTAATTTTGGTAAGTTGACGTCGCTCTGATATCCAATAGTTCTTTCCGGCTGTATGTAATAACACTTAAGATTTTCTTAATGTAAGAAATAATTCATTAAAAAAACTGCATAGTTTCCTAAGGACTAGAAGTGAGGCGACCCTCTTCGGCACCATCTTGCAATCTTCTGGTCAGAACTCTACACTGCAATCTGGGTCTCGTGCAGTCTGGCAGTGTCAATTATGTGTGTGCTTTGAATTTTATAGTGACTTTGTGTGAAGTAATTGCTTCCATGTGACATGTTAATGTGTATAATGTGCTATTCCATTTTTTTTGCCACTCCTGCTGCACACGGTTCTGACCTAGAATATGTGGACAAGTACAAATACCCAGGTGTCTGGTTAGACTGAACTCTCCTTCCAGACTCACATTAAGCATCTCCAATCCAAAATGAAATCTTGAATCGGCTTGTTATTTCGCAACAAAGCCTCTTTCACCCTCTTAAAACTGACTATCAATCCTTGACTTCGTCGACGTCATTTACAAAATAGCCTCCAACACTCTATTCAGACTGCGTCCAATTTGTTATCACAGTGCCATCTGTTTTGTCACCCGAGCCCAAATACTACCCACCCCTGCGACCTGTATGCTCTCGTTGGCTGGCCCTCGCAAAACCCACTATCTCCAGGTCAACTACGTAGATGTTTCTATTGTGTTATTGATTGTTCAGATTTTTTCTTCATTTGGCATGAACACAATCAGTCATGTTTTCCTCTTATTGTCAAACAAATCACTTCAAAGAGCAGGCTGTAGGCTAAATAATTCCAGCATCTAAACTGTGCACTCGTGCCATTTGATTAATATAAAGAGACATCTGTTACAAAACACCAAGTGTAATGGCCTTCTGGAATTGTCATTACACTCTTGTAGCCTGAATAAATTGATGTGTTTTGCTGACAAAAGAAAAGTAGAAAGAAAATTTGGGACCCCTGAAAATGGGTTGAGATACGGGTCCTGGGATGACAAGTGCAGCCATGTGGATTATTGTTTTGCTTTAAACCATGCTGGGGGGGTTAACTTAATTTGGAATAAATGTTTATTTTAATATTTACTACCATAGCAGTAAATATTGAATTACAAACATAGGATAATTATTAAATTAGCATTATTTAGAGACTCCCCAAAGTTTGACTTTGTTGCATTAAGGGGGACATGTCTCATTCAGCAGGTCTGAGACCCCCCCCCTGGACTGGTCACGAAAGTCAGAAATGGCAATAAAGTTAATCACTTACCTTTGATCTTATGGTTACACTCACAAATGTTCGATAAAGTCCCTCTTTATCCAAAAACCTCAATTTTGTTGGCGCGTTTTGTTCAGTAATCCAATGGCTCAAATTCGGTCACAAGAGGCAGACAAATTCCAAATAGTATCCGTAAAGTTCATAGAAACATGTCAAACGATGTTTATAATCAATCCTCAGGTTGTTTTTAGCCTAAATAATCAATATTTCAACTGGACAATAGCGTCGTAAATATAAAAGAAAAATGAGAGGAGCGCTCGGGATTGCGCAGGAAACAGGTTGGGGACTTTCCACTGGCCTCTCATTGAAACTGCTCATTCTCCCTCATTTTTCAGAATAAAGGCCTGAAACGATGTCTAAAGACTGTTCTCAGCTAGTGGAAGCCATAGGGAATGGAATCTGGGTCCTATCCCTTTAAATGGTGGATAGGCTTTCAATGGAAAAACACCCATTTCAAAATAATAGCACTTCCTGGATGGATTTTCCTCAGGTTTTCGTCTGTCATTTCAGTTCTGTTATTCACAGACAGACATTATTTTAAGAGTTTTCTATCAATCTACCAATTATATGCATATCCTAGCTTCTGGGCCTGAGTAGAAGGCAGTTTACTTTGGGCACGCTTTTCATCCAAAATTCTAAATGCTGCCCCCATCCCAAAAAAGTTAACTCATTGATTGATGTGCTGCCATGCTTCTTATGCCTTCAAACTAATATTTGTTTGTCTGAATGAGGGAGTCAATAAAATGTGCAGATGGCCAACTACCGGTGTCTGTTTTCTAGTGTCTCATCAATGCGCTAATGAGAGCTCATTCTGCTGGACATTGGACATATTTTTGGTTTCTGAATAAATTATATTGCAGTAGGCTAACTGTGGCGCAGTTTCACTTATACCCAATGCTTTGCAGGTGTTCTAGGCAATGTGGTTGCTGATGGTTCCTCTGAAAACCTACCCCGGCTTCATGATAGGACACAGCTCCACACCGACTTTGCTGTCAGTCTCCATAACTCCATTCAGGGACTGTCTACCCTCTGAAATGCAGTGACTCAAAGTTTAGAACTGAACGGTACAAGAAGTCACCCATCCCATATTTCTGCTCATTAATTAATGAGTTGCTTTAAAGGGATAGAGCAAGATTTTGGCAACTGAGCCCTTTTTGTCTTTAACTCATGGATTCCATTTTTATGTCTCTACGTGAAGGAAGTTGAAGGTAGTTTTGCAAGCCATTGCTAACTATTGTTATTGCAATGACTGGATCTCTATGGGATCAGCAAGCTGGTTGCGGTAACGCAAGCTGATCCAATAGACTTCCAGGCATAGTGCTAATGTTAATTTAAATATCATAATCAACTGTGAATCATCTTAATGGAGGCAAGTGGAACATTCATGGACATTTAGCTAGCTGTTGCTAGTTTGTCCTGGGAGATGAACATTGGGTGTTTATTTTACCTGAAATTGTCCTTTTGACAGATTTTGCAGAAGAGTCATACAATATTGTTTCTCTACTCTGACAATTAATCCACAGATAAAAGGGGAAACCTAGTTGATTTGTTTTTTTATTTTTAGTTATCTTTGATTGATCTCTCCTCGTTCATAAACAATCAACCAATGAATAGATTATTTTGAAATTCTCACACACACAACGGAGCTAGTCTGGTTAGGGGGGTAATAAAACCTTGAACAAATTGGTTGCTGTACCATTTATACCCTGAGTCATCATTGATCTTGTGTCCAGTTTAAAATAAAAAGATTCAGCTGTCTTGTGATGGCAGTTGTTTCCAGCATTAGAGACAGTTCACCAAAATGACATATCTGTTAGCTTTAGAATAAGGAGTCTATAGACAAGGACAAGCATATTCACTCATTTATTTGCAAACAATTAACATATGTTCTTGTCAAACTGTCAACAGAGTAGCTAGCAAATAACAAGATATGCCAAATAGGTCTAAAAACCACTTGAATGCAAATAAATCAGATTTCAACGTCGTATAGCAAGGAATCAGATTTGTAACTGATTTCAAATCACCTATGTAGGTGCTTTGAAATGTGGCTTGAAATACCTGATTCCATGTGCTTTTTTTGGCTGATCAGACTGCAGAAAGAAGATCAAATTAGAATTGGATATGCAATTTCTTTTTATTTTAGTCACTTCAAACTGCAAGTGTGAACAAGGCCTCTTGGTGAATCATTTCAGTTTGATCATTCATATACTCAAGCCCATTAAATATTAACAGCAGTGGAGAGGTAAGCCATAGATGAAATGACTGATATTCTTAGGTGCTTTTATATTCATTAAAATGTTGCATCCTGGACCAAAAACCACTGCTGTGCGTCCTAAATAGGGAATAGGATATCATTTGGTTTTGAGTTCAAGGTCAACTTTTTCACATTGGATCATGATAACATTAACGCTTCAAGTGAGTCACAGACGTATAGCAGCCTAGCAGCTTGATGACTTGGCTGCTCTCCAGTAATATGATTATGAAGAGGAACAACAATTATGCAATCAAGACATACAGTATAGATGTAATTTTTTTCACGTCTGAACTCAATCATATAATTAGTGGGATATCTGCATATCCATAGTCTATGTACATACATTCTTCACACCACCCTACAGTTGGATGCAGTGGTGCCTTTTGGGCAATTCAGATTGTTGGTAGAGGACCTCTTCACTGAGGAATGTGGTTGTTTTTTGTATTTTTTTTTGAGCATTACCTATGCTCCTGCCTTGACTGTAGTATTTGTGTCTCTAAGTTTAATTGTGTAATTTCTGTTAGTCTTGTCATGCAGGGCTCCTTTGAAAACAGACCCCCCTGCATAAATAAAGATTAAATGGAAAATAACAAACCTCTCAAGGAACTGTCTCACAGCAGTTGAAAACAAAGAATGAGGCGTTATTTGGATACATATGAATATTAATGTTTTCCATTTTAAATGCAGCTGCATGTTTTCTGCCTTATAGAAAAACATGTTATTCTCCAAGAACAGACAGGTGAAAAACGTGTTCCAGTACTACAGAAGTAGCTACAGACGGGTAAACAACATGCTCCAGTACAACAGATGGTTAAATAACATGCTCCAGTACTACAGAAGTAGCTACAGATGGGTAAAAAACATGGTATTCTCCAAGAACAGATGAATAACATATTCCAGTACTACTCAAGTAGTTACAGATGGGTATATCTTTTTTTCCAGTACTACAGAAGTAGCTACAGATGGGTGAATAACATGTTCCAGTACTACGGAAGTAGCTACAGATGGGTGAATAACATGTTCCAGTGCCACAGATGGGTGAATAACATGTTCCAGCACTACAGAAGTAGCTAAAGATGGGTGAATAACATGTTCCATGACTACAGAAGTAGCTACAGATGGGTAAATAACATGTTCCAGTACTACAGAAGTAGCCACAGATGGGTGAATAACATGTTCCAGTACTACAGAAGTAGCTACAGATCGTAAATAACATGTTCCAGAACTACAGATGCAGCTACAGATGGGTAAATAACATGTTCCAGTACTACTCAAGTAGCTACAGATGGGTAAATAACATGTTCCAGTACTACAGAAGTAGCAACAGATGGTAAATAACATGTTCCAGTACTACAGAAGTAGCTACAGATGGGTGAATAACATGTTCCAGCATTACAGAAGTAGCTAACGATGGGTAAAAAACATGTTCCAGTACTACTCAAGTAGCTAACGATGGGTAAAAATTGTTCCAGTACTACAGATGGGTGAAAATCATGCTCCAGTACTACAGAAGTAGCTACCGATGGGAAAATAACATGTTATTCTCCAAGAACAGATGAAAAACATGTTCCAGTACTACTCAAGTAGCTACAGATGGTAAATAACATGTTCCAGTACTACAGAAGTAGCTACAGATGGGTAAATAAAATGCTCCCGTACTACAGAAGTAGCTACAGATGAGTAAATAACATGTTCCAGTGCAACAGATAGGTGAATAACATGTTCCAGTACTACAGAAGTAGCAACAGATGGGTGAATAACATGTTCCAGCACTACAGAAGTAGCTAAAGATGGGTAATAAAACATGTTCCAGTACTGCTCAAGTAGCTAAAGATGGGTAAATAACATGTTCCAGTACTACAGAAGTAGCTACAGATGAGTAAATAACATGTTCCAGTACTACAGAAGTAGCTACAGATGAGTAAATAACATGTTCCAGTGCAACAGATAGGTGAATAACATGTTCCAGTACTACAGAAGTAGCAACAGATGGGTGAATAACATGTTCCAGCACTACAGAAGTAGCTAAAGATGGGTAATAAAACATGTTCCAGTACTGCTCAAGTAGCTAAAGATGGGTAAATAACATGTTCCAGTACTACAGAAGTAGCTACAGATCGTAAATAACATGCTCCAGTACTACAGAAGTAGCCACAGATGGGTGATTAACATGTTCCAGTACTACAGAAGTAGCTACAGATCGTAAATAACATGTTCCAGAACTACTCAAGTAGCCACAGATGGGTGAATAACATGTTCCAGCACTACAGAAGTAGCTAAAGATGGGTAAATAACATGTTCCATGACTACAGAAGTAGCTACAGATGGGTAAATAACATGTTCCAGTACTACAGAAGTAGCCACAGATGGGTGAATAACATGTTCCAGTACTACAGAATTAGCTACAGATCGTAAATAACATGTTCCAGAACTACAGATGCAGCTACAGATGGGTAAAATAACATGTTCCAGTACTACTCAAGTAGCTACAGATGGGTAAATAACATGTTCCAGTACTGCAGAAGTAGCAACAGATGATAAATAACATGTTCCAGTACTACAGAAGTAGCTACAGATGGGTGAATAACATGTTCCAGCATTACAGAAGTAGCTAACGATGGGTAAAAAACATGTTCCAGTACTACTCAAGTAGCTAACGATGGGTAAAAATTGTTCCAGTACTACAGATGGGTGAAAATCATGCTCCAGTACTACAGAAGTAGCTACCGATGGGAAAATAACATGTTATTCTCCAAGAACAGATGAAAAACATGTTCCAGTACTACTCAAGTAGCTACAGATGGTAAATAACATGTTCCAGTACTACAGAAGTAGCTACAGATGTGTAAATAAAATGCTCCCGTACTATAGAAGTAGCTACAGATGTTAAATAACATGTTCCAGTACTGCAGAAGTAGCTACAGAAGGGAAAACCTGTTCCAGTACTACAGAAGTAGCTACAGATGGTTAAAGGACATGTTCTACAGATGGGTAAAATAAATGTTCCAGTACTACTCAAGTAGCTACAGATGGTAAATAACATGTTCCAGTACTACAGAAGTAGCTACAGATGGGTAAATAACATGTTCCAGTACTACAGAAGTAGCTACAGATGTTAAATAACATGTTCCAGTACTGCAGAAGTAGCTACAGAAGGGAAAACCTGTTCCAGTACTACAGAAGTAGCTACAGATGGTTAAAGGACATGTTCTACAGATGGGTAAAAGAAATGTTCCAGTAATACAGAAGCAGCTACAGATGGGTAAATAACATGTTCCAGTACTACTCAAGTAGCTACAGATGGGTAAATAACATGTTCCAGTACTACAGAAGTAGCAACAGATGGTAAATAACATGTTCCAGTACTACAGAAGTAGCTACAGATGGGTGAATAACATGTTCCAGCATTACAGAAGTAGCTAACGATGGGTGAATAACATGTTCCAGTACTACTCAAGTAGCTAACGATGGGTAAAAATTGTTCCAGTACTACAGATGGGTGAAAATCATGCTCCAGTACTACAGAAGTAGCTACCGATGGGAAAATAACATGTTATTCTCCAAGAACAGATGAAAAACATGTTCCAGTACTACTCAAGTAGCTACAGATGGTAAATAACATGTTCCAGTACTACAGAAGTAGCCACAGATGGGTGATTAACATGTTCCAGTACTACAGAAGTAGCTACAGATTGTAAATAACATGTTCCAGAACTACTCAAGTAGCCACAGATGGGTGAATAACATGTTCCAGCACTACAGAAGTAGCTAAAGATGGGTAAATAACATGTTCCATGACTACAGAAGTAGCTACAGATGGGTCAATAACATGTTCCAGTACTACAGAAGTAGCCACAGATGGGTGAATAACATGTTCCAGCACTACAGAAGTAGCTAAAGATGGGTAAATAACATGTTCCATGACTACAGAAGTAGCTACAGATGGGTCAATAACATGTTCCAGTACTACAGAAGTAGCCACAGATGGGTGAATAACATGTTCCAGAACTACAGAAGCAGCTACAGATGGGTGAATAACATGTTCCAGTACTACTCAAGTAGCTACAGATGGGTAAATAACATGTTCCAGTACTACAGAAGTAGCAACAGATGGTAAATAACATGTTCCAGTACTACAGAAGTAGCTACAGATGGGTGAATAACATGTTCCAGCATTACAGAAGTAGCTAACGATGGGTAAAAAACATGTTCCAGTACTACAGAAGTAGCTACAGATGAGTAAATAACATGTTCCAGTGCAACAGATAGGTGAATAACATGTTCCAGTACTACAGAAGTAGCAACAGATGGGTGAATAACATGTTCCAGCACAACAGAAGTAGCTAAAGTTGGGTAATAAAACATGTTCCAGTACTGCTCAAGTAGATAAAGATGGGTAAATAACATTTTCCAGTACTACAAAAGTAGCAAAAGATGGTAAATAACATGTTCCAGTACTACATAAATAGCTACAGATGGGTGAATAACATGTTCCAGTAATACAGAAGTAGCTACAGATGGGTTTTTGACATTTTCCAGTACTACAATTGTAGCTACAGATGGGTGAATAATGTGTTCCAGTACTACAGAAGTAGCTACACATGGGTGAATTACATGTTCCAGTAATACAGAAGTAATACAGAAGTAGCTACAGATGGGATACATTTTTTTTCCAGTACTACAGAAGTAGCTACAGTTGGGTGAATAACATGTTCCAGTAATACAGAAGTAGCTACAGATGGGTTTTTGACATTTTTTTTCCAGTACTACAATTGTAGCTACAGATGGGTGAATAATGTGTTCCAGTACTACAGAAGTAGCTACACATGGGTGAATTACATGTTCCAGTAATACAGAAGTAGCTACAGATGGGTAAAAACATGTTCCATGACTACAGAAGTAGCCACTGATGGGTGATTAACATGTTCCAGTACTACAGAAGTAGCTACAGATCGTAAATAACATGTTCCAGTACTACTCAAGTAGCTACAGATGGGTAAATAACATGTTCCAGTACTACAGAAGTAGCTACAGATGGGTTACATTTTTTTTCCAGTACTACAGAAGTAGCTACAGATGGGTATTAAAACATGTTCCAGTACTGCTCAAATAGCTAAAGATGGGTAAATAACATGTTCCAGTACTACAGAAGTAGCCACAGATGGGTGAATAACATGTTCCAGTACTACAGAAGTAGCTACAGATCGTAAATAACATGTTCCAGAACTACAGAAGCAGCTACAGATGGGTAAATAACATGTTCCAGTACTACTCAAGTAGCTACAGATGGATAAATAACATGTTCCAGTACTACAGAAGTAGCAACAGATGGTAAATAACATGTTCTAGTACTACAGAAGTAGCTACAGATGGGTGAATAACATGTTCCAGCATTACAGAAGTAGCTAACGATGGGTGAATAACATGTTCCAGTACTACTCAAGTAGCTAACGATGGGTAAATAACATGTTCAGGTACTACAGAAGTAGCAACAGATGGTAAATAACATGTTCCAGTACTACAGAAGTAGCTACAGATGGGGGAATAACATGTTCCAGCATTACAGAAGTAGCTAACGATGGGTAAAAAACATGTTCCAGTACTACAGAAGTAGCTACAGATGAGTAAATAACATGTTCCAGTGCAACAGATAGGTGAATAACATGTTCCAGTACTACAGAAGTAGCAACAGATGGGTGAATAACATGTTCCAGCACTACAGAAGTAGCTAAAGATGGGTAATAAAACATGTTCCAGTGCTGCTCAAGTAGCTAAAGATGGGTAAATAACATGTTCCAGTACTACAGAAGTAGCAACAGATGGTAAATAACATGTTCCAGTACTACATAAATAGCTACAGATGGGTAAAAAACATGTTCCAGTAATACAGAAGTAGCTACAGATGGGTTACATTTTTTTTCCAGTACTACAGAAGTAGCTACAGATGGGTGAATAACATGTTCCAGTAATACAGAAGTAGCTACAGATGGGTTTTTGACATTTTCCAGTACTACAATTGTAGCTACAGATGGGTGAATAATGTGTTCCAGTACTACAGAAGTAGCTACACATGGGTGAATTACATGTTCCAGTAATACAGAAGTAGCTACACATGGGTAAAAAACATGTTCCATGACTACAGAAGTAGCCACAGATGGGTGATTAACATGTTCCAGTACTACAGAAGTAGCTACAGATCGTAAATAACATGTTCCAGTACTACAGAAGTAGCTACAGATGGGTTACATTTTTTTCCCAGTACTACAGAAGTAGCTACAGATGGGTGAATTACATGTTCCAGTAATACAGAAGTAGCTACACATGGGTGAATTACATGTTCCAGTAATACAGAAGTAGCTACAGATGGGTTTTTGACATTTTCCAGTACTACAATTGTAGCTACAGATGGGTGAATAATGTGTTCCAGTAATACAGAAGTAGATACAGATGGGTAGAAACATGTTCCAGTGCTACAGAAGTAGCTACAGATGGGTAAATAACATGTTCCTGTACTACAGAAGTAGCTACACATGGGTAAAAACGTTATTCTCCAAGAACAGATGAAAAACATGTTCCAGTACAACAGAAGTAGCTACAAATGCGTCAAAAACATGTTCCAGTACTACAGAAGTAGCTACCGATGGGTAAAAAAGTTACTGTACTACAGAAGTAGCTACAGATGGGTAAATAACATGATCCATTACTGCAGAAGTAGCTACAGACGGGTGAATGACATGTTCCTGTGCTCCAGAAGGAGCAACAGATGGCTAAATAACATGTTCCAGCACTACAGAAGTAGCTACAGATGGGTAATTAACATGTTCCATGACTACAATAGTAGCTACAGATGGGTTACTTTTTTCCCCCAGTACTACAGAAGTAGCTACAGATGGGCAAATTACATGTTCCGGAAATGCAGAAGTAGCTACAGATGGGTAAATAACATGTTCCAGTACTACAGAAGTAGCCACAGATGGGTGAATAACATGTCCCAGTACTACAGAAGTAGCTACAGATCGTAAATAACATGTTCCAGTACTACAGAAGTAGCCACAGATGGGTGAATAACATGTCCCAGTACTACAGAAGTAGCTACAGATCGTAAATAACATGTTCCAGTACTACAGAAGTAGCTACAGATGGGTATATAACATTTCCAGTACTGCAGAAGTAGCTATGGACAGGTGAATGACATGTTCCTGTGCTCCAGAAGGAGCAACAGATGGCTAAATAAGATGTTCCAGTACTACTGAAGTAGCTACAGATGGGTAAATAACATGTCCCAGTACTACAGAAGTAGCAACAGATGGGTGAATAACATGTTCCAGCACTACAGAAGTAGCTACAGATGGGTAAAAAACATGTTCCATGACAACAATAGTAGCTACAGATGGGTTACTTTTTTTCCAGTACTACAGAAGTAGCTATAGATGGGCAAATTACATGTTCCGGTAATGCAGAAGTAGCTACAGATGGGTAATATTACATTTTCCAGTACTACAGAAGTATCTACAGACGGGTAAATAACGTGTTCCAGTACTACAGAAGTAGCTACAGATGGGTATTAACATGTTCCTGTACTACAGAAGTAGCTACACATGGGTAAAATTATGTTATTCTCCAAGAACAGATGATAAACATGTTCTAGTTTTACAGAAGTAGCTACAGATGGGTAAAACATGTTCCAGTACTGCAGAAGTAGCTACAGATGAGTAAATAACATGTTCCAGTGCAACAGATGGGTGAATAACATGTTCCAGCACTACAGAAGTAGCTAAATATTGGTAAAAAACATGTTCCAGTACTACTCAAGTAGCTAACGATGGGTAAAAAACATGTTCCAGTACTACAGAAGTAGCTACAGATGAGTAAATAACATGTTCCAGTGCAACAGATGGGTGAATAACATGTTCCAGTACTACAGAAGTAGCTACAGATGGTATATAACATGTTCCAGTACTGCAGAAGTAGCTACAGATGGGTAAAATAACATGTTCCAGTACTACAGAAGTAGCTACAGATAGGTGAAAATTATTCCAGTGCTACAGATTGGTGAAAATCATGTTCCAGTACTACAGAAGTAGCTACCGATGGGAAAATAACATGTTATTCTCCAAGAACAAATGAAAAACATGTTCCAGTACTGCTCAAGTAGCTACAGATGTTAAATAACATGTTCCAGTACTGCAGAAGTAGCTACAGATGGGTAAATAACATTTCCAGTACTACAGAAGTAGCTACAGATGGTAAATAACATGTTCCAGTACTGCAGAAGTAGCTACAGATGGGTCAATAACATGTTCCAGTACTGCAGAAGTAGCTACAGAAGGGAAAACCTGTTCCAGTACTACAGAAGTAGCTACAGATGGTTAAAGGACATTTTCTACAGATGGGTAAAGAAAAATTCCAGTACTACAGAAGTAGCTACAGATGCGTAAAAAATGTTCCAGTACTACAGAAGTAGCTACAGATGGGGTGAATTACATGTTCCAGTAATACAGAAGTAGCTACAGATGGGTAAAAAACATGGTATTCTCCAATAACAGATGAATAAGATGTTCCAGTACTACAGAAGTAGCTAAAGATGGGTAAAAAACATGTTCCAGTAATACAGAAGTAGATGGCTATAAACATGTTCCAGTGCTACAGAAGTAGCTATTGATGGGTAAAAAACATGTTCCAGTACTGCAGAAGTAGCTACAGATGGGTCAATAACATGCTACAGTTTGGTCAAAAACATGTTCCAGTACTACAGAAGTAGCTACTGATGGGTAAAAATGTTACCATACTACAGAAGTAGCTACAGATAGGTAAATAACATGTTCCAGTACTGCAGAAGTAGCTACAGATGGGTAAATAACATTTCCAGTACTACAGAAGTAGCTACAGATTGGTAAATAACATGTTCCTGTACTACAGAAGTAGCTACAGATGGCTAAATAACATGTTCCAGTACTACAGAAGTAGCTACAGATGGGTCAATAACATGTTCCAGTACTACAGAAGTAGCTACAGATGGGTTACATTTTTTTTCTCGAGTTCTACAGAAATAGCTACAGATGGGTAGATTACATGTTCCAGTACTGCAGAAGTAGCTACAGATGTGTAAATTACATTTTCCAGTACTACAGAAGTAGCTATAGACAGGTAAATAACGTGTTCCAGTACTACAGAAGTAGATACAGATGGGTCAATAACATGTTCCAGTGCTACAGAAGTAGCTACAGATGGGTAAATAACATGTTCCAGTACTACAGAAGTAGCTACAGATGGTATATAACATGTTCCAGTACTACAGAAGTAGCTACAGATGGGAAAAAACATGTTCCAGTACTACAGAAGTAGCTACAGATGGTTAAAACATGTTCCACTACTACAGAAGTAGCTACAGACTGGTAAAAACATTCTCTCTTCTAAGCACAGATTACTGGAAAACATGAACCCTCCCTAAAATAAATTAAAGAAGTTCTCTGCAGTATCTTGTTATCGAGCATGTCCCGCTCACCCTGCTTTCGATCAGATCTAGCAATAACACGTTGGCAGACATCCACATAGTGGATGTTTTGACAGTGTTGGTGAGAGCTGACAAATAGGTGAGCGGTTTCTCTTATGTGTCACAAACAACTTCCTTCCTTAATATCCCCTACAGCATTAGACGTTCAAAATGGAGATAGAAAATGTAGATGAATGCATGTTTTCATGTTCATTTATAACATTTATAACTTGGTGTAGACAAAAGTACATCACATATCCGAGTGTTTGAATATGTAACACGGCTGCATGATCTTCTAATGTGGCTGCATGGGATTTGAAGGATTATATTTTGGGTGGTTTCATTGCATCCAATGGCAGTGTCCGCGACAAACTAACGCAAGGAGCCAATATGGATTTGACAGTTCTAACGCAGTTCCCCCTTAGACACCGCCAAACCAACTGCTAACACGGATCTGATACTGTAGAATCTAGGCCTAACTCTGTGTTGACTGTGAACACGTGCAAGTACCCTCATACCCCACTGTCTCCCCTTGGAGCTCAAAGGAAAGCGGTAGCGAAGGAGTGAAGGAAGGAAGTAGTTAGGGAAGAAGGGAGGGAAGGACTCGCCACAGGGTGCGTTTGCTACTGCTCATTTTTGTAAACAATGAGCCACTTGAGTTTGTGGATGATTTCACATACACCACCGTTCAAAAGTTTGGGGTCACTTAGAAATGTCCTTGTTTCCCATGAAATGCAAAATGAATAGGAAATGTAGTCAAGATGTTGACAAGGTAATAAATAATGATTTTTAATTGAAATAATAATAATGTCCTTCAAACTGCTTTCATCAAAGAATCCTCCATTTGCAGCAATTACTGCCTTGCAGACCTTTGGCATTCTAGTTGTCAATTTGTTGAGGTAATCTGAAGAGTTTTCATCCCATGCTTCCTGAAGCACCTCCCACAAGTTGGATTGGCTTGATGGGCACTTCTTACGTACCATACGGTCAAGCTGCTCCCAGATCAAAGCAACAGGGTTGAGATCATTGTCTTGTTGTAGAAGGATATTGGCACCAATTAAGTGCCGTCCACAGGGCGCATGGCGTTGCAAAATGGAGTGACATCCTTCCTTCTTCAAGATCCCTTTTACCCTGTACAAATCGCCAACTTTTCCACCACCAAAGCACCCCCAGACCATCACATTGCCTCCACCATGCTTGACAGATGGCATCAAGCACTCCTCCAGCATCTTACATTTTTTTCTGCATCTCACGAATGTTCTTCTTTTTGATCCGAACACCTCGAACGTAGATTCATCTGTCCATAACACTTTTTGTCAATCTTCCTCTGTCCAGTGTCTGTGTACTTTTGCCCATCTTAATCTTCTTTTTATTGGCCAGTCTGAGATATGGATTTTCTTTGCAACTCTGCCTAGAAGGCCAGCATCCCGGAGTCGCCTCTTCACTGCTGACATTGAAACTAGTGTTTTGCGTGTACTATTTAATGAAACTGCCAGTTGAGGACTTGTGAGGCGTCTGTTTCTCAAACTAGACACTCTAATGTAGTTGTTCTCTTGCTCAGTTGTGCACCTGGGCTTCCCACTCCTCTTTCTATTCTGGTTAGGGCCAGTTTGCGCGGTTCTGTGAAGGGAGTAGTACACAGCGTTGTACGAGATCTTCTTTTCTTGGCAATTTCTCACTTTTCTCAGAACAAGAATAGACTGACGAGTTTATTCTTGGCCATTTTAAGCCTTTAATCGAACCCACAAATGCTGATGCTCCAGATACTCAACTAGTCTAAAGAAGGCAAGTTTTATTGCTTCTTTAATCAGAACAACAGTTTTCAGCTGTGCTAACAGAATTGCTAACATAATTTTAGAATGATCAATTAGCCTTTTAAAATGATAAACTTGGATTAGCTAGCACAACGTGCCATTGGAACACAGGAGGGATGGTTGCTGATAATGGGCCCATGTAGATATTCTATACAATCAGCCGTTTCCAGCTACAATAGTCATTTACAACATTAACTATGTCTACACTGTATTTCTGATCATTTTGATGTTAATTTAATGGACCAAAAATGTGCTTTCTTTCAAAAACAAGGACATTTTTGAACGGTAGAGGAAATGGGCGGAGTCCGATGAGTCTTCTCCAGGGAGAAAGAGTAGGATAGTTCTCATTATTTGAGGGAAAAAATTTAACATATTCAAAAATTATAAATAAAAGTATGCCTTCATTACACGTTGCCTAAATATCATCTGCCAAGACCAATTGGTTTCAAAAGACATGAATGCAGGCTTGGAAAAGCTTTGGGTGCTTTCGCCCAACTTCATCCTGCCTGGAGGACAAAATACATCAGAAGATGACGACCAATCTGAAAGGAGCATCCCTAAAATGTACCTAGCATGGACACTACAAGGTAAAAGGAAACACCGGGAAGCCAAAAATCACCTGCTGCAATGCTCAGCTGTCCAAGTTCAACCTCTCGCTTGAGGTGTCTGGAGGTGCCCTCAGATGTCTGGAAAAGTGAAGGAAGCTCATTGTAGCCTTAAGTCCCAAAAGGGATGAAATGCTTGTGCATCATGTCCTCTAAGTCAATTTTGATTAGAATTTGCTGTCTACAACAGCCTCCCTTGAGAAAATAACTACAGTGGGAAGAAAAAGTATATGAACCCTTTAGAATTACCTGGATTTCTGCATAAATTGGTCATAAAATGTTACCTGATATTAATTTAAGTCACAACAATAGACAAACACAGTCTGCTTAAACTAATAACACACAAACAATTATACTTTTTCATGTCTTTAAACATTCACAGTGCAGTTTGGAAAAAGTATGTGAGCCCTTGGATTTAAAAAACAGGTTGACCATCCTTTGGCAGCAATAACCAAACGTATTCTGTAGTTGTGGATCAGACCTGCACAACGGCCAGGAGGAATTTTGGACCATTCCTCTTTACAAAACTGTTTCAGTTACACAATATTCTTGGGATGTCTGGTGTGAACCGCTCTCTTGAGGTCATGCCACAGCATCTCAATCGGGTTGAGGTCAGGACTGACTGGGCCACTCCAGAAGGCATATTTTCTCCTGTTCAAGGCATTCTGTTGTTGATTTACTTCTGTCTTTTGGGTTGTTGACCTTTTTCATCACCTAACTTCTGTTGATCTTCAATTGACGGACACATTTTTCCATCAATGATAGCAAGCTGTCCAGGCGCTGAGGCAGCAAAGCAGCCCCAAACCATGATGCTCCCTCCACCATAGTTTACAGTTGGGATGAGGTTTTGATGTTAGTGTGATGTCTTTTTTTCTCCACACATAGTGTTGTGTGTTCCTTCCAAACAACACAACTTTAGTTTCATCAATCCACAGAATATTTTGCCAGTAGCGCTGTGGAACATCCTGGTGCTCTTTTGCGAACTTCAGACGAGCAGCAATGTTTTTTGGGGATAGCAATGGCTTCTTCCATGGTGTCCTCCCATGAACACCATTCTTGTTTAGTGTTTTACGTATTGTAGACTCGTCAACAGAGATGTTAGCATCTTCCAGAGATTTCTGTAAGTCTTTAGCTGACACTCTAGGATTCTTCTTAACCTCATTGAGCATTCTGGTTGTGCTCTTGCAGTCATCTTTGTAGGATGGCCACTCCTAGGGAGAGTAGAAAAAGTGCTGAAATGTCTCCATTTATAGACAATTTGTCTTACCGAGGACTGACTTTTAGAAATACTTTTGTAACCCTTTCCAGCTTTATGCAAGGCAACAATTCTTACTCTTAGGTCTTCAGAGATCTCTTTTGTTCGAGGCATGGTTCACGTCAGACAATGCTTCTTGTGAATAGCAAACTCAAATTTAACGAGGTTTTTTTTATGGGGCAGGGCAGCTCTAACCAAAATCTCCAATCTCGTCTCATTGATTCGACTCCAGGTTAGTTGACTCCTGACTCCAATTAGCTTTTGGAGAAGTCATTATCCTAAGGGTTCACATACTTTTTACAACCTACACTGTGAATGTTTAAATTATGTATTCAATATATACAAGAAAAATGCAATAATTTGATTGTGTTATTAGTTTAAACACACTGTGTTTGTCTTTTGTTGTGTCAAAATGTTATGTACAATGTATGCAGAAATCCAGGTAATTCCAAAGAGTTCACATACTTTTCTTGCCACTGCAAGTAATCAGCCACTCCATTTCTAACACCAGCCTCTTTCTCCTATGGTGGCTTTCCCCCTCATCCCCCCTCATCCACCCTGACTTAGGCGGCTTATCTCTCCAGACCTCAGCAGCCCCTGCCTGGGTAAACCACACTATGCTGGGGCACGGGGGACCAGTCTGCCCAGGTGATCGGGTAACCAGATTAATGGAACCCATAGAGATATTGATTGGCTAATGTATAAGCTGGGGGTCACCAGGAAGGTTAGGGTGGATATTAGTGGGAATGGAAAGTGCACACTGGCGTAGTGGCTCAGTTGCAGCTGTTGAGTCAGCTGGTATAGAAGCTAAGTAACTTGATAGAGGCTTACTGGCATATGAGCCGTCGATCCATCCTAGTAGGGGATTTGGCTCCTTATAAGAGGGCAACAGCTGTCTTTAAGGACTTTCACAGGTCAGAGGTAATTCTTCTAAACCAAAAGGTCAATGGATATTTAGAATGAGGGTTTACTACGAGGAATGTACTGTAACAATGATTAATATCAATACTATAAGAGATGCTGGTTGTACGGCTGAAGGTAGCTACATCACTGCTATCAATGTCCCAACCACTGATGCAGATTACTATAGGCACAACACACTGTGCAGTCATGCTGTCACGACTTCTACCAAAGGTGGCTCCTCTTCCTGTTCGGGCGGCGCTCGGCGGTCATCGTCGCCGGTCTACTAGCTGCCACCGATCCCTTTTTCCCTTTTCGTTTGGTTTTGTCTGTCTTTTGTTGCACCTGTTTTGAGTTGGGTCATTAGTGGGGTATTTAGTCTCGCTTGTCTAGGTTGGGTTCGTGCGGGATTGTTTGTTGTTACCTGTTGTGGGTTTTGGGGTTGCGTTTATTTTTCTTTGCCTATTGTGGACTTGCGTTTCTCTCTGTACTGCGTCCCGGCCCTTTTTTGGGTGGACCATTTTTGTCTGGTTTGTTTTATGCCTGTTCATGGTGTTTTTGGACTCTGGAATAAACACGCTCTGCCAGTGCACTTTTGGTCTCCTGCGCCTGACTTCTCCCCCTCCCCACCAATCCTAGAGAGCAGTGACACATGCAGAATTCTATAACCTACAATTTTAAAAACTATTGATATTTTTATCGCTGGATTACAGATTATAATGCCCAATTCATTTTCTATTACTATACTAATAATACTGCAGCTATACTACTACTTCAACTACTTTTCCTACCAATACATTACTATGTACGTGTACAACAACATCCCTTAGTCTACTATCAGAACGACTAACAGCATTATTATACTGTACAACTTGCTTTATCATTAACTTTACATTACCCCAACTCCCAATGTACCTATGTACAACTCCCCAATATATCAGAGTCAGCGGCTCCAAGCTGAAACATCATTAAACTTTTACTGTCTCCACAAGTGAGACTCATCAAACCAGAGTGTTTCAAATAGCCACTGTGAATCATGTCCAAGATAAGCCCTTAGAAATCAATCAGTAGCTTAAAGAAACCGATTCAGTCAGACTGAAAGCAGTGAGTTTAATGATGGGTATTATTGTGTGTGTGTGTGAGACTGCCTGTATGTGAGTCTACGTGCATCCCTGTTGTGTGAGTGTGTGTCCAACACTAGGCAGCATTCAAATACGATGAAGTTAATTAATCATGACATCAGAGTGCACGGCTTATACATCGGTTCTGTCAGAGGATGAAAAAAACTCACCAAATTATTTTAAAAAGAGCTGCAGAAATCTTGTGCTAGCCAGGGAAACTAATATGACATTTTGACACCAACTCAATAGTGGCAGATCTAAGGTGATCATGCTGGGTTTGCAAACAGCTGAGTGATTTGAGGATACAGAGTCTGCTGAGGAGAGGGGAGGACTCTCGTGGGACCTCTGTTTGACGATGTTTTTTAATAACATACAAAGAGAGGAAACCAAAGGAGGAGCTGAACAGGGTAGGGAAAGCTACAGCTGTGGTAGCCATTAGCGGCAGACTATGAAGTTTTAATATGAAGGGTGTGGAATCACTGCGGCTGCAGGCGGGGGGGTAAAGCTCTGGTATTTGAGTTCATCAATATTTGAGAAGGAATTTGGATGCATTGCTAGTATTTAAGCTTTGGGTACATCTCCACAGCGTAATTGTTTTAGCCCACTGCTGTGTAAGGATGGAAAGGAAATCGTTACATCAAGTGGCATTCACATAGGCATAGATGCATCCAGCACATACAGCAATTCATGCTTGAATAAAAACCCTGATGAAGGGTTTTCATGTTTTAATAATAAAGAAATTGGTACTTACTTCAAAGAATTAAACACAATCGGTAACTCTCTAGGCAACGGCCAAATGTTGCCTATTGGTTGCTGTTTTATGGAGCTACTTGGAAACATGACAGAGGCGGACAAAATGGTGACCCAGATAGCTAGAATAGTTATAGCCACAGCCAGTCAGTGGTTGTAAACTTGTAATGCTAACATAGCTGTCATGGCGCATGCAAACTACTCACTTTCAAAATACACTAATTGAAAATATGCTACGCAAACTCCATCTAGCTAGTTATCAATTTTGTGTCCGTCAGGAAGGCTTATGCCAGGGCACAAACCAATAAGCCTCTGGCTGGATTTCCAGGCTTTTTTTCATTTTTTTCATTCAAGGGTTTTTCTTTATTTTTACTATTTTCTACATTGTAGAATAATAGTGAAGACATCAAAACTATGAAATAACACATATGGAATCATGTAGTAACCAAAAAAGTGTTAAACAAATCAAAATATATTTTAGATTCTTCAAAGTAGCCACCCTTTGCATTGATTACAGCTTTGCATACTCTTGGCATTCTCTCAACCAGCTTCACCTGGAATGCTTTTCCAACAGTCTTGAATGAATTCCCATATATGCTGAGCACTTGTTGGCTGCTTTTCCTTCACTCTGTGGTCCAACTCATCCCAAACCATCTCAATTGGGTTGAGGTTCTGGTGATTGTGGAGGCCAGGTCATCTGATGCAGCACTCCATCCCTCTCCTTCTTGGTCAAATAGCCCTTACACAGCCTGTAGGTGTGTTGGGTCATTGTCCTGTTGAAAAGCAAATGACAGTCCCACTAAGCGCAAACCAGATGGAATGGCGTATCGCTGCAGAATGCTGTGGTAGCCATGCTGGTTAAGTGTGCCTTTAATTCTAAATAAATCACTGACAGTGTCAACAGCAAAGCACCCCCACACCATCATACCTCCCTCTCCATACTTCACGGTGGGAACCACACATGCGGAGGCCATCCGTTCACCGACTCTGCGTCTCACAAAGACACGGCGGTTGGAACCAAAAATCTCAAATTTGGACTCAGACCAAGGGACAGATTGCTACTGCTCGTGTTTCTTGGCCCAAGCAACGGCTCTTCTTCTTATTGTGGTTCTTTAGTAGTGGTTTCTTTGCAGCAATTCGACCATGAAGGCCTGATTCAGAGTCTCCAAAGAACAGTTGATGTTGAGATGTGTCTGTTACTTGAACTCTGTGAAGCATTTATTTGGGCTGCAATTTCTGAGGCTAAACTTATTCTCTGCAGCATAGGTAACTTTGGGTCTTCCTTTCTTGTGGCAGTCCTCATCAAAGCCAGTTTCATCATAGCGCTTGATGGTTTTTGAGACGGCACTTGAAGAAACTTTCAAAGTTCTTAATTTTCCGTATTGACTGACCTTCATGTCTTAAAGTAATGATGGACTGTCGTTTCTCTTTGCTTATTTGAGCTGTTCTTGCCATAATATGGACTTGGTCTTTTTCCCAAATAGGGCTATCTTCTGTATACCACCCCTACCTTGTCACAACACAACTGATTGGCTTAAACGCATTAAGAAATTCTATACCACCATTTTTATAAAGCCCTTTTTACATCAGCCGACGTCACAAAGTGCTATACAGAAACCCAGCCTAAAACCCCAAACAGCAAGCAATTAACTTTTAACAAGGCACAAGTGTTAATTGAAATGCATTCCAGGTGACTACCTCATGAAGCTTGTTGAGTAAATGCCAAGAGTGTGCAAAGCTGTCATCAAGGCAAAGGGAGGCTACTTTGAAGAATCTGAAATGTTTAACACTTTATTTGTTAATACATTATTTCATAGTTTTAATGTTTTCATTATTATTCTACAATGTAGAAAATAGTCCAAATACAGAAAAACCCTGGAATGAGTAAGTGTGTCAATTTTTGATTGGTCTAAACGCTTAAATTACTGTTTGCAGAATGTTCTCCCATGCAATAAGAATTAATGGACACACTGAATGCAATTTGACGTCAATGTATTAGTCAATAAAAAATGATCAGTCTACCTTAGCAAACTCCCTGAAACAATAATTCTGAGGCCAATGCCTATCTGTAATCCATGGCAGAAAATGCCTGCATGCAATAGAAGCGCACGGCGTCCTCAGGTTGTCTTAACAAAGACATCATGTACAGCACCTGATCTGACCAAGCTAGCCTAACTGTTGAAGCGACCATGGCTAAATTCTCCACAGCAGCAGGCGATTTCAGGTAAATTTGACTAGACTTTCTGTACACTTGTAACAGGTATTTAAGATGAGCTACAGTCTCTTTGCTTAATGTAATTTGTATCATTACAAATGTAAAAGTTCAACTGATTGGAGCAAAAACTTAGAAAGGCTTCTATACTGTCAAAACGGTCCTAGAGAGAATGGTAAAGAATTGGCTAAATGCAACTTTAAACTTTTAAAGGAAGATTCATTTGCCCTAAGTTATTACATTGTTGATGTTCATTTTGTTTTACCAAATGTATTTCAGTCGATCAAACAAATAACATGACTTGAGAGTATGTTTGTGACAATCTAGTCAAACTGTTGTGGACATCAGAGACGTATTTAGATATAATATAATGTTAATGTGTTTTTGACATACTCATCAACGGCATCAATGATCATAACTCAGGGACAAAACTGTCTGGGCAGTAAGCACAACTACAACATGATATGTTATCATTAGGTATAACTGCTGTAAACCCACACTTTAGTTACACTGTACTTACACCATGCCTATTGCAAGAGTTATTACTATGGTAAATGGTGAACAGTATATATTACATTTTTTCCCTATCTGTTTATTCCCAATAAATTGTTCCTATTTTTCAATGATGAGCATTCATCTAAAACAAAAACAAAACTACACAGTGTGGAGCACAGAGACAGCTTAGAAGGATTCCCCCAAGGGGGGTCTGCTTCCGAGCCGAAGCCAGCGAAACTCCCTCGGGCCCTGCAGTCAAGTATGAAGGAGGCGGCATCTGGCATATCAGACACCTCATGCACCCGGGACTCAAGGGCAAAAATCCCCTTGTCCAAGCTCGTTCATTTGCAACCTTAAAATGTTCATATTAAATTGACTCCATCCCTGACCCTATGGGGAGAAAACCTAGTCAGCTAGAGTATAGTTTGTTTTCAAAATGACAGCAGACATGTAAGCTTGATGACTTGCTTTCTTGTCCCTCGGGTGAAAGAGACACAGTAGATTTCAGGCTCTTTTACAGTTCCCTTTATCACCCTCTAACAGTATATTGCAAATAAAAAAATTGTGTAAAGAGTTGAATCGTCAATGTCAAACATCTCTAACATCTCCAACATTTATGTCCCTATTGATTTCCCTCTTCAGGTTGGGTGTGTGAGTAAATTACCTCGATTGCAAATTCTCATTCACAATGGACCCTTTGCAACTGTCTATCATGGAGTAGGAGCTGAATGCGCAGACCCAAATGGTTGATGAGGTGCAGACCAAAGGATAATAAACTCAATGTCAATATATCGACAACAGTTAAGCTCCCTCGCTGTTCTCCGATACAGGCCCAGGAAGCTCACAATACAGGAAATGTAGGTATTTTAGAAGCAATTTGCGATTCTGTAATTATTACCCTGGAATACAGATAATGATGTTGAATCAGCCACACAGACAATAGGCTGAACTCCCTGCTTCTATGTTCTAGTAAACTACCATTCAGAATAATATAGTTAACTACCACAGAGGAGCACAGTGCCGGTAACAGCAATACCAGTCATCTACACAAGGATATTGTCTCTTAGGCTGGGATTCAATTCGATCACACCTTTTCAGCAATGCATTGTCTACATGTTTACGGGGACCGCATTCACGGTAAATGCTGCATATGTCGGCTCAATCCAAAATTACCTTTAAATGTCAGGCGGATAAAGTGGATCTACCGCTGATCGGATATAATCCCGACCATAGTGAAATATTCAGTCGAACTGCTCAACATTTCTGTGTATTGCTAAAGAGGCTTTGAATAAAGAACATTTTCCGGACAGTGTGAAGCAAACAGAGCAGAAATGCACCGGCTGTTTATTTAGAGACTGGTTTGGACACTGGTTAGCATTATGGCTCAATGTGTCTGGCTGTTGAGGACTCAATGTCCCAATGTAGAAATTGCTTCTGTTCCCATGGTGAATTTACTTGAATGCAGCCATTTTTATCTGAATATAAAATCATTTCTGGGAATCAATTAAGTACCTTACTATAAATCTTTTCAAATAAAATGGTAAAAAAATAAACAAAAATAGCTTCTTAGCAAATTGCAATTTCTCAAGTAAGAATTCTGTTGAATTTTGTGCACAAATTTGTTTACATCCCTGTTAGTAAGCATTTCTCCTTTGCCAAGATAATCCAGCCACCTGACAGGTATGGCATATCAAGAAGCTGATTAAACAGCATAAAACACCTCCAACGTTGTTTTAGACAATTTGGCAGTATATCCAACCGGCCTCACAACCGCAGACCACATGTATGGCGTCATGTGGGCGAGCGGTTTGCAGATGTCAACGTTGTGAACAGAGTGCCCCATGGTGGCTCTGGGGTTATGGTATGAGCAGGCATAAGCTACGGACAACGAACACAATTGCATTTTAGCGATGGCAATTTGAATGCACAGAGATACAGTAACGAGATCAAGAGCCGCCATCACCTCATGTTTTAGCATGATAATGCACGGCCCCATGTTGCAAGGATCTGTACACAATTCCCGGAAGCTGAAGATGTCCCAGTTCTTCCATGGCCTGCATACTCACCAGACATGTCACCCGTTGAACATGTTTGGGATGCTCTGGATCGACGTGTACGACAGCGTGTTCCAGTTCCCGCCAATATCCAGCAACTTCTCACAGCCACTGAAGAGGAGTGGAACAACATTCCACAGGTCACAATCAACAGCTTGATCAACTCTATGTGAAGGAGATGTGTCGAATCCATTATTGGTGGCTGTCAAATCCACAAACGGTTTGCGGACACTGCCATTGGATGCAACGAAACCACACCTGACTTTATATCCGTCAAATCCCTTTAGAAGTTCCGACACCGGCAAAACAACCTCTATGCGGATGTCAGCTTACGCATATCTGATAGAATCTAGCCCTTGAACTTGAATAGATCAGGCCAGGCATCTACATGTATGAGCCAAGTGACACTACAGCAGAGCTCTGTCCACTGAAGTCATTCACCAGAATCTAAAAACGACATGTTCTTGTGTCCAGTCTATTAATTTAAATCTTAATGCAATTTACCCCAATGGACAAACAGCTGTAACTGATCAGGAGGGTTAGCTGTTTGTCAAACAGTAATTCAACCAGTAGAGATAAAGGGACAGATTTACTTAGCCTGAACAGTTTGCAAAAGGAAATTTTACTTGATAACTGGAAAGTTTAAATAATGGTGAAGCGACAATATGCATTCAAGACATTTAGTTTAATGTGTAAATGTAATGTTTTATGATTTAGCTTAGTCCTTTATGTTTTAACTCCTATTGAAAAAAAATCATGAAACCCTTCGCATATCATGCAAATGCTAAGTAAAGCTAGTCCTTGAATTTCAAAAGCTTTATTGAAATCTCCCTGGAGCTTGTCTTCCAAGGCCAAGCACCAGCAAGCCAGGTAAAACAAATCATATTCAGCCTGATTAGATCCTGACGAAACCCCGAAACGTTGCCCATTGTGGTGCAGGAATAAAGCACTTGGGAGCAGCCTTTGCCATAGTCACACTTGTCATGTGTGGAATTTTCTTTCTTTACTATCAGATGAGATCCTGCCCCCTGGCAGAGGTTAGACAGAGCCTTCAGCTGATGGATGTGGAAATGTGGTGGGGATAAAAGCAGGACAATGAAACAGCAACAGACAACATGCTGGTAAGTGACTATTTGAACGCTTCTGGTTTGTGCTCATTGGCTGTCAACAAGGTGAATGGTGAGAACATTTATTTTGGTTAGAGTAGCATTAAGGTGTTGGCCACACACTGCAGTTCCCAAGTGATGACAATTTATGTTATTTAATTTCTGTATTTGAAAGGGACAATGTACAGTACATCAATTAACATTTTTGCAAATGTGCCAGATTTAGCCAGCTCAGCTAGTTCAATCGAATACAGGCTTAACTAGATGAACAACAGAGACAGAATGGACATTTCTTAAATAGTTTGGGGTATGTGCCTCGGAGCCAGATGCTGATGACGGGTAGCTCTTTGCTGGGCACCTGTCATCAAACCTGTAGGTTTGTGGAAATCCCCATCAACTGAGGAAGTATCACCATTTACAGAGAAATGGTGCACCGAACATAATAATAAACTACATTCATGGGCTTGCTCCTACCTATCGTTCCGATTTGGTCCTGCCGTACATACCTACACGTACGCTACGGTCACAAGATGCAGGCCTCCTAATTGTCCCTAGAATTTCTAAGCAAACAGCTGGAGGCAGGGCTTTCTCTTATAGAGCTCCATTTTTATGGAATGGTCTGCCTACCCATGTGAGAGACGCAGACTCGGTCTCAACCTTTAAGTCTTTATTGAAGACTCATCTCTTCAGTAGGTCCTATAATTGAGTGTAGTCTGGCCCAGGAGTGTGAAGGTGAACGGAAAGGCACTGGAGCAACAAACCACCCTTGTTGTCTCTGCCTGGCCGGTTCCCCTCTCTCCACTGGGAATCTCTGCCTCTAACCCCTATTACAGGGGCTGAGTCACATGACTTACTGGTGCTCTTCCATGCCGTCCCTAGGAGGGGTGCATCACTTGAGTGGGTTGAGTCACTGACGTGGTCTTCCTGTCTGGGTTGGGGCCCCTTGGGTTGTGCCGTGGTTGTAGATCTTTGTGGTCTATACTCGACCTTGTCTCAGGATGGTATGTTGGTGGTTTAAGATATCCCTCTAGTGGTGTGGCGGCTGTGCTTTGGCAAAGTGGGGTGGGGTTATATGCTGCCTGTTTGGCCCCATCCGGGGGTATCATCGGATGGGGCCACAGTGTCTCCTGACCCCTCCTGTCTCAGCCTCCAGTATTTATCCTGCAGTAGTTTATGTGTCGGGGGGCTAGGGTTAGTCTGTTATATCTGGAGTATTTCTCCTGTCTTATCCGGTGTCCTGTGTGAATTTAATTTCTCTCTCTCTCTCTCTCTCTCTCTCTCTCTCTCTCTCTCTCTCTCTCTCTCTCTCTCGCTCTCTCTCTCTCTCTCTCTCTCTCTCTCTCTCTCTCTCTCTCTCTCTCTCTCTCTCTCTCTCTCTCTCTCTCTCTCTCTCTCTCTCTCTCTCTCTCTCTCTCTCTCTCTCTCTCTCTCTCTCTCTCTCTCTCTCTCTCTCTCTCTCTCTCTCTCTCTCTCTCTCTCTCTCTCTCTCTCTCTCTCTCTCTCTCTCTCTCTCTCTCTCTCTCTCTCTCTCTCTCTCTCTCTCTCTCTCTCTCTCTCTCTCTCTCTCGGGGGACCTGAGCCCTAGGACCATGCCTCAGGACTACCTGGCATGATGACTCCTTGTTGTCCCCAGTCCACCTGGCCGTGCTGCTGCTCCAGTTTCAACTGCTCTGCCTGCGGCTATGGAACCCTGACCTGTTCACTGTGATTACTATTATTTGACCATGCTGGTCATTTATGACCATCTTGGCCATGTTCTGTTATAATCTCCACCCGGCACAGCCAGAAGAGGACTGGCCACCACTCATAGCCTGGTTCCTCTCTAGGTGTCTTCCTAGGTTTTGGCCTTTCTAGGGAGTTTTTCCTAGCCACCGTGCTTCTACACCTGCATTGCTTGCTGTTTGGGGTTTTAGGCTGGGTTTTTGTACAGCACTTTGATATATACAGCTGATGTAAGAAGGGCTATATAAATAAATTTGATTTGATCAATCTGACTCCAATATTATGTAAATCAATTCAACAGGCCCTGTACTTCTCTGGAGAAATCTAGTGACGGTAGCGAGCATTATATCACCTCTCAGTATGACTATAATGAACATGTGTCTAACTTGCACCATTATGCAATTATTAAGAGACTGGATACAGGAGACTAGATGCACATAGCTAATCCTGGCAACCAATGTTCTAGCATTAATTTATTGAGGCAATCAGATCAGGGATGTCAAGGTGGTACCCAAGAATATGCTATGTGTATTGTGTATATAAAAACTACCAATACACCTACTAAATTATAAGCGTATAGTCAATCAAATATTTACTCTGTTAGAGTGTACATGAAATACATGATACATTACAGAATAACGCAGAGTAAATTACTATCACCACGTGGTTACACGTCTTCCTTTCAGAATAATCTCTAAGAGAAAAAACTGTGTGTGTCTGATAGCATGTTCACTATCCTTTTAACCAAATTCAAGTAGAAACTCACCCCCAACCTGAATTAACATTTCTTAGCTCTTTATGAACTCTAGAAACTATCCAAACATGACAATTAAATTCCCACAGTAACATTAATTTAGTCGATTTCAAGTTTGAATCTGTTTTCACACCTCCAATGGTGTCCGTGCTTCCAGGGTTTTGTGGGAACGTCCTCCCCGGAGAAAACCATAGATAAGGTGTGTTTGATCCCTGTGATAGCCCACAAATGGTCAGTCATCCAAACAATGTCATAAATCATGATTGAGTAATCACGCTGTGCTCCCACGCCAACTAGTCACCATTTGCGAGTATCACCTTCTGTCATTCTTCCACTGCGAGCTACATATTTTAAAGGCCCCGTGCATATTTTAAATCATTATGATAATGATTTAAAAAGAAAAGTCAACATACATCAGTAACACTTGAATTGCAAATTGTTTTGAAATAAACAGAATAAGTAGCCCAATGCTCCCAGTCTGGGGACAAGATCAATCTGGTTACACAGCAGTCTAGGCCAGAAGCAGCCATCTTCTCTTGCAGGGCAAACATTTAGAGGTCAACAATGATTTAATTCCATAGACACTTGTTAAGCAGCTAGTTAAAACATGGCAGTTATTTCATATTTAAGCGCTGGGGAGAGGTCTAGCCTGCTTTGGTGTGTATTGTTCATAACTGAGATTCCAGTTTATTTTATTATGTGGTCTGCTGTTTCTAAGGAAAATGACTGAACAAATGTAGGACAAAATGTTACTCTCATAAGTGCTTCCTTATGAACCTGGATCTGAGGACAGTTATGGTAACTATGAATAGATCCACCATTGAGCACAAAAACAACACTTGTTACAGAGTGTGCTTTTATTTTCCTCTGCAAATCAAATCAAATTGTATTTGTCACATGCGCCGAATACAACAGGTGTGGACCTTACAGTGAAATGCTTACTTACAAGCCCTTAACCAACAATGCAGTTTTAAGAAAAATAAGTGTTTAGTAAAAAATAGATAAGTTAAACATTTAAATAAAAATAACTAATAATTAAAGAGCGTCAGTAAAATAACAGTAGCGAGGCTATATACAGGGGGTACCGGTACATAGTCAATATGCAGGGGCACAGGTTAGTCGAGGTAATAAAGGTAATATGTACATGTTGGTAGAGTTAAAGTGACTATGCATAGATAATAAACAGAGAGTAGCAGCAGCGTAAAAGAAGGGGGGCGGAAACAATGCAAATAGTCTGGGTAGTCAGTTGATTAGCTGTTCAGGAGTCTTATGGCTTGGGGGTAGAAGCTGTTAAGAAGCTTTTTGGACCTAGACTACTCCGGTACCGCTTGCCGTGCGGTAGCAGAGAACAGTCTATGACTAGGGTGGCTGCAGTCTTCGACAATTTTTAGGGCCTTCCTCTGACACCGCCTGGTATAGAGGTCCTGGATGGCAGGAAGCTTGGCCCCAGTGATGTACTGGGCCGTACGCATTACCCTCTGTAGTGCCTTGCGACCGGAGGCCGAGCAGTTGCCATACCACGCAATGATGCAACCAGTCAAGATGCTCTCGATGGCGCAGCTGTAGAACATTTTGAGGATCTGAGGACCCATGCCAAATCTTTTCAGTCTCCTGAAGGGGAATAGGCTTTGTCGTGCCCTCTTCACGACTATCTTGGTGTGTTTAGACCATGATAGTTTGTTGGTGATTTAGGCAGGATACCTTGGTGTTCTTGGGCACAGGGACTATGGTGATCTGCTTGAAACATGTTGGTATTACAGACTCAGTCAGGGACAGGTTGAAAATGTTAGTGAAGACACTTGCCATTTATTCAGCGCATGCTCGGAGTACACATCCGGGTAATCCGTCTGGCTCTGCGGTATGGTGAATGTTGACATGTTTAAAGGTCTTACTCACATTGGTTATAGAGAGCATGATCATACAGTCGTCCGGAACAGCTGATGCTCTCATGCATGCTTCAGTGTTGCTTGCCTCGAAGCGAGCATGAGAAGTAATGTAGCTTGTTCGGCAGGCTCATGTCACTGGGCAGCTCTCGGCTGTGCTACGCTTTGTAGTCTCTAATAGTTTGCAAGCCCTGCCACATCCGACGAGCATCGGAGCCGGTGTAGTACGATTCAATCTTAGTCCTGTATTGACACTTTGCCTGCTTAATGTTTCGTCGGAGGGCATAGCTGGACTTCTTATAAGCTTCCGGGTTAGAGTCCCGCTCCTTGAAAGCGGCAGCTCTACCCTTTAGCTCAGTGCGAATGTTGCCTGTAATCCATGTTTTCTGGTTGGGGTATGTACGTATGGTCACTGTGGGGACGACGTCATCGATATACTTGCTGATGAAGCCAGTGACTGATGTGGTGTACTCCTCAATAACATCGGAAGAATCCCGGAACATATTCCAGTCTGTGCTAGCAAAACAGTCCTGTAGCTTAGCATCTGTGTCATCTGACCACTTCTTTATTGACTGAGCCACTGGGGTTTCCTGCCTTAGTTTTAGCTTGTAAGCAGAAATCAGGAGGATAGAATTAAGGTCAGAATTGCCAAATGGAGGGTGAGGGAGAGCGTTGTACGTGTCTGTGTGTGGAGTAAAGGTGGTCTACAGTTTTTTTTCCCTCTGGTTGCACATTTAACATGCTGGTAGAAATGAGGTAAAACAGATTTAAGTCCCCGGCCACTAGGAGTGCCACCTCTGGATGAGCGTTTTCCTGTTTGCTTATGGCCTTATACAGCTCATTGATTGTGGTCTTAGTGCCAGTATCGGTTTTGTGGTGGTTAATAGACAGCTATGAAAAATATAGATCAACTCTCTTCGTTCACTATTTGAGGGAATAGTTAAAACGTTTGTTCAATCTACACACAATACCCCATAATGACAAAGCAAAAACAAGTTTTTTGACATTTTTACATATGTATATAAATGGATATATCACATTTACATCAGTATTCAGACCCTTTACTCAGAACTCTGTTGTAGAACCTTTGGCAGCGATTACAGCCTTGAGTCTTCTTGGCAAACCTGAATTTGGGGAGTATCTCCCATTCTTCTCTGCAGATCCTCTCAAGCTCTGTCAGGTTGGATGGGGAGTGTCGCTGCGCAGCTATTTTTAGGTCTCTCCAGAAATGTTCGATTGGTTTCAAGTCTGGGCTTTGGCTGGGCCACTCAAGGACATTCAGAGACTTGTCCTGAAGCCACTCTTGCATTGTTTTGGCTGTGTGCTTAGGGTCATTATCCTGATGGAAGGGGAACCTTTGATCCAGTCTGAGGTCCTGAGCACTCTGGAGCAGGTTTTCATCTTTGTTCATCTTTCCCTTGATTCTAACTAGTCTTCCATTCCCTGCTGCTGAAAAACATCCCCATAGCATGATGCTGCCACCACCATGCTTCACCGTAGGGATGATATCAGGTTTCTTCAAGATGTGACGCTTGGCACTCAGGCCAAAGAGTTCAATCTTGGTTTTATCAGACTAAAGAATCTTGTTTCTCATGGTCAGAGTCCTTTAGGTGTCTTTTGGCAAACTCCAAGCAGGCTGTCATGTGCCTTTTATTGAGGAGTGGCCTCCGTATGGCCACTCTACCATAAAGGCCTGATTGGTGGAGTGCTGCAGAGCAGCAGCTATTCTTCTTGAGATCCAAACACAATAAGGCATGTCACACAAAAAACTAAAACAAAAATAAATAATACAGTACATTATATAACAGCATTACGCCACTACATACTGTATCTACCATACAAAATGTATAATACCACAATATTAAAACGTGTGTGTGTGTAAGTATGCATGTGTGTGTGCCTCTACATAGTTGTTCCATAAGGTGTCGTTTTATGTTTTTTATCTGATTTTATTGCTTGCATGAGTTTCTTGATGGAATAGACTGGCATGTAGTAATTGCTCTGTGTAGTACTGTGTGTTTCCTGGAGTCTGTTCTGGACATGGGGACTGTGTTACCCCTGATGGCATGTATTTTAATCATGGGTGTCTGAGCTGTGTTCCAGTCATTTGAACATGTCAATACCTCTCACAGAGATAAGTAATGATGCAGTCAATCTCTCCTCTACTTTGAGCCAGGAGAGATTGACATGCATCTGTTTACATTTCTGTGCCAACTGTAATTTGCCTATGTCCCTCTTCGTGGAACTTGACCATATGACTGGGCAGTAGTCCAACAAAAGTAGAGCCTGTAGGACTTGTTTTGTTGAGAGCAATGTCAAGAAAGCAGAGCTTCGCAATATGTTTTGACCGTGACAGTCAATTACCACATTATTCATTATAAGATTGAGTTGAGGTTTAGTGTTTAGTGAATGGTTTGTCCTAAGTACAATGCTCTTAGTTTTTGAAAGATTCAGTACTAGCTTATTACTTACCACCCATACTTTTACTGACTGCAGCTCTTTATGTGTTGCAGTGATTTCACTGGATGATGCGTATAATGTTGAGTCATCAGTATGCTGTACATAGATACACAGGCTTTAATCAATTCCAGTGGCAGGTCATTAGTGAAGTTTAAAAAGAGTTAGGGGCCTAAACAACTGCCCTGGAGAATACCCAACTATACCTGGATTATGTTGGAGAGGCTTCCAATAAAGAACACCCTCTATGTTAGACAGGTAACTCTCAATCCAGGATATAATCCAACAGCAGATTATGATCAATAATGTCAAAAACTGCACTGAAGTCTAACAGAATAGCTCCCACAAGCATTGTATTATCAATTTCTTTCAGCCAATCATCAGTTATTTGTGTAAGTGCATGTTGAGTGCCCCTTCCATACATGAAGGGAACTCTCGTGCGCCAGCTGTGTGGTTAGTGAGAATGTGCATGTTGCAAATGTACGCTCCCTTACTAGACGTCCGACTACGTCCGAAAAATCCGCGGACGGCGTCGGGCCGCTCACGGGGGCCGGATCTTCCAGGAAGTCATCGAACGGAGTCTCTCGGACCTTCCGTTTCCATTTAATCAAATTTTCAAAATTTGGTCATTTTTTTGCAGTCCCGGATTATTCCACGAGAGGGCGAACGGAATCATATTGCAAATGTAACATATATCACCAAACACGACACGGCTTTTTCTCCTAAACAGAAAAGAATTCGAAGACGAAACTCGGTCTGCGTGGGTTTGGCATTATGGGCAGTTGGCCCCGAACAGGATGGAGTCGAGGCCTCGACGCTTTTCGAGTTAAGGCTATTTTTCTGGGATTAAAAGTCAAACAGGAAAATAGAGTGCTGATTTGACCGCTTCACATCAAACTACATGAGCCTACGGTGTCAAGAAAAAAGGAACCATGCATTTACCAATGTTCATTTCAGAGAAATTGTACAATGACACATTGGTGATATTCAACAATAGGAGGTTTTTTTTCTTCCAAAAAGTTACATATCCAGTTGCAGCGTGTTCAGATGAGTCCATTAAGGCGGGTTTCGGAGCTCTGCGAGATTTCTGTGATTTTCTGTGATTTTCTGAAACAACACACACTTGTTCAACCCTCTGTAAATAAGTCAGTTCTTAACATAAAGACCTAAAACTCAATATTCTATAAGAGCCTAACGTTCAGATTCCTGTGTCAACCAGGAGTGCCTTAAAATGGTGTCATAGGGGCTGTTTTGAAGGGTTAAAAAGGTCAGATCTTTCCACAACTTCATATGTGTGACTAGGCAACCCTCATGAACTGTAATTCAGTCATATATCCCATCAGATGTCAAAGAAAAGCTCTCTTACACACACACACAGCAAGGACGGAGTGACACAGTGCGGTGCTTAAAGACACAAAGAGCCTGCAATGGCATTACCATTATCTCTAGGCTGAGACGAGTTCAACGAGATGCCCCGCTTGACCGTAGGTCGTTCGGTCTGAGCGCAGCGACCGTGAGAAAACTAGGCCCAAAATGATGCCTGCACCAATATGTCAAGTGCTTAAGGGTGACAGTGAGAGAACCGTTAGGGTTAGAAGCACAGTTCAACCTCAGGAGCTTTCCTGAGGTCCTCCCGATCTGTGCAAGACTAACCTTGACCCTGTGGCATTAACCCTTCACAGTAAAAATAAGGTGTTTAGATCAA
The DNA here is from genome assembly GCF_965601325.2 of Salmo salar. NCBI lineage: Eukaryota > Metazoa > Chordata > Actinopteri > Salmoniformes > Salmonidae > Salmo > Salmo salar. The sequence goes on from NC_138311.1 coordinate 1,514,275, forward strand.
AAAGTGTGCAATGACTTCTCTCCCCATAGGAATACATTGACAATTCTCCTAAATTCAACCTGAAGTCTATGTGGGTTATGAATGCCTTATGAACCTGTCTTCTATAACAATCCATCAGGCTACTGTGAGGTCTACCTGTGTCGATTCTAAGGTTCCTGGAGCAACCGGAAGTTGTTAAAATCACCCTAGAGCTATTGTCATATAAGCAACCTGCAGATAGTGAAAATCACGCAACTCAACCATCTGTCATTCAGTCCATTTTGAAGGTAGAGAGTTCATATTCAGGATTCTGTTTATGTGTACCCCAAAGACAACGTGTGTGGAGCAAGAGCTTCCTGTGACAACCGGAAGTTGTTAAAAACAGCCTAGAGCTATTGTCATATGGCCACCTTCAGATAGTGAAAATCACGCAACTCAACCATCTGTCATTGAGTCAATTTTTGAGGTAGAGAGTTCATATTCCGGATTCTGTTTATGTCTACCCCAAAGACAACGTGTGTGGAGCAAGAGCTTCCTGTGACAATCGGAAGTTGTTAAAAACAGCCTAGAGCAATTGTCAGATAAAACGCACATAGTGAAAATCACGCAACTCAACCATCTGTCATTCAGTCAATTCTTAAGGTAGAGACTTCATATTCAGGATTCTGTTTATGTCTACCCCAAAGACAACGTGTGTTGAGTAGAAGATTCCTGTGACAACCGGAAGTGGTTAAAAACAGCCAAGAGCTATTGTCATTTAACCTGCACATGGTGAAAATCACGCAACTCAACCATCTGTCATTCAGTCAATTCTTAAGGTAGAGACTTCATATTCAGGATTCTGTCTATGCCTACCCCAAAGACAACGTGTGTCTATTCTTTTTGCAAAAAAAACTAAAACACACACACACACACAATTTGGCCATAAGGACATAGTGTGGGGCTTAGAGGCTTATACCGCCTTCAATAGTTATTTTCGTTCAAACGATTCAAGAACCGTCAGACCTAGAGCTCCGACATTTTAGAAACCTGTTCTAGAGCTCAAGCCGATAGTGCACGGTGATTTGTGTGGCTCTAGAAGGTTCTCAGACCGAGAAACCGCCTCGTGCATTTGCAATATGTTCAATTCATTTTGAATATCACGGACATGGCGACATGTAGAAATGTCCCAGAGTCGCAAGACTAGGTGCATTGAAACCGCCTCGGCCCATAGAGACGGACCCCAATGTCTCTGTCCGATAGCTCATTCAGGGACCCCGTAGTAACGCCCTGAAAAAGTGGATTTTCAGCACCAATTAAGGCCATTGCTCGGGCACCGAATGACCTATCGAGCCGAAACTTGGGATTCGGGGTCGCCTCACATAGGACTACACATATTGTCAGAGCTGGACCCGCAGCTATAACGTAACTATGTGTTTTATGTTTTTTTATGGTTAAAATTGAAAGCACTGTGAATTATGGGCCTTCTCTGACATATGTGATAGTTGGCTTCTATACGAGTTGGAAAAAGTGGATTTAGTGTCAGATGGTATCAGTTTGGTGTCAGAATTTCATCTAATTGACTGATGGACGCTGACTGCTGGGTGACGAGCATTGGAGAAGAACCACAGTCACTGCCCGGCCATCCCGAGTTCATCGGGCCAGTCAATTATGCATTTCTGCAGTATTTTTGAGCATGCCTAAATTCGTGATGCTAAATGCCCATTGAATCATATTGCAAACGTAACGCGCAACATTGCAAATGTAACGTGCATTTGCAATATGATTCAACAGCAAAAAATATCACCAAAGTTGACATGATGAAATCAACACAATGAGCGATAGAGAGGAACCACAGTCACTGCACAGCCATCCCCAGTTCATCGGGACAGTCAATTTTGCATTTCTGCAGTGTTTTTGAGCATGCCAAATTCGTGATGTTGAGATCCATTGAAACATATTGCAAATGCGCATCTGTGCACATGGTGACCCGAAATGGGTTACCAGGATACATTTTTTAGAATGGTTTTAAATGCCTTTAGGGTGGTGCAAGGGGTCCACGGTTGGGTAGGGAGCACCTTCCATCAGTGCCCATCCAGTATGGGGCGCCCCTAATCATTTTGGACATTTTTCCAAAAATTGCTAAAAAACGACAGTCCCACTTCTCTCATGTCACCATCAAGCCATGGAGAGGAACCACAGTCACTGCACGGCCGTCCCCAGTTCATCGGGACAGTCGATTATGCATTTCTGCAGTGTTTTTGAGCATGCCAAATTTGTGATGTTAACCTCTCTGGGCTAGGCGGGACGAATTCGTCCCACCTACGTAACAGCCACTTGCAGCCTGTGGCGCGATTTTCAAAACCTTAAAAATCCTATTACTTCAATTTCTCAAACATATGACTATATTACAGCTATTTAAAGACAAGACTCTCGTTAATCTAACCACACTGTCCGATTTCAAAAAGGCTTTACAACGAAAGCAAAACATTAGATTATGTTAGCAGAGTACCAAGCCAGAAATAATCAGACACCCATTTTTCAAGCCAGCATATAATGTCACCAAAACCCAGAAGACAGCTAAATGCAGCACTCACCTTTGATGATCTTCATCAGATGACAACCCTAGGACATTATGTTATACAATACATGCATGTTTTGTTCAATCAAGTTCATATTTATATCAAAAACCAGCTTTTTACATTAGCATGTGACGTTCAGAACTAGCAAACTTCCGGGGAATTCGCTAACATTTTACTAAATTACTCACGATAAACGTTCACAAAAAGCATAACAATTATTTTAAGAATTATAGATACAGACCTCCTCTATGCACTCGATATGTCCGATTTTAAAATAGCTTTTTGGTGAAAGCACATTTTGCAATATTCTAAGTACATAGCCCAGGCATCACGGGCTAGCTATTTAGACACCCGGCAAGTTTAGCACTCACCATAATCATATTTACTATTATAAAAGTTTGATTACCTTTTGTTGTCTTCGTCAGAATGCACACCCAGGACTGCTACTTCAATAACAAATGTTGGTTTGGTCCAAAATAATCCATCGTTATATCCGAATAGCGGCGTTTTGTTCGTGCGTTCCAGACACTATCCGAAATAGTAAAGAAGTGTTGTGCGCATGGCGCAATTCGTGACAATAAAATTCTAAATATTACATTACCGTACTTCGAAGCATGTCAACCGCTGTTTAAAATCAATTTTTACGCCATTTTTCTCGTAGAAAAGCGATAATATTCCGACAGGGAATCTCCTTTTCGGCAAACAGAGGAAAAAATCCCAAAGGCGGGGGCGGTCGGGTCATGCGCATAAGCCCAGAGTCCCTTGATCGGCAACTTGAGAAAGGCGATAATGTGTTTCAGCCTGGGGCTGGAATGACGACATTCTGTTTTTTCCCGGGCTCTGAGCGCCTATGGACGACGTGGGAAGTGTCACGTTAGAGCAGAGATCCTTAGTAAATGATAGAGATGGAAAAGAAGTTCAAGAAATGGTCAGACAGGCCACTTCCTGTAAAGGAATCTCTCAGGTTTTGACCTGCCATTTGAGTTCTGTTATACTCACAGACACCATTCAAACAGTTTTAGAAAATTTAGGGTGTTTTCTATCCATATGTAATAAGTATATGCATATTCTAGTTACTGGGTAGGAGTGGTAACCAGATTAAATCGTGTATGTTTTTTATCCAGCCGTGTCAATACTGCCCCCTAGACTTAACAGGTTAACTTCTTGGGGCTATGTGGGACGCTAGCGTGCCACCCGTGGTGCACCCTATCAACAGCAGGTGCATTTCAAGAGCGGCAAATTTGAAACCAAATAAATGTCAAAATTCAAATTTTTCAAACATACAACTATCTTACACCCTTTGAAAGATAAATATCTCCTTAATCTAACCACGTCGTCCGATTTCAAAAAGGTTTTACGGCGAAAGCATAAAGTTAGATTATGTTAGGAGAGTACATTGACAATAGCTGTGTGTAATGTTTTGTCAATTCAAAGACAGGCGTCACCAAAACCATAAAACCAGCTAAAATGATGCTCTAACCTTTTACAATCTCCATCAGATGACACTCCTAGGACATTATGTTAGACAATGCATGCATTTTTAGTTCTATCAAGTTCATATTTATATCCAAAAACAGCGTTTTACTATGGCATTGATGTTGAGGAAATCGTTTCCCTCCAATAACCGGCAGTCAAGTCAGCACCACAAATTAAATAATTAAAATTAGAAAACATTGGTAAAATATTATATTGTCATTTAAAGAATTATAGATTTACATCTCTTGAACGCAATCAACTTGCCAGATTTAAAAATAACCTTACTGGGAAATCACACTTTGCAATAATCTGAGCACTGCGCCCAGAAAAATATGCTTTGCTATACAGACAAACGGCCATGTTGGAGAGATCTAAAATCGAAAATACTATGTAAATAATCCATTACCTTTGATTCTCTTCATCAGATGTCACTTCCAGGAATCCCAGGTCCATAACGAATGTAGTTTTGTTCAAAAAAGCTCATCATTTATATCCAAAAAGCTCTGTGTTGTTAGCACATGATCTAAGCCAGCCGGACTTCTCGTCATGAACGAGGGGAAAAAATATATTTACGTTCGTTCAAACATGTCAAACGTTGTATAGCATAAATCATTAGTGCCTTTTTTAACCAGAACATGAATAATATTCAAGGTGGACGAATGCATTCTCTTTTATAACGTATTGGAACGAGGGTACCCAACAAGAACTCGTGCGCCAGAGTCTAATCGGCCATCACCGTTCCATGGCTCTTGTTCGGTCAGATCTCACAGTAAAAGACTCAAAACACTTTGTAAAGGCTGGTGACATCTAGTGGAAGCAATAGGAAGTGCCAAAATATTCCTAAACCCCTGTGTTTTTCAATGGGATAGGTTTAAAGGTCAATACAACACATCAGGTATCCACTTCCTGTCAGAAAATGTCTCAGGGTTTTGCCTGCCACATGAGTTCTGTTATACTCACAGACACCATTCAAACAGTTTTAGAAACTTTAGGGTGTTTTCTATCCATATATAATAAGTATATGCATATTCTAGTTACTGGGTAGGATTAGTAACCAGATTAAATCGGGTACGTTTTTTTATCCAGCCGTGAAAATACTGCCACCTAGCCCCAACAGGTTAAGGCCCATTGAAACATATTGCAAATGCGCATCCGTGCACATGGTGACCCAAAATGGGTTACCAGGATAATTTTTTTACAAAGGTTTTAAATGCCTTTAGGGGGGTGCAAGGGGTCCACGGTTGGGTAGGGAGCACCTTCCATCAGTGCCCATCCAGTATGGGGCGCCCCTAGTCATTTTGGACATTTTTCAAAAAATCACTGAAAAACGACAGTCCCACTTCTCTCATGTCACCATCAAGCCATGGAGAGGAACCACAGTCACTGCACGGCCATCCCCAGTTCATTGGGACAGTCGATTATGCATTTCTGCAGTGTTTTTGAGCATGCCAAATACGTGATGTTAAGGCCCATTGAAACATATTGCAAATGCGCATCCGTGCACATGGTGACCCAAAATGGGTTACCAGGATTTTTTTTTTACAAGGGTTTTAAATGCCTTTAGGGGGGTGCAAGGGGTCCACGGTTGGGTAGGGAGCACCTTCCATCAGTGCCCATCCAGTATGGGGCGCCCCTAGTCATTTTGGACATTTTTCAAATACGCATCCGCGTATTTGCAGTATGATTCAACAGCAAAAAATATCACCAAAGTTGACATGATGAAATCAACACAACGAGCGATGGAGAGGAACCAGGAGCATTCCTGAGGTCCTCCCGATCTGTGCAAGCATAACCTTGACCCTGTGGCATTAACCCTTCACAGTGAAAATAAGGTTTTTAGATCAAACTGTTTGCAATGACTTCTCTCCCCATAGGAACACACAGACTATTCTCCAAAATTCAACCTGAAGCCTATGTGGGTTATGAATGCCTTATGAACCTGTCTTCTATAACAATCCATCAGGCTACTGTGAGGTCTACCTGTGTCGATTCTAAGGTTCCTGGAGCCACCGGAAGTTGTTAAAAACACCCTAGAGCTATTGTCATATAACCTGCACATAGTGAAAATCACCAACTCAACCATGTGTCATTCAGTCAATTTTTAAGGTAGAGACTTCCTATTCAGGATTCTGTTTATGTCTACCCCAAAGACAACGTGTGTGGAGCAAGAGCTTCCTGTGACAACCGGAAGTTGTTAAAAACAGCCTAGAGCTATTGTCATATAAAGCGCACATAGTGAAAATCATGCAACTCAACCATCTGTCATTCAGTCAATTCTTAAGGTAGAGACTTCTTATTCAGGATTCTGTTTATGTCTACCCCAAAGACAACGTGTGTGGAGTAAGAACTTCCTGTGACAACCGGAAGTTGTTAAAAACACCCAAGAGCTTTTGTCATATGGCCAACCAGCAGATAGTGAAAATCACACAACTCAACCATCTGTCATTCAGTCAATTCTTATGGTAGAGACTTCATATTCAGGATTCTGTTTATGTCTACCCCAAAGACAACGTGTGTCTATTCTTTTTGCCAAAAAAACTAAAACACACACACACAATTTGGCCATAGGGACATATTGTGGGGCTTAGTGGCTTATACCGCCTTCAATAGTTATTTTCATTCAAACGATTCAAGAACCGTCAGACCTAGAGCTCCGGAATTTTAGAAACCTGTTCTAGAGCTCAAGTCGATAGTGCACGGTGATTTATGTGGCTCTAGAAGGTTCTCAGACTGAGAAACGGCCTCGTGCATTTGCAATATTTTCAATTCATTTTGAATATCACGGACATGGCGACATGTAGAAATGTCCCAAAGTCGCAAGACTAGGTGCATTGAAACCGCCTCGGCCCATAGAGACGGACCCCAATGTCTCTGTCCGATAGCTCATTCAGGGACCCCGTAGTAACGCCCTGAAAAAGTGGATTTTCAGCATCAATTAAGGCCATTGCTCGGGCACCGAATGACCTATCGAGCCGAAACTTGGGATTCGGGGTCGCCTCACATAGGCCTACACATATTGTCAGAGCTGGACCCGCAGCTATAACGTAACTATGTGTTTGTTTTTTTATGGTTAAAATTGAAAGCACTGTGAATTATGGGCCTTCTCTGACATATGTGATAGTTGGCTTCTATACGAGTTGGAAAAAGTGGATTTGGTGTCAGATGGTATCAGTTTGGTGTCAGAATGACATCTAATTGACTGATGGACGCTGACTGCTGGGTGACGAGCAATGGAGAGGAACCACAGTCACTGCCCGGCCATCCCGAGTTCATCGGGCCAGACAATTATGCATTTCTGCAGTATTTTTGAGCATGCCTAAATTCGTGATGCTAAATGCCCATTGAATCATAATGCAAACGTAACGCGCAATATTGCAAATGTAACGTGCATTTGCAATATGATTCAACACAAAAAAATATCACCAAAGTTGACATGATGAATCATATTGCAAACGTAACGCGCAATATTGCAAACGTAACGCGCGTTTGCAATATGATTCAACAGCAATAAATATCACCAAAGTTGACATGATGAATCATATTGCAAACGTAACTCGCAATATTGCAAACATAATGTGCATTTGCAATATGATTCAACAGCAAAAAAATATCACCAAAGTTGACATGATGAAATCAACACAACGAGCGATGGAGAGGAACCACAGTCACTGCACGGCCATCCCGAGATCATCGGGCCAGTCAATTATGCATTCTGAGCATGTCAAATTCATTAAAAATGTTTAAAGCAACAGAGTCCCACTTCTCCCTCATCATACATGACAAGTAGACTGTCTGCATTGATTCATGGCTTAACATAGGGCTATATATCATTTGGGCAGTATAAATGCCATTTGGACTGTGGTTCACTGACTTTTGGGTTTGGAAACCGACTTCCTATGATCGTACATGGCAAACGGACAAACATCCTGATTTGGCACATTCAATACTTTCATACACGTATAATTGACAAAAAAAGAATTGGACATTTCATTTGCACATTTCTAATGGCATTTGGCAAAAAAAAGAAAAAAAGATGTCACTTTTGACTTCCTATGAAATCATATTCCAAATGCACAAATCATATGCCTTATGCACAAGCAAATATGTCACTTTTGACTTCCTATGAAATCATATTGCAAATGCACAAAACATATGCCTTATGCACAAGCAAAAACAACCCAAAAATTATGTCAATAAAATATGTCAAATGTATGTCCATACAGCTCTTATACATGTGTAATCGACATAAAAATTGAAAAAAATTCGAAAAACGGTCCAGAAACCACTTTTTAAGGGGTTGAAAAGTTTTCCAAAAATATATGTCATTTTTTCAAAATTTGACTCTTGGGTCTTGAATTGTGTTACATTTGCAATATGAAAATTCACTGCGGAGAGCTCTAGCCATCTATTGGATATTTGCTGTGATTTGGCACATTCAATACTTTCATAATTGACAAAAAAAAGCATTGGATATGTCATTTTGCAAAAAAATTAAGAAAAAAAAAATTCACTTTTTTTCCTATGAAATCATATTCAAAATGCACAAATCATATGCCTTGTGCACAAGCAAAAGCAACCCAAAAAACGACGTCAATAAAAAACGTCATAAGCATGTTCATACAGCTCTTATACATGTGTAATTGACATAACAATCGAAAAAATTTCAAAAAACCACTTTTTTAAGAGTTGATAAGTTTTCAAAAAAAATATCATATTATCAAAATCTGAACTTTGGGTGTAGACTTGGGTATCATTTGCTGTATGAAAAACCACGGTGGAGCGCGCTCGCCATCTAAAGGAAATTTGGGGTGTTACAATTGGCAATTGCCATCGGAAAATTGCCATATGATTGGCCCGGAGATGGACCGCTTTCGGTGGTATTTACAATCGTGTGTATGATTCGTGCTATGCCAATATGTTCCCATGTTATTTTGTCCATATTAGGGGGGTTTTCCCTTACTATAAGCATGCTGAAAGTCAGTTGTTAATTTGTTTACAGTGAAATAGCATTGTATCTAGTCAAACATAATTTTTTTCAAAAGTTTACTGGGGGATGGTAGCAGGATAATTGGTTGGCTTTTTGAGCCAGTAAAGGGTGCTTTGCTATTCTTTAGTAGCGGAATGACATTTGCTTCCCTCCAGGCCAGAGGGCACACTCTTTCCTGTAGGCTTAGATTGAAGAGATGGCAAATAAGAGTGGCAATATAGTCTGCTATTATCCTCAGTAATGTCCTATCCATGTTGACCCAGGCAGGTGGCTCGTCATTGTTGATAGACAACAATACCTTTTCACCTCTTCCTCACCGACTTTATCGAATTCAAAATTACAATGCTTGTCTTTCACAATTTGGTCAGTTATGAATGGATGTGTAGGTTCTGAGTTGAGAGGGGGACACTTTGAGTAGGGGGACAATGTATCGTGCACACTCTGTCTGAGTCAAAAGAAAGGGAGAAGGAAAAGGGGGATGCTGTGGGAGACGGGGTCTACCGCAGGGAAACAGGATCAGAGCTCAGCAACATTGTATCCTCCAGCAGAGCAATGACAAGAAAAAACTGACTTACAACCTGTGACAATGTAAAATTAGGAAATAGAACTTTTCACTTGTGCATTTTAGATCAATATTATGTTGAAGGGGCTCTGCTGATATGTTTTGGACAGTGCCTCAAAAAGAAGTGAATACCATTTGAAGTTAATAATGTATCTTCACTGCAGTGTGTGTGTGTGTGTGTGTGTGTGTGCGTGTGTGTGTGCGTGTGAGAGAGAGAGAGAGAGAGAGAGAGAGAGAGAGAGAGACCAACAGCAGTCCATCCCACTGGTGTGATTGATTGACATGACATTCAAGGATCTGTCAAAAAGACAGAGAACTAAACAACAACCCAGAAACTCTCTGAAATAGCAATCATCTCCTTTGCCTGGGAGCCTTTTTTATAAGCCAATTTAACAAGGGGTGCTCAGGGCTTTCCCTTAACAAATAGGTAAATTCCAATAAACCAAAAAATTTATTGATTGAATTATCCCATAAACATAAACAATGGAGTAATACAACTGCATACACTGAGTGTACAAAGTATTAAGAACACCCCCCTTTTGCCCTCAGAATAGCCTCAATTCGTCAGGGGAATGAACTCTTACATTCCGCAGGGATGCTGGCCCAGGTTGACTCTAATGTCAAGTTGGCTGGAAGTCCTTTGGGTGGTGGACCATTCTTGATACACACAGGAAACTGTTCAGCATGAAAAACCCAGCAGCATTCCAGTCCTTGACACAAACCATACTACAGTGGTTCCTCCTTTAAAAGTTGTGAGCTTGCACCGCTGGACTTAGAGGTACCCAGCGTGACAGCGTCATTGCTCCAGACGATTGCTATTTAGCAAGTTATCTGACTAGCTAACATTAGCCAGCTAGCTAGCTAGTGTTTTGAGAATGAATTTGTAATTCATGTTGTTCGAATGTTTTAGGGACTCCTGAGAAAACTAGCAAATCAGGCTGTCGTTTTGTGAAACAGTGTATGTAAAGAATCTAGCTAACTAAAGTATTTACTGCAAATTGAATGTACAATTGCCTTGCAATGCAGCTGAAGTAACATAGCTAGCTAACTATTTACTTGCTTATTGTGTAGTGGAGGATAAAAATAACTGTATGCCTATGGATGTGTAGCTGGCTACAGTATGAAGCCGATCTGTGTATGGACCCTAAAACGTTAGGTTCTGAACTAATATTCATACCAATCTATGAACCTCAGCTATCATAGTTGTATCAACTTCAAGACTGAATGGCATTAATGAAGCCTATGGATAGAGTAGAATATAATAACTTTATTGTGCCAAGGATGCCAAGTCCTATATACACATGTACTGTAGTTATTACCACGCATGAGATTCCCACATTGTATCCTGTTCATTAAATATATTCACTGAATGATGCTGTTTCTGCATGTATGTATTACAATTATACACTTCAATGGTGTTTACCACTCCTGCTCCTGGGACATAAATGATTACACATTGTTACTATGCAATAGACTAGAAACATGATTTAAGTAAAGGCTGATTTGTAATTCATATATACAGAATAAAAAACTATGCATATCTAACTCCCTTCATCTGCATTAATCTGAGGACATAGGATAGTATTTCAATGAGATACTTAATTTCAACCAGTGGAGAATGTGAAACGCTTTATTGAAAGAAGTTCATTATCCAGGTGTTATAAATGCATTATAATTATGATAATTGTAATATTATAAATACAAGTTCAATCTGTACTTCAATGCACATATGGTGTGCATTATAAAACAAGAAAGAAAGATGAGGTGGGGAGAGAGGTGTAGAAGACAGAAAGGGAAAGAGGTAAGAACAGCGGCAGACAGCATATGATTAATGAATTACAGTGCTACTGTCACGTCCTGACCATAGAAGATGTTATTTTCTAGGGTAGAGTAGGTCAGGGCGTGACAGGGTTTTTTTTCCTATGTTGTCAGGGTCTAGTTTTGTATTTCTATGTTGGGGTTTTGTTTGGGATGATCTCCAATTAGAGGCAGCTGGTCCTCGTTGTCTCTAATTGGAGATCATACTTAAGTTGGGTTTTTTTCCACCTGGGTTTGTGGGAGATTGTTTTTGAGTAGTGTATGTTTCACCTCTGCATCACGGTTTGTTAGTTCAGTTTATTGTTTATGCATTGCATAGTTTCACAGTGTTAATAAAATGTGGAACGACACACACGCTGCACTTTGGTCCGCGTCTCCTAACCAGCCTTGGGCCCTCAGTTTCCCGAAGGGAGAGGTTGAGGTGGCGATGACGTGACTAGCTTCCTCTCTCACATCAAAACATACCTGCAGACGAGAGACAGATGGATAGAGAGAGAGCATGTTTAAGCCTTGGTTTTTTAGTCTAACACGGTCAGTCATCATTATCATCATATACGAGGTGAAATGCAAAACTGACCTTGGATCATTAACTCTGGGACTACTACATCATTATCTGTATTTCAATGTAAAGCATCTCTTTAATAATACTTCCTGTTGACCCGACCAAGTGACCTCTCACCTCTGATCATGCTGTGCCCTCTGTGTCAGCCAGTTCAGATGCGGGAGGGGTTCACCAAAACAGCTGATATAACCTAGAGGATATGGGAGAAGGGGGAGAGGGATGAAGTGAAGAAGAGAGACTTATTTTGTGTGTGTGGTCTCACCTGGTGTCCACACTAAGTGGCTGCAGAGTACTTTATGCTGAAAAACAGACACATGAGGACAAACAATAGAAGATACTGTATGTGACGCAGAAACCTATCGGAGTGTACCTGAAACATTTAAATATAGAGGGCTATGTGTCTCACCATTTGGTTATTGCAAGGCTAACCCCCAGGGAAATCATGACTTGGCAGCAACAGATAGTCCAGTGAAAATGGCTGTGTTTATGTGGTGTAAATCTGAAAATTAGCAGCTGACATCTTAAGGTTTTTTAATTAATGCATGTGAGACTGGTTCCATGTACAACAAGACAGGCAGAGATGGAGAAAAATAACACAGAACAGTTGAATTACCTCTGGTTATGGATACTTTTGCCAGCAATAAAGCTTCCACGGCCTGTTCCTCGGACAGTGAACATCTGGCAACATCTACATTTTCGACCCATTGGTCAGCTCGCTCTCTGAAAGTAAAAAAAAACAGCTTATTTTTTATAGATACAGCCCAGTGCTGCTTACCTGAGATGCCATCTTCGTAGGTGTCCGGTTTGACTTCCTTTGTGTAGGAAAAAAAGTTGCTTTCAGAGCAATTATTTTTGATTGAAAATAAAACCGTTTTGCTCTCGACAAAAGACACAAACGTACCTCCATAGCATATAACAATTTGCCTGTGAATAACCACACCTTCATACAGTACAAACGTGCTACTGTATGCAGAATTCTTGACACACAACCGAAGATCCTGCCATATTCTGCCAGCATGGAGCAGAATGATGAGGAGGGTTAATAGCTGAACAATAGACTATTCAACCATTACTAAAGAATAGTCTAATAGCCGAGCTAGGTGTGAACCCCCCCCTATCACAGACCAGATTTGCCCTAACGACTAAGGGGTAGCTTGCTACTCAATGTAATAAAGTAATGACTTTTCAAACAAGTTACCTTACATGTTATGTTGGCTGACAATTTGTTAGCTACGCTGTCCTTACGAACCACACAGCATATCATTACAGCAGTATGTACATGTATGTTAGCTAGCTATCTAGCGTTAGTAGTTATACATTATATTTATACATTATAATATACAGTATATTAACTATAGGCTAACTACCCAACGTTTATTGACTTGATTATTCCCGTCATTCTTAGCTTAGCTAAATGGTATAGTCATTGTGATTTCTCAATGGACATTCGGGTGCTTTTGTAAATTCACTCTGACTATCTATAGGCTGGATAATAGAACAAGTCAAAATTCACCCAAGGCTGAATAACGGCTTAAGAACGTTGGCTAAACTGGAACACTAGCGCGAGCCATAGCAAATTAATGGAAGCGAACATTCGCTTAGAAGTGATGCTTAGAATTCCATAAAAAATGTATCTTTTTATTTTACCACTACAATCCGTTTGTCGGACGAAACTGGAAAAAAACGACTTAGAAAGTAGAAAGTAAACATCCGCACCCCGATGGTGTCTACTGTGCTTATGTCTGCATAATGAAAAAGTATGGGGGGAAAAAAAGTTTGACTATTTCTGGTCTAGCGATCGATGACAAATGAGCTCGCTGCCCAGATTTACATAATTACAAAGAGGAGATTCTCCTGATTAAAATGGTGCCCGTGTAACAGTTTTGCTTCGTCCCGCTCCTCGCCCCTACCTGGGCTCAAACCAGGGACCCTCTGCACACATAGACAACAGCCACCCTCGAAGGATCATTACCCATCGCTCCACAAAAGCCACGGCCCTTGCAGAGCAAGGGGAACAACTACTTCCAGGTCTCAGAGCGAGTGACATCACCGATTGAAACACTATTAGCGCACACCCCGCTAACTAGCTAGCCATTTCACACCGGTTACACCTGACTTGAAAAAAATCAAAATATACACGTTGCGAGATATTTGGCGAAATAGACAGACATGCCTATATTTCCCACATAGGAAGCAATGGGAAGGCCGCAAGGTTCCAATGTTATTTTTGTTGTTTACATTTTGTTCTTTACATTTTAACTATAAAACAATGTGATCAGGTCTCATTGCCAACAATAGCAAAGCAGGCATTGTGATATTGAACAATAAGCTGGGAATAGAACGTTCTAAAGGCGAGTTGGTGCCACGGTGCTCAATAGAACTAATAGGAGCTGGCAGGGTGAAAAAAATAAGGCCTGTTTTTCGCAATTACTTCAAAACGATGGCAAGCAGCTGGGAAATATGGTCATATTATGAAACCTGGCTCCACGGCGGATTTAGAAAGTAAACATCCGCACCTCGAGGGTGTCAACTGTGCTTATGTCTGTGTAATGAAAAAGTAGGGGGAAAAAACGTATATTTCTGGTCTAGTAAACGATGACAAATCACACTCAAATCAACCGTACTGCACTCCGAGAAACGGTCTGAATTTACAAACTGACAATTTTTCTTTGAATGGAAACACCATAATATTAATGAAATTTAATTAAGCCAAATTTCTTAAAATCAATCCCATATACTATGTTATTACAAAAAAGGTTTTAAATTCTCTGGTAATTCCAACACAGAATACTATCAAATGCTTCTCAAAGATGCCTTCTGGTGGTCAAACTAGCAATAACTTGCAGTAACAGAAGAAATGGCTGAGAATTAAATGACGTGCCACAGAATGCTGCAGCAGCACGCAGGATGTGCCGCAGTATGACACAACTTTTGAAGGAAGAACCACCGTAACATTCACAGGGATGCTGGCCCATGTTGACTCTAATGCTTCCCACAGTTGTGTCAAGTTGGCTGTATGTCTTTTAAGTGGTGGACTGATACACACGGGAAACGGTTGAGCATAAAAAAAACAGCAGTGTTGCAGTTCTTGACACAAACTGCTACCCCTGGAACCTACTACCATGCCCCGTTGAAAGGCACTTAAATCTTTTGTCTTGCCCATTCACCCTCTGAATGGCACACATACACAATCCATGTCTCAATTGTCTCAAGGCTTAAAAATCCTTCTTTAACCCATCTCCTGCCCCTCATCTACACTGATTGAAGTGGATTTAACAAGTGAAATCAATAAGGGATCACAGATTTCAACCGGATTCACCTGGTCAGTCTATGTTATGGAAAGAGCATGTTCATAATGTTTTGTACACTCAGTGAATTTTGGGTTATGATAGGGTAAGACAGTTGTACTAGGGTACTGATAAATGTTTAAGCTATATTCTTCAAGACACAATTGATGTACAGGTTATGTCATTCTCAAACAGCAGATTGTGCCTTTAAAGATAATAAGGTTAAGCCACCTTCAAGAGGCATTATGCAATTCAAGCCCTGCAAAAGAGGGATAAAGGGTGGTTAGATGTAAGTTCTGGATTTATGTTAGCCTACAGATCTAAAAGCTGAAGTGTATAATAAAGACGTGATCTCTCTACCTCTCTGGTGATGAGTTTGGAGAATTCCTGCCTCACCTACTAGGTCTGCCTGTCCCCGAGCAGCTGTCTCCATGACAACCGCTGCAGAGCTGACCCCAAGGTAAGGCAACCTGGATCAGTCACTCAGTAGTCGTGAGAAGAGACACAGAAGATGTCATTATGATATGGCCATATACAGTACTGTAGCCATGTTCTTCAGCTCTGGCGATCCACAGGGTGTCTAGGCTTTTGTTTTAGACTAGTTTACCAAAACGCCTAATTCACCAATGACGATTATCAGAATTGGCTCCTCTGGTGTACAAAGTGGCTAAAAAGCTGGAGGCCGGATTTACTAGGCATTTGCACACCTCCTTTTCAAAATGGAATAAAATGTACCCTAGAGGATATTTTAGGGAAATAAGACATTTTGTGTTCTTTTGGTCCCGTCTGAAATGAATAGGTGCACATTTTGGAAAATGCAAACGCTTAGCAAATATGACCCTAACGCCATACAAATGTAAGTACCTGTTTAACGGATGTCCCTCTTCAAAAGTTGTGCTGAACATTTTAAAGATCATCACAAAAATAATGTTCTCAAGCTTCCAGTAAAGAGATACAGAACTTCCTCTCGGATTATGGCTGAACTATGCCTCTTTCTTTTTCAACCTTTATTTAACTAGGCAAGTCAGTTAAGAACAAATTCTTATTCACAATGATGGGCCTACCTAAATGCAAAAGGTCTCCTGTGGGGACGGGGGCTGGGATTAAAAATAAAATAAATAAAAATATAGAACAAAACACACATCACAACAAGAGAGACCGAAGACAACAACATAGCATGGCAGCAACACAGCATGGTAGCAACACAACTACAACATGGTAGCAACACAACATGGCAGCAGCAGAACATGGTAGTAGCACAAAACAGGATACAAACATTATTGGGCACAGACAACAGCACAAAGGGCAAGAAGGTAGAGGCAACAATACATCACGCAAAGCAGCCACAACTGTCAGTAAGAGTGTCCATGATTGGGTCTTTGAATGAAGAGAGGGAGATAAAACTGTCCAGTTTGAGTGTTTGTTGCAGCTCGTTCCAGTCGCTAGTTGCAGCTTGTTCCAGTCATTAGCTGCAGCCTGCTCAAGATGCTTAGCCTAAATCTCTTAATTAGGTTGCTCTAGGTGTTTGAGCTAAGGTCTCTATAGTATTTTGCCTTTGAGCAAAATCTATCATTACACATTTGTTGTGATTTGGAATGTTTTTTAAAATGCCAGCAGAAGGCATAGCAATTTAGGATTGCATAATTACAAGGTACCAGGCCAGGCACCAAGTCCTTATATATATACTGCTCCAAAAAATAAAGGGAACACTTAAACAACACAATGTAACTCCAAGTCAATCACACTTCTGTGAAATCAAACTGTCCACTTAGGAAGCAACATTGATTGACAATACATTTCACATGCTGTTGTGCAAATGGAATAGACAACAGGTGGAAATTATAGGCAGTTAGCAAGACACCCCCAATAAAGGAGTGGTTCTGCAGGTGGGGACCACAGACCACTTCTCAGTTCCTATGCTTCCTGGCTGATGTTTTGGTCACTTTTGAATGCTGGTGGTGCTTTCACTCTAGTGGTAGCATGAGACTGAGTCTACAACCCACACAAGTGGCTCAGGTAGTGCAGCTCATCCAGGATGGCACATCAATGCGAGCTGTGGCAAGAAGGTTTGCTGTGTCTGTCAGCGTACTGTCCAGAGCATGGAGGCGCTACCAGGAGACAGGCCAGTACATCAGGAGACGTGGAGGAGTCCGTATGAGGGTAACAACCCAGCAGCAGGACCGCTACCTCCGCCTTTGTGCAAGGAGGAGCAGGAGGAGCACTGCCAGAGCCCTGCAAAATGACCTCCAGCAGGCCACAAATGTGCATGTGTCTGCTCAAACGGTCAGAAACAGACTCCATGAGGGTGGTACGAGGGCCCGACGTCCACAGGTGGGGGTTGTGCTTACAGCCCAACACCATGCAGGACGTTTGGCATTTGCCAGAGAACACCAAGATTGGAAAAATCGCCACTGGCGCCCTGTGCTCTTCACAGATGAAAGCAGGTTCACACTGAGCACGTGACAGACGTGACAGTCTGGAGACGCCGTGGAGAACGTTCTGCTGCCTGCAACATCCTCCAGCATAACCGGTTTGCCGGTGGGTCAGTCATGGTGTGGGGTGGCATTTTTTGGGGGGGCCGCACAGCCCTCCATGTGCTCGCCAGAGGTAGCCTGACTGCCATTAGGTACCGAGATGAGATCCTCAGACCCCTTGTGAGACCATATGCTGGTGCGGTTGGCCCTGGGTTCCTCCTAATGCAAGACAATGCTAGACCTCATGTGGCTGGAGTGTGTCAGCAGTTCCTGCAATAGGAAGGCATTGATGCTATGGACTGGCCCGCCCGTTCCCCAGACCTGAATCCAATTGTGCACATCTGGGACATCATGTCTCGCTCCATCTACCAACGCCATGTTGCACCACAGACTGTCCAGGAGTTGGCGGATGCTTTAGTCCAGGTCTGGGAGGAGATCCCTCAGGAGACCATCCGCCACCTCATCAGGAGCATGCCCAGGCGTTGTAGGGAGGTCATACAGGCACGTGGAGGCCACACACCCTACTGAGCCTCATTTTGACTTGTTTTAAGGACATTACATCAAAGTTGGATCAGCCTGTAGTGTGGTTTTACACTTTAAATTTTGAGTGTGACTCCAAATCCAGACCTCCTTGGGTTGATAAATTGGATTTCCATTGATTATTTTTGTGTGATTTTGTTGTCAGCACATTCAACTATGTAAAGAAAAAAGTATTTAATAAGATTATTTCATTCATTCAGATCAAGGATGTGTTTGTCACGGCTGTCTTTTTCTTCTGACGATATAGCGAAATCGTCGTCTTAAAATGTAGACCAACACGCAGCGGATGTCGTGTTCATCTTTGAATTTAATTAATCGCTCACGTGAACACTATACAAAAACAATAAACAATGACAGTGCAACAGTTTTGCAGGCTATCCTAACGCAGTGCAAAAACAACCACCCACAACCCCAAAGAAAAACATACACACCTATATAGGACTTCCAATCAAAGGCAACTCAACACACCTGCCTTCAATTGGAAGTCCCAATCAACAATACAAACATTCCCCATACACAAAACTGCCACGTCCTGACCCCAAAACTAAAGCAATAGCTCCATCTGCTGGTCAGGACGTGACAGTGTTATTTTAGTGTTCCCTTTATTTTTTTGAGCAGTGTATATATATATAAAAAACATTTCCTTTTTTGTATGACAAATGTTCTGAAATATTGTAACAACTTATGCAAATAACAGTATGTGCCTATACTGCCAATCCACTTTCTGGACACTGGATGAAGTCAGTATATGTTGGGGGGCTTTCATTTGAAAAAGACACTCCAGGACTTCTCTCATCTTTCTATCTAAACAACCCCCCCCCCCCCCGCCCCCAGTACTGCCACGGTCAAGAAATGCATTTCAGCATATATATTTTGAGAGCATATTAGCTATAACAAATAATTTTGAAGATATCAACAATTGTTACTGTAAATGTCTGAAGAACACATCTTCCAACAAGCACACAAAATATGGTGAATGCTGCTTTATCTTCATAATTAACACTGGTGGACAGCTGTGAGTGGAAAAACAAGCTCTATGCCCTTTCAAAAAGCCATGAAATATGATTGACAAAAAAATCCCTTTGAGTCTCGGCTTCCTACTTTGTAACGACAAAAATTCATGCAATTTCCTACTTTTTTAAAATGTGTTTTTAAATCCTTTTTACTTAAACCTTTTAAATAAATAAACTCCAACATATAGACCTTAAGGATAATTATTTGTAAATGACCAACTTTATTTGTACATGCTCAAGTTGACTTTCCCACAGAATCGACCATATACTGTACACTACCATTCAAAAGTTTGGGGTCACTTAGAAATGTCCTTGTGTCACGTCCTGACCAGTTAAGGGTTATTTGTTATTGTAGTTTGGTCAGGACATGGCAGAGGGTATTTTGTTTATGTGGTTCGGGGTGGTGATTTTTGTAGTAGGGTGTTTGATTTATTATTTCCGGGTTTTGGTCTATGTTCTATATCTCTACGTTCTTTCTGGTTTGTGGTATTTCTATGTGTAGGTTTATGGGGGGTTGGACTCTCAATTGGAGGCAGGTGCTTTCTCGTTGCCTCTGATTGAGAGTCCTATATATGGGTAATTGTTTGGTGTAGTGTTGTGGGAGATTGTTTCTTGTTTTGCGTGTGTGAGCATGACAAGACTGTTTGTTGTTCGTGAGTTCTTCGTTTTTGTTATTTTGGTGTTCACTTTGATTTAAAATAAATACAAGATGAGCATCCACATTCCTGCTGCGTTTTGGTCCTCCATTCCCGACGACAACCGTTACACCTTGTTTTTGAAAGAAAAGCACATCCATTAAAAAAAACATCAAATTGATCAGAAATACAGTGTAGACATTCTTAATGTTGTAAATGACTATTGTAGCTGGAAATGGCAGATTTGTTATGGAATATCTACATAGGTGTACAGAGGCCCATTATCAGCAACCATCACTCCTGTGTTAGCTAATCCATGTTTATCATTTTAAAAGGCTAATTGATCATTATGAAACCCTTTTGCAATTATGTTAGCACAGCTGAAAACTGTTATGATTAAAGATGCAATAAAACTGGCCCCCTTTAGACTAGTTGAGTATCTGGAGCATCAGCATTTGGCATCTCAAAATGGCCAGAAACAAAGACTTTCTTCTGAAACTCGTCAGTCTATTCTTGTTCTGAGAAATGAAGGCTATTCCATGTGAGAAATTGCCAAGAAACTGAAGATCTCGTACAACGCTGTGTACTACTCCCTTCACAGAACAGCGCAAACTGGCTCTAACCAGAATAGAAAGAGGAGTGGGAGGCCCCGGTGCAAAACTGAGCAAGAGAACAAGTACATTAGAGTGTCTAGTTTGAGAAACAGACACCTCACAAGTCCTCAACTGGCAGCTTCAGTAAATAGTACCCAAAAAACGCCAGTCTTTAACGTCAACAGTGAAGAGGCGACTCCGGGATGCTGGCCTTCTAGGCAGATTTGCAAAGAAAACCCATATCTCAGACTGGCCAATGAAAATAAAAGATTAAGATCAGCAAAAGAACACAGACACTGGACCGAGGAAGATTGGAAAAAAGTGTTATGGACAGATTAATCTCCGTTTGAGGTGTTCGGATCACGACGAAGAACATTTGTGAGAAGCAGAAAAAATGAAAAGATGCTGGAGGAGTGCTTGACGCCATCTGTCAAGCATGGTGGAGGCAATGTGATAGTCTGGGGGTGCTTTGGTGATGGTAAAGTTGGCGATTTGTACAGGGTAAAAGGGATCTTGAAGAAGGAAGGCTATCACTCCATTTTGTAATGCCATACCATACCCTGTGGACGGCGCTTAACCTCTATGGGACCGGCGGGACGAATTCGTCCCACCTACGTAACAGCGAGTTGAATCCTGTGGCGCGATTTTCAAAACCTTAGAAATTCTATTACTTCAATTTCTCAAACATATGACTATTTTACAGCTATTTAAAGACAAGACTCTCGTTAATCTAACCACACTGTCCGATTTCAAAAAGGCTTTACAATGAAAGCAAAACATTAGATTATGTCAGCAGAGTACCCAGCCAGAAATAATCAGACACCCATTTTTCAAGCTAGCATATAATGTCACATAAACTCAAACCACAGCTAAATGTAGCACTAACCTTTGATGATCTTCCTCAGATGACAACCCTAGGACATTATGTTATACAATACATGCATGTTTTGTTCAATCAAGTTCATATTTATATAAAAAACCAGCTTTTTACATTAGCATGTGACGTTCAGAACTAGCATACCCCCCACAAACTTCCGGGGAATTTGCTAACAATTTACTAAATTACTCATGATAAACGTTCACAAAAAGCATAACAATTATTTTAAGAATTATAGATACAGAACTCCTCTATGCACTCGATATGTCCAATTTTAAAATAGCTTTTTGGTGAAAGCACATTTTGCAATATTCTAAGTACATAGCCCAGCCATCACGGGCTAGCTATTTAGACACCCAGCAAGTTTAGCCTTCACCAAAATCAGATTTACTATTACAAAAGTTTGATTACCTTTGATGTTGTTCGTCAGAATGCACTCCCAGGACTTCTACTTCAATAACAAATGTTGGTTTGGTCCCAAATAATCCATCGTTATATCCAAACAGCGGCGTTTTGTTCGTGCGTTCAAGAAACTATCCGAAATGGTAAATCAGGGTTACGAGCATGGCGCATTTCGTGAGAAAACATTTCTAAATATTCCATTACCGTACTTCGAAGCATGTCAACCGCTGTTTAAAATCAATTTTTATGCAATTTATCTCGTAAAAAAGCGATAATATTCCGACCGGGAATCTGCGTTTCGGTAAATAGAGGAAAAAAAAGAAAGACGGGGGCGACCAGTGCACGCGCCTAAGCCCACTGTCCCCTGATCGGCCACTTGACAAAGGCGATAATGTGTTTCAGCCTGGGGCTGGAATGACGACATTCAGCTTTTTCCCGGGCTCCGAGAGCCTATGGGAGCCGTGGGAAGTGTCATGTTACTGCAGAGATCCTTTTTTTTGGAAAGAGATGTCAAAGAAAGCCAATAAATGGTCAGACAGGCCACTTCCTGTAAAGGAATCTCTCAGGTTTTTGCCTGCCATATGAATTCTGTTATACTCACAGACACCATTCAAACAGTTTTAGAAACTTTAGGGTGTTTTCTATCCATATCTAATAAGTATATGCATATTCTAGTTACTGGGTAGGAGTAGTAACCAGATTAAATCGGGTACGTTTTTTATCCGGCCGTGTAAATACTGCCCCCTAGCCCTAAGAGGTTAACATGCATGAACCCAAGGCTTTTCCGGTTACAGAAGTCAACAAATGAGAGCGCCTGGGGACACACAGGGCCTGGGTTAACCTCTACATCACCAGAGGAACAGAGGAGGAATAGGATACGGGTAGGCTAAAGGCTATAAGAACTGGTCGTCTAGTGCGTTCAGAACAGAGAGTAAAAGGAGCAGACATCTGGGCGTGATAGGATAGATTCAGGGCATAATGCACAGACAAGGACATGGTAGGGTGCGAGTACAGTGGAGGTAAACCTAGGCATTGAGTGATGATGAGAGAGGCTGCATCTCTGGAAGCGCCAGTTAAGCTAGGTGCGGTCTCCGAATGCGTGGGGGGTGGAGCAAGGGAGCTAACAGAGGCATGTAGAGCGGGACTAGGGGCTCCGCAGTAAAACAAAACAATGAGAGCTACCCTAAACAACAGTATACAGGGCATATTGACATTAGAGGGAGGCATAAAGCAATCACATGTGTTGATTGGGAGGGCTAAGACAACAACGGATAACAGCTAAGACAACAACAACGGGTAAATGGCGGTGAATGGGCAGAGAGGGTCAGTTAGCTACACACTGGGCCTGAGTTCGAGGCTGGGGCCGACAGGTAAACAAAATGAAGGTCTGTGTTAATGAACAGTACAGTAGGAATCAGCTGTACAATCAAGAGATCATAGAATCCAATAAGCAGCAATGGATGAAACAGGCTGGGCGAGCGGAAACACGGCGCTTAGAGAGTTAGCGGGCTGGGGATAGTAGCTGGGTCCTCACCGACATCAGTGATGTAGAGGCCGGTTGAGTGCACATCGGCCGAAATACGTCAGCAGACCAGTCGTGATGGATCGGCGGGGCTCCGTGTCGACAAAGGGTCCAGGCCAATTGGCAAGAGGTATTGTAGTTGGTGTACTTCGTTTGCTAGCCGGGGGAATGGGCCTAGCTTGAGGCTAACTGGTGCTTGCTTCTGGACAAGGGCGTTAGCCACTCGGTAGCAGCTAGCTAGCTGCGATGATCCGGTGTAATGGTCCAGAGCTTGTAGCAGGATGTAGTGGGGAAAAAAGCTCAGGGCTGATATCGCGCTGTGCAGACTGGCAGATATTATCCGGGCTATCCGGGCTAAAGCGGCTGGTGTCTGTGCTAAAAGGTAAAGACTGCTAGCAGTGGCTAACAATGACTAAATAGCTAGAAGCTAATTAGCTGGCTAGCTTCTGAAGGCTAGCTTCTGATGGAGATTGCAGTTATAAGGTCTATAAAAAATAAATATAAATAGCAGATCCTTACTACGTTAGGGGAGGCGGGTTGCAGGAAGGTATATTTAATTTGAAAATGGAAAAAGAGATTGAAATGTATACAGAAAAACAAAAAAAGCTGAATATTTACACGGGACAAAAACAAACACATCTTGGATTGTGGACAAAAACAAATTCATCTTGGATTGTAGCGGGCATTGATACAGTAACGGCCCCTTTATCGACATTTGTTGATTTTTTTTAATAGACCACTCGCAGAACAGTTCCCCTCCTTTGTAAAGGACACCAGAGGTATGATCTCTATTATTGAATCTCTTGATCCTTTCCCTGATAATACTTTTGATGTTGAGTCATTATACACAAATATTCCACATGAGGGTGGTATTGAAGCCATGGAACATTTTCTTTTGCAATGAACTACCTTCCACTGCATGCATTATAACATTGGCTGAAATAGTACTCACACACATCTACTTCATGTTTCTAAATTATTTCTTTATTCAGACAAAGGGTACTGATATGGGATCCCCTACGGCTCCTAACTATGCTAATTTGTATGTGGATTAAATGGAGAAGCAGTCCATTTTCAATACTCTCAAAAATGTTTTCTTGCCTAACATTATTATTTGGAAATGGTAAATTGATGGTATTTTTGTTCTATGGAGGTGTGATGCAAAACAGCTCCAGGCATTCCATGCTTTTCTTAACTCTTGTTCTGAGCACCTGAATCTGACACACGCCAAATCAGTTCCTTAATCTTCTGATTTGTGTGAGGATAACATTCTATACACTGATCTTTAGAGGAAACCTACTGATCATAACAGTTTGTTAAGGGCTGATAGTTGTCACCCGGTTCCCTTGAAAAACAGTTTGCCCTACAGCCAATTCTGTTGAATCAAAAATAATAATAAAAAAAGATCAGATTTCAACAGAAATATGGCTGAAACGCAAAGAAAATTCAAGAAGAGGGGGTACAAAAATGGTCAGATTAATACTGCCATTGAGAAAATTAAAAACAAATCCAGACAAATTCAAGGACAGTCTCGTAAAAAGAAGCATTCTTGCGTTCTAACTACCCATTATTCAATGTGCTCTGAACAAATTAAGGCAATCGTTCACAAACATTTGCACATTCTAAGATCTGATGACAGTATTGTTAATGTGTTTTCAGACCCTCGGTTCTTGCGGGGGCAGAAATCTCAGAGATTAATTGGTAAATGCTGATTTACCACCTCACAATATCCCTGCACAACATCTATTTGCGCCTCTAAACTACAAGTGTAATGGCTGCAGTCAATGCAATGGCACTTACAAATGTAGATCCTTCAAACACCCCCAAATAGGGAAACAGATCCCAATCAAAGGTGTTCTCGTGCTCCACCAAGGCAGTTATTTACCTTATAACTTGTCCTTGAGGTAAAATTTATGTGGGTAAAACAAAGCGCAAATTAAAGTACGAATCTCGGAGCATCGTGGCACCATTAGGTGCAAAAACACGACTTACCCAGTTGCGGCCCACTTTTTGTAAGCGAACCACTGGATTTCGTCCCTACGTTATATCGGCATCGAACGTGTCACCCTCACTAGGCGAGGGGGTGACCTCGACAGTTTATTGTTAAAACAAGAGGCTGCCTGGACCTTTCATTTAAAGACCCTTGCTCCCTTCGGTCTCAACGTAGACTTTGATCTGAAGCCATTCATGTGATTTTGCTATTCATTGTAAATGTTTGTAGGTCTATGTAGCCAAATTGTATCTATTATCGTATGCTATCCATTCATGTTTTTGTATGTTCTTATATCTGAGAATGAACCAATCTTATCAGGCCACAGCCAGCCATGATTACAGACACCTGTGTGTGTCCTTTGATACTATATAAACTAGTCACCCCGTAGTGTTTGTTATTATACCCTGATGAAGACAGCTTGTCTGTCGAAAAGTTGGATATTAGGTTATTCAATTATTGCATCTGAGCTCCTGAGTGTGCGGCTCTCCTTTTCTTTTTCAAGTGTTCTACTCTGCTATCCAGCACCTCGCCTAAACAGGTGTGTGTTTATTTTGCCTCCAGAGTAAATGGGTCTGCTGCAATCATTTCATCACTGATAAGTCGTCTGAACGATTTGGAGTTTAGTGTGCTGCTATGCTAATCGGTGTTAACAACAACACTAAGTTCACCAAAATTAGCTAGCTAGATTGCTAGACTACAAGCTATTAGCATGTGTTGCGTACATTTTTTGGGCAGCTATTTTTCACCATAAAAATTCCCCTTTATAAGGATAGTATGTCTCTGTAATCACATTTGCAGACTAATGTAAGCGTACTTGTCACGACTTCCGCCGAAGTCAGCTCCTCTCCTTGTTCGGGCGGCGTTCGGTGTCACCGGCTTTCTAGCCATCGCCGCTCCATTTTTCATATATCCATTTGTCTTGTCTTGTTTCCATACATACCTGGTTTTCATTTGCCCAATTAAGCTACTTGTATTTAACCCTCTGTTTCCCATCAAGTTTTGTGTGTAATTGTTTCATGTCAGTTTACGCGCTTTACTTTTATGTTCCTTTTTTTGAGCGCGTTTGATTTATGTAGTGCTCTCGTTTTTGGAACTATAATAAAAGTGTGCTTGTTCATTATACTCTGCTCTCCTGCACCTGATTTCGCCTCCAATACACCTTTTGACACTACTATTCCTATTGTGATGAGTAGATTGGAAAGTGATAATATAGGCTATTAATAAGTGCGAAGTGGCATGGTTCATAGGCTATATCAGAGCCGTTTCCTTTGCACGTGTGATGTAAATTGTCTTAGAACTAATTTCTGGGTTCTATTCATGTGCTGTTCTAATAACCAATTTCTGTGTTCATGCAAGTGACTGACTGAACGAATCCTCACTTATCAGTATCTACAATTTGGCAGTACGGCCAGACCTTGTTTTGAGAATGAAAGATATCTCAGTTTGAAGGTCTCAGCTTAGAGAGAAGAAGCCTCATGAGGCATTGGTCTGTCACATGTTATGGACCAGTATTGTTCGGTCACATGAATGAAACAAAACAGTAATGAAATAATAATAAATTACGCTAAATCAGGAGGAGACGCATCATCCCCGAACAATTGAGGGACGGCAACTGATTTCAGTAAGTCAATTTAAATGCATCTTTATAAAAATAAATGATAACAAATAACAAAATGATCAGAAAACTAAAGCGAGGGCCTAACGGTACCATGGAAAGCACTGCTGATTGCTGTCTGTAGGCATTTAAATCAAATAACATTTTATTAGTCACATGCGCCCAATACTACAAGTGTATTACAGTGAAATGCTTACTTACGAGCCCCTAACCAACAATGCAGTTTAAAAAAATACAGATGAGAATTAAAAGTAGAAAGTAATTAAAGAGCAGCAATAAAATAACAATAGCGAGACTATATACAGGGGGGTACCGGTACAGAGTCAATGTGTGGGGGAACAGGTTAGTTGAGGTAATATGTACATGTAGTTAGAGTTATTAAAGTGACTATGCATAGATGATAACAACAGAGAGTAGCAGCTGTGTAAAAGGGGGGATGCAAATAGTTTGGGTAGCCATTTGATTAGGTGTTCAGGAGTCTTATCGCTTGGAAGCTGTTTAGAAGCCTAGACTTGGCGATCCGGTACCGCTTGCTATGCGGGAGCAGAGAGAACAGTCTATGACTAGGGTGGCTGGAGTCTCTGACAATTTTTATGGCCTTCCTCTGAAACCGCCTGGTATAGGTCCTGGATGGCAGGAAGCTTGGCCCCAGTGATGTACTGGGCTGTTCGCACAACCCTCTGTAGTGCCTTGCGGTTGGAGGCTGAGCAGTTGCCATACCAGGCAGTGATGCAACCAGTCAGGATGCTCTCGATGGTGCAGCTGTAGAACGTTTTGAGGATCTGAGGACCCATGCCAAATATTTTCAGTCTCCTGAGGGGGAAGAGGTTTTGTCGTGCCCTCTTAACGACTGTCTTGGTGTGCTTGGACCATGATAGTTTGTTGGTGATGTGGACACCAAGGAACTTGAAGCTCTCAACCTGCTCCATTGCAGCCCCGTCAATGAGAATGGGGGCTTGGACCTCTTTTTTCCTATAGTCCACAATCATCTCCTTTGTCTTGATCACGTTGAGGAAGAGGTTGTTGTCCTGGCACCACACGGCCAGGTCTCTGACCTCCTCCCTATAGGCTGTCTCGTCGTTGTCGGTGATCAGGCCTACCACTGTTGTGTCATCTGCAAACTTAATGATGGTGTTGGAGTCGTGCCTGGCCATGCAGTCATGAGTGAACAGGGAGTACAGGAGGGGACTGAGCACGCACCCCTGAGGGGCCCCTGTATTGAAGATCAGCGTGGCGGATGTGTTGTTACTTGGCCTTACCACCTGGGGGCGGCATGTCAGGAAGTCCAGGATCCAGTTGCAGAGGGAGGTGTTTAGTCCTATGGTCCTTAGCTTATTGATGAGATTTGAGGGCACTATGGTGTTGAGCATTGAGCTGTAGTCAATGAATAGCATTCTCACATAGGTGTTCCTTTTGTTCAGGTGGGAAAGAGCAGTGTGGAGTGCAATAGAGATTGAATCATCTGTGGATCTGTTTGGGCAGTATGCAAATTGGATTGGGTCTAGGATTCTGGGATAATGGTGTTGATATGAGCCATGATCAGTCTTTCGAAGCACTTCATGGCTACAGACGTGAGTGCTACAGGTCGGTAATGGTAGGTTACATTAGTGTTCTTGGGCACAGGCACTATGGTGGTCTGCTTAAAACATGTTGGTATTACCGACTCGGACAGGGAGAGGTTAAAAATGTCAGTGAAGACACTTTCCAGTTGGTCAGCGCATGCTGGTAGTACACGTCCTGGTAATCCGTCTGGCCCTGCGGCCTTGTGAATGTTGACCTGTTTAATGGTCTTACTCACATCGGCTGCGGAGAGCGTGATCACACAGTCGTCCGGAACAGCTGGTGCTCTCATGCATGTTTCAGTGTTATTTGCCTCGAAGCGAGCATAGAAGTAGTTTAGCTCATCTGGTAGGCTCGTGTCACTGGGCAGCTCCCGGCTGTGCCTCCCATTGTAGTCTGTAATGGTTTGCAAGCCCTGACGGTGTAATATGATTCGATATTAGTCCTGTATTGACGCTTTGCCTGTTTGATGGTTCGTCGGAGGGCATTGCGGGATTTCTTATAAACTTCCGGGTTAGAGTCCCACTCCTTGAAAGCGGCAGCTCTAGCCTTTAGCTCAATGTGGATGTTGCCTGTAATCTATGGCTTCTGGATTGGTTATGTACGTACGGTCACTGTGGGGATGATGTCATTGATGTACACATTGATGACTGATTTGGTGTACTCCTCAATGCCATTGGAGGAATCCCAAATACCTCTCAGAAATGAAGCCAGAATAGATTGACAAGCTGTCACGTCCTGACCAGTAAAAAGGGGTTATTTGTTATTGTAGTTTGGTCAGGGCATGGCAGGGGGTGTTTTTCTGTGTATTTTGGGGTTTTGGGGTTATATTCTACGTCCTATGTTTGTATTTCTTTGTTTTGGCCTGATATGGCTCTCAATCAGGGACAGCTGTACTTTGTTGTCGCTGATTGGGAGCCATACTTAGGTAGCCTGTTTTCCTTTGGGTTTTGTGGGTGGTTAATTTCTGTTTAGTGTTGTTACCTGACAGAACTGTTTTGGCTGTCGTTCGTTTCTTGTTTTGTTTAAAGTGTTCAATTAAAATATTATGATGAGCACTAACCATGCTGCGCCTTGGTCTACTCCTACTTCTTCAGACGGCCTTTACACATGCATATTATTAATATTAGTTCTTTGTGTACATCCAAGGGCCAGCCATGCTGCCCTGGTCTGAGCCAATTGCAATTTTCCCAAGTCCTTTTTTGTGGCATCTGACCACACGACTGAACAGTAGTCAAGGTGCGACAAAAATAGGGTCTGTAGGACCTGCCTTGTTGATAGTGTTGTTAAGAAGGCAGAGCATCACTTTAATATAGACAGACTTCTCCCTATCTTAGCTACTACTGCATCAATATGTTTTGACCATGACCGTTTACAATCTAGGGTTACTCCAAATAGTTTAGTCATCTCAACTTCCACATGATTTATTACAAGATTTAGTTGAGGTTTAGGGTTTAGTGAGTGTTTTGTTCCAAGTACAATGCTTTTAGTTTTAGAAATATTTAGGGCTAACTTATTCCTTGCCACCCACTCTGAAACTGACTGCAGCTCTTTGAGTGTTGCAGTCATTTCAGTCGCTGTAGTAGCTGACGTATATAGTGTTGTGTCATACGCATACATAGACACTCTGACTTTACTCAAAGTTAGTGGCATGTCATTAGTAAAAATTGAAAAAAGCAAGGGCCTAAACAGCTACCCAGGGTAATTTGTGATTCTAACCGGATTTTATTTAGAGGCTTCCATTAAAGAACACCCTCTGTGTTCTGTTAGACAAGTAACTCTTTATCCACATTATAGCAGGGGGTGTAAAGCCATAACACATACGTTTTTCCTGCAGCAGGCTATGATCAACAATGTCAAAAGCTGCACTGAAGTCTAACAAGACACAAGGCACAATCATTTTATCATCAATTTCTCTCAGCCAATCATCAGTCATTTGTGCTGTGCTTGTTGAGTGTCCTTCCGTATAAGCATGCTGAAATTCTGTTGTCAATTTGTTTACTGTAAAATAGCCTTGTATCTGGTCAAACACAATTTTTTTCCAGAAGTGTACCAAGGGTTGGTAACAGGCTGATTGGTTGGCTATTTGAGCCAGTAAAGGGGGCTTTACTATTCTTGGGTAGTGGAATGACTTTAGCTTCCCTCCAGGCCATAAGGGACACACTCTCTTGTAGGCTTAAATTGAAGATGTGGAAATATCATCTGCTATCCTCAGTAAGTGTGAATATGGAGTGAATGTGAGCTGAGTTTTCCAGTTCTGTGTGAGCTGATTTATAATGTTATCTACAGGTAGAGGATAATATGTCTCAGAAATCTCATTTGAGATAACGTCTCAGAGGATGTCTCGATTAGTAACGAGGATACCATGTTTAACCTGTCTGGGAACCTGGGACGCTTGCGTCCCACCTAGTCAACAGCCAGTGGAATCGCGTCGCGCGAAATACAAATTCCTCAAATGCTATAACTTCAGTTTCTCAAACATATGACAATTTTACACCATTTTATAGATACACCTCTCCTGAATCGAACCACGTTGTCCGATTTCAAAAAGGCTTTACAGCAAAAGCAAAACAGATTATGTTAGGAGAGTACCCAGCCGAAAATAATCACACTGTCATTTTCAAAGCAACTACCATGCATCACAAATACCCAAAACACAGCTAAATGCAGCACTAACCTTTGACAAATCTTCATCAGATGACACTCCTAGGTATCGTGTAACATGATGTCATGCATTTTTTGTTCGATAAAGTTCATATTTATATATAAAAACAGCATTTTACATCGGCGTGTGACGTTCAGAAAATATTTGCCCTCAAATGCTTCCGGTGAATCAGCGCTACAATTTACAAATTACTATTTGAAAACGTTGTTAACCTCTCTAGGGTATGTGGGACGAAATCGTCCCACCTACTCAACAGCCAGTGGAATCCCGTGGCGCGATATTCAAATACCTTAGAAATGCTATTACTTCAATTTCTCAAACATATGACTATTTTACACCATTTTAAAGACAAGACTCTCGTTAATCTAACCACACTGTCCGATTTCGAAAAGGCTTTACAACGAAAGCAAAACATTAGATTATGTCAGCAGAGTACCCAGCCAGAAATAATCAGACACCTATTTTTCAAGCTAGCATATAATGTCACATAAACCCAAACCACAGCTAAATGCAGCACTAACCTTTGATGATCTTCATCAGATGACACTCCTAGGACATTATGTTATACAATACATGCATGTTTTGTTCAATCAAGTTCATATTTATATCAAAAACCAGCTTTTTACATTAGCATGTGATGTTCAGAACTTGCATACCCACCGCAAACTTCCGGTGAATTTACTAAATTACTCACGATAAACGTTCACAAAAAACATAACAATTATTTTAAGAATTATAGATACAGAACTCCTTTATGCAATCACTATGTCCGATTTTAAAATAGCTTTTCGGCAAAAGCACATTTTGCAATATTCTGAGTAGACAGCTCGCCATCACGGGCTAGCTATTTTGACACCCACCAAGTGTGGCCCTCACCAAACTCCGATTTACTATAAGAAAAATTGGATTACCTTTGCTGTTCTTCATCAGAATGCACTCCCAGGACTTCTACTTCAATAACAAATGTTGGTTTGGTTCAAAATAATCCATAGTTATGTTCAAATATCCTCTGTTTTGTTCGTGCGTTCAAGACACTATCCGAAGGGTGACGAAGGGTTACGCGCCCGACGCGTTTCGTGACAAAAAATTCTAAATATTCCATACCGTACTTCGAAGCATGTTTAAAATCAATTTTTATGCGATTTTTCTCGTAAAAAAGCGATAATATTCCGACCGGGAAACCCTGTTTTCGTTCAAAGACGAAAAAATTAAAACATGGTGTCGGCTCGTGCTCGCGCCCCCAGTCTCATTGTTCTCTGATCGACCACTATCCAAATGCGCTACTGTTTTTCAGCCATGGCCTGCAAAGGCATCATTCACCGTTCTGCCGCCTTCTGAGAGCGTGTGTCACGTTACCGT
The DNA here is from genome assembly GCF_965601325.2 of Salmo salar. NCBI lineage: Eukaryota > Metazoa > Chordata > Actinopteri > Salmoniformes > Salmonidae > Salmo > Salmo salar. Next base: position 1,546,755 of record NC_138311.1, read on the forward strand.
GCAAATACTGCCCCCTAGCCCCAGCAGGTTAACGTACATGCCTTGTTAATAACGAGGATAACATATCTCTGAGGGTAACATGACAAATATTTTTGTGATTACATGAGGATAACATGTCTTATCAGTGGAGTTTGATGTATAACGTTATTATGTATGTGAGATATGGAAGGAGAGCCTCCCGGGTGGCGCAGCAGTCTTAAGGCACTGCATCGCAGTGCTAGCTGTGCCACCAGAGATTCTGGGTTCGAGCCCAGGCTCTGTTGCAGCTGGCCATTACCGGGAGACCCATGGGGCAGCGCACAATAGGCCCAGTGTCGTCTGGGTTAGGGAGGGTTTGGCCGGTAGGGATATCCTTGTCTCATCGCGCACTAGTGACTCCTGTGGCGGGCTGGGCACAGTGCACGCTGACCAGGTCACTAGGTGTATGGTGTTTCCTCTGACACATTGGTGCGGCTGGCTTCCGGGTTGGATGTGCGTTGTGTCAAGAAGTAGTGCGGCTTGGTTGGGTTGGGTTGTGTTTCGGAGGACGCATGACTCTCGACCTTCGCCTCTCCCGAGTCCGTACGGGAGTTGCAGCAATGAGACAGTAACTACTACCAATTGGATACCATGAAATTGGGGAGAAAAAGGTGGTAAAATATTTTTTTTTAAAGAAAAGAAAAGGAGAGCAAAGTATTTCTGAATATGCTGTTAAATAGAACAACTAGTGTAAATATCTAAACCCCTGTATGAATAAAACTAGTCTAAAAGAGGAATTTGTGATATAACACAATGTCACGGTTGTCGTCGGTTAAAGTGGACCAAGACGCAGCGGGGAAATGTGAACTCATCTTCTTTTTATTTAAACGGACAAGAAGTTGAACCAAAACAAACACAACAAAAACACAACGACTAATAACAGGCCAGTAAGGCCACAAAGCTATACCAAGCACAATCTCCCACAAGTACTAAAACAAACACATACCTATTTATAGAACCCTCAATCAGAGGCAACGAGAAAACACCTGCCTCCAATTGAGGGTTCCACCCCCAATTACCTAAACATAGAAATACAAATAACTAGACTGAACATAGAAATACATAAACATAGAACAGTGCCCAAAACCCGTAATACTAAATCAAACCCCCTACACTAACACAACCAGCCCGAACCACATAAAACAAATACCCTCTGCCACGTCCTGACCAAACTACAAATAACAAAATAACCCCTATACTGGTCAGGACGTGACACACAAATGTTTAATGGGTTACTAGAGATTAAGTCACATAATATTGAGTATAAGGGGTGATTATGATGTTCTGATGAAGAAACAATAGAAAAATAATAATATACAACTTGCACACCCACACGTAGGCGTACGTAAGTGGTGCAGAAAGTATTCTGAGAAATGTTCAGAGTGGTCCCTTTATGGATCATTAGAGGTATGATAAGTTTAAAGCATTGGTCGTGACTTAACTTACCCCTAACCAATAAAACTATAAACCCTTAGATTTCCTCCACCCTGGCATTTTGAAATTAACCCCATACCCTGTAAAATATAATTAATGCATGTTGACATGATTTTGTTAACTAAACTTAAAAGGCTACAATTTATTGTACTCCCGATGGAGTTATCGTTTATATCCCAGATGATGACTTTCTAAACCAATTCGTGAGTAGGCAAAATGGAGACTGCATCTGTTTCCCTGCTGTCTCAGGTGCCAGACTAATTATGGACGGAGTGTGACATCTACTGGGGACTGAGACAGTGCAACCCAGTCAATACATATTGATCACGCCAAAGCATTAGATATGAATCTTAAAATAATAGACATTTAATAAATATTGACGCAGAAAGTGAATATCCAACAGAGATTGGTAATAAAAATATAGAGTAACTTTTTGAAGGTATACTAAAATGAAAACAATGCCTTCCAATATGGAGAATGTTATCATGTTTGTTTTGTTTTAAAACTTGCAATAGGGGGAAAGCAAAATGTTGTTTGATTGTGATCCGTGTGTATAAGTAATAGATTGAGAATGTCTCCCTATTTGCAAGAAGGTAGTCCTAGTTGAAGGAAACTAGTGAAAGTAACAATTTGAATGGTAATTGGCTTTCAGATAGCAATATCTTTTTTTTAGAATTATTTATTACAAAAAACAAAAGGAAGGGGTAACATTGAAGTATTAAAACATGAAGGACAAAAAATACAGCATCAAGACACTATCAGTCTTTCCGTAACAGAGCCATCCTTATGTGTGAGGGTGCGTGTGCATGATAGCGATGTCAAAGTTTCCTTTTTCATGATCACAATCTTGTGAAGCCTGAACCCTCCAAGATCCCCCCCACAGTTCCCCAATAGCTGTCCCTCAACCATTCGAGACCCCTCCCACAGGCCCCCCCAAAGAAAAAATAAATAAAATACAATTAACCTGTTAGGGCTAGGGGGCAGCATTTGCACGTCTGGATAATTTTTTTTTACCCGATTTAATCTGGTTACTAATCCTACCCAGTAACTAGAATATGCATATACTTATTATATATGGATAGAAAACACTCTAAAGTTTCTAAAACTGTTTGAATGGTGTCTGTGTGTATAACAGAACTCATTTGGCAGGCAAAACCCTGAGACATTTTCTGACAGGAAGTGGATACCTGATGTGTTGTATTGACTTTAAACCTATCCCATTGAAAAACACAGGGGTTTAGGAATATTTTGGCACTTCCTATTGCTTCCACTAGATGTCACCAGCCTTTACAAAGTGTTTTGAGTCTTCTGGAGGGAGATCTGACCGAACAAGAGCCATGGAACGATGATGGCCCATTAGACACCTGGCGCGCGAGTTCATGTTGGGTACCCTCGTTCCAATACGTTATAAAAGAGTATGCATTCGTCCACCTTGAATATTATTCATGTTCTGGTTAAAAAAGGCCCTAATGATTTATGCTATACAACGTTTGACATGTTTGAACGAACGGAAATATATTTTTTCCCCTCGTTCATGACGAGAAGTCCGGCTGGCTTAGATCATGTGCGAACAAGACGGAGATTTTTGGACATAAATGATGAGCTTTTTTGAACAAAACTACATTCGTTATGGACCTGTGATACCTGGAAGTGACATCTGATGAAGAGAATCAAAGGTAATGGATTATTTACATAGTATTTTCGATTTTAGATCTCCCCAACATGACGTCTAGTCTGTATCGCAACGCGTATTTTTCTGGGCGCAGTGCTCAGATTATTGCAAAGTGTGATTTCCCAGTAAGGTTATTTTTAAATCTGGCAAGTTGATTGCGTTCAAGAGACGTATAATCATATGCGTATAAATATGAACTTGATAGAACTAAAAATGCATGCATTGTCTAACATAATGTCCTAGGAGTGTCATCTGATGGAGATTGTAAAAGGTTAGTGCATCATTTTAGCTGGTTTTATGGTTTTGGTGACCCTGTCTTTGACTTGACAAAACATTACACACAACTCTTGTAAATGTACTGTCCTAACATACTCTAAATTTATGCTTTCGCCGTAAAACCTTTTTGAAATCGTAAAACGTGGTTAGATTAAGGAGATGTTTATCTTTCAAAGGGTGTAAAATAGTTGTATTTTTGAAAAATTTGAATTTTGACATTTATTTGGATTCAAATTTGCCGCTCTTGAAATGCACCTGCTGTTGATGGAGTGCACCACGGGTGGCACGCTAGCGTCCCACCTAGCCCATATTAATGAATATTTGTTGTTGGTGTTAATACTGATTTATGGTGTGGGGTCTTTTTATTTGGTTTTGGTGGGTTTTTCAGGGGTTAGAAAGGATGCAACTTAAAGGGTACACTAATGACATTTTCAGAAGTTTCTATAATCCGAGTTTTGGTTGGACACGCAAATTCTTTTGATAAGAAATTTACTGATAAACCCAATGTAAACCTAATGCACAAAATGTTGGAACTATCTTTAAATAATGTCTGAGGCACAGGAAAACAAACACTCATCTAATAGGGCTGACTGACCTCTGATCTGACTTCCTGGTAAGGCCTGATCACCCTCACTAGAAAGACAGGAGACATTGGTTGAGATTTAAACATTAATTAATAGAAGAAGTTTCTAAAAGGAAAAACGATATGTTGGTAATGGTTGAGTTACTCCAAATGGATTTAAGTTGTCCCCACCTCTAGTTTTATATGAAGAAGTGTATTGCTGTTGTTGTGTTGTTTGTTTGTTTATGTCTTGCTTCAATAACAAATCTCACCGGTGGATGGTCGGGATTTCTCCCTAACGATTAGCCATCAACTCCCTGACCCTGTAACTCTGCAGGGTTACCCTTTACGCCAATTTGGGGGGAAAAATGGTTTAAACTGTGTGTTATTCTCTTAGAAATCTGTATTAAGATTATTGGTAGTCTTAATAAGTGGTAAATCATTTGTCTGGATATCTTGAATTAGAAATGCCCTGAACTAAACTGTTGTTCTGGTCTGTCCTCTCTCAAGGTTGTAACGAAGATGCTGAGAGTCGAGAAGCAGGTGCAATGTTTAATAAAACAACAAACATGGAACGAGACAACATAAACAGTAGCGTCTACACATAAAGTCAGGAACAATACTGACTGGAGAAAGAACCTAAGGGAGTGCCAGATATAGGGGAGGTAATAAGTGAGGTAATGGAGTCCAGGTGTGTCTTATGATGACATGCAGGTGTGTGTAATGATTGATGCCAGGTGTGCGTAATGATGGATCCCAGTACCGGTGGTTAGTATACCGGCGATGTCAAACGCCAGAGGGGAGGAGTGGGAGTAGACGTTGTCGTGACATGGCTATCATTAATGTGATGACTGCTTTTTTATCAAATAATTACCTACTACATTTAATTATTAGTCGATTAAATTGATAATGTAACAGTTAATCCATTAGTAATTTAGGGAACCATGGGAAATGTTTATTTAATGAGTTACCATTTCCCAGTGAAGGGAAAATCTAACACGCTACAGCAAACAATGACATTCTAGACAATTCTGTGCCTCCAACTTTGTGGCAACAGTTTGGGGAAGGCCCTTTACTGTTTCAGCATGACAATGCCCCGTGCACAAAGCGAAGTCCATATAACCTCTTCAACCCTTTAGAAAGCCTAATCACCCAACATCAGTGCCGACCTCACTAATGCTCTTGTGGCTCAATGGAAGCAAGTCCCTGCAACAATGTTCTAACCTCTCTAGTGGAACTGCTTCCCAGAAGAGTGGAAGCTGTTATAGCAGCAAAGGAGGGACCAACTCCATATTAATGCCCATGACTTTGGAATTAGAAATTCAACGAGCATGTGTCCACATAATTTTGGTCATGTAGTGTAGACAGCCCTAAATATGTTGTTGCTACAGTTGAAGTCGGAAGTTTACATACACCTAAGCCAAATACATTTAAACTCAGTTTTTCAAAATTCCTGACATTTAATCCTAGTAAAAAATCCCTGTCTTAGGTCAGTTAGGATCACCACTTTATTTTAAGAATGTGAAATGTCAGAATAATAGTAGAGAGAATGATTTATTTCAGCTTTTATTCCTTTCATCACATTCCCAGTGGGTCAGAAGTTTACATACACTCAATTAGTATTTGGTAGCATTGCCTTTAAATTGTTTAACTTGGGTCAAACATTTTTGGTAGCCTTCCACAAGCTTCCCACAATAAGTTGGGTGAATTCTGGCCCATTCCTCCTGACAAAGCTGGTGTAACTGAGTCCGGTTTGTAGGCCTCCTTGCTCGCACACGCTTTTTCAGCTCTGCCCACAAATGTTCTATAGGATTGAGGTCAGGGCTTTGTGATGGCCACTCCAATACCTTGACTTTGTTGTCCTTAAGCCATTTTGTCACAACTTTGGAAGTATGCTTGGGGTCATTGTCCATTTGGAAGACCCATTTGCGACCAAGCTTTAACTTCCTGACTGATGTCATGAGATTTTGCTTCAATTTTTCCACATAATTTTACTTCCTCATGATGCCATCTATTTTTGTGAAGTGCACCAGTCCCTCCTACAACATGATGCTGCCACCCCCGTGCTTCATGGTTGGGTTGGTGTTCTTCGGCTTGCAAGCCTCCCCCTTTTTACTCCAAACATAACGATGGTTATTATGGCCAAACAGTTCTATTTTTGTTTCATCAGACCAGAAGATATTTCTCCAAAAAGTACGATCTTTGTCCCCATGAGCAGTTGCAAACCGTAGTCTGGCTTTTTTATGGCAGTTTTGGAGCAGTGGCTTCTTCCTTGCTGAGTGGCCTTTCAGGTTATGTCGATATAGGACTCGTTTTACTGTGGATATAGATCATTTTGTACCTGTTTCCTCCAGCATCTTAACGAGGTCCTTTGCTCTTGTTCTGGGATTGATTTGCTCTTTTCGCACCAAAGTACATTCATCTCTAGGAGACAGAACGTGTCTCCTTCCTGAGCGGTATGACGGCTGCGTGGTGTTTATTATTGTGTACTATTGTTTGTACAGATGAACGTGGTACCTTCAGGCATTTGGAAATTGCTCCCAAGGATGAACCAGACTTGTGGAGGGCTACAATTTTTTTTGTGAGGTCTTGGCAGATTTCTTTTGATTTTCCCATGATGTCAAGCAAAGAGGCACTGAGTTTGAAGGTAGACCTTGAAATCCATCCACAGGTACACCTCCAATTGACTCAAATGATCTCTATTAGCCTATCAGAAGCTTGTAAAACCATGACATAATTTTCTGGAATTTTCCAAGCTGGTAACCTCTATGGGCTAGGTGGGACGCTAGCGTGCCACCCGTGGTGCACTCCATCAACAGCAGGTGCATTTCAAGAGCGGCAAATTTGAATCCAAATAAATGTCAAAATTCAAATTTTTCAAAAATACAACTATGTTACACCATTTGAAAGATAAACATCTCCTTAATCTAACCACGTTTTACGATTTCAAAAAGGTTTTACGGCGAAAGCATAAATTTAGAGTATGTTAGGACAGTACATTTACAAGAGTTGTGTGTAATGTTTTGTCAAGTCAAAGACAGGGTCACCAAAACCATAAAACCAGCTAAAATGATGCACTAACCTTTTACAATCTCCATCAGATGACACTCCTAGGACATTATGTTAGACAATGCATGCATTTTTAGTTCTATCAAGTTCATATTTATATCCAAAAACAGCGTTTTACTATGGCATTGATGTTGAGGAAATCGTTTCCCTCCAATAACCGGCAGTCAAGTCAGCGTCACAAATTAAATAATTAAAATTAGAAAACATTGGTAAAATATTATATTGTCATTTAAAGAATTATAGATTTACATCTCTTGAACGCAATCAACTTGCCAGATTTAAAAATAACCTTACTGGGAAATCACACTTTGCAATAATCTGAGCACTGCGCCCAAAAAAATCGGGTACGTTTTTTATCCAGCCGTGTCAATACTGCCCCCTAGCCCTAACAGGTTAAACCTGCATATTTAGTTAATATTGCCTGCTAACATGAATTTCTTTTAACTAGGGAAAATGTGTAACTTCTCTTGCAACAGAGTCAGGGTATATGCAGCAGTTTGGGCCGCCTGGCTCGTTGCGAACTGTGAAGACTATTTCTTCCTAACAAAGTCAGCCGACTTTGCCAAACGGGGGATGATTTAACCTCTCTAGGGTATGTGGGACGAAATCGTCCCACCTAGTCAACAGCCAGTGGAATCGAGTGGCGCGATATTCAAATACCTTAGAAATGCTATTACTTCAATTTCTCAAACATATGACTATTTTACAACATTTTAAAGACAAGACTCTCGTTAATCTAACCACACTGTCCGATTTCAAAAAGGCTTTACAACGAAAGCAAAACATTAGATTATGTCAGGAGAGTACCCAGCCAGAAATAATCACACACCCATTTTTCAAGCTAGCATATAAATGTCACAAAAACCAAAACCACAGCTAAATGCAGCACTAACCTTTGATGATCTTCATCAGATGACACTCCTAGGACATTATGTTATACAATACATGCATGTTTTGTTCAATCAAGTTCATATTTATATTAAAAACCAGCTTTTGACATTAGCAGGTCACGTTCAGAACTAGCAAACATACCGAAAACTTCCGGTGAATTTACTAAATTACTCACGATAAACGTTCACAAAAAACATAACAATTATTTTAAGAATTATAGATACAGAACTCCTTTATGCAATCGCGGTGTCAGATTTTAAAATAGCTTTTCGGCAAAAGCACATTTTGCAATATTCTGAGTAGATAGCTCGCCATCACGGGCTAGCTAATTTGACACCCACCAAGTTTGGCGTTCAATAAACTCAGAATTACTATAAGAAAAATTGGATTACCTTTGCTGTTCTTCGTCAGAATGCACTCCCAGGACTTCTACTTAATCCACAAATGTTGTTTTGGTTCAAAATAATCCATAGTTATGTTCAAATATCCTCTGTTTTGTTCTTGCGTTCAAGACACCATCCGAACGGTGACGCGCGGATGCGTATCGTGACAAAAAAATTCAAAATATTCCATTACCGTACTTCGAAGCATGTCAAACGCTGTTTAAAATCAATTTTTATGCGATTTTTCTCGTAAAATAGCGATAATATTCCGACCGGGAGACGTCTTTTTCGTTCAAAGACTGAAAATGTAAAATGGCCTCTTCACGTGCATGCGCACACCCGTCTCATTGTTCTCAGATCGACCACTATCCAAATGCGCTACTGTTTTTCAGCCATGGGCTGCAAAAGTCATCATTCAACGTTCTGGCGCCTTCTGAGAGCCTATGGGAGTCTTAGAAAGTGTCACGTTACAGCAGAGATCCTCTTTTTTCGATAAAGAGAGTGTAGAAGGCCAAGAAATGGTCAGAGAGGGCACTTCCTGTACAGAATCTTCTCAGGTTTTGGCCTGCCATATGAGTTCTGTTATACTCACAGACACCATTCAAACAGTTTTAGAAACTTTAGGGTGTTTTCTATCCAAATCAAACAATTATACGCATATTCTAGTTTCTGGGCAGTAGTAATAACCAGATTAAATCGGGTACGTTTTTTATCCGGATGTGAAAATACTGCCCCCTACCCTAGAGAGGTTAACAAAAGCGCATTTGCGAAAAAAGCACAATCGTTGCACGACTGTACCTAACCATAAACATCAATGCCTTTCTTAAAATCAATACAGAGAAGTACATATTTTTAAACCTGCATATTTAGCTAAAGGAAATCCAGGTTAGCAGGCAATATTAACCATGTGAAATTGTGTCACTTCTCTTGCGTTCATTGCACGCAGAGTCAGGGTATATGCAACAGTTTGGGCCGCCTGGCTCGTTGCGAACTTGCGAGAATTTTACATAATTATGACATAACATTAAAGGTTGTGCAATGTAACAGGAATATTTAGACTTAGGGATGCCACCCGTTAGATAAAATATGGAACGGTTCCGTATTTCACTGAAAGGAAAAACGTTTTGTTTTCGAGATGATAGTTTCCAGATTCGACCATATTAATGACCTAAGGCTCGTATTTCTGTGTTTATTATATTATAATTAAGTCTATGATTTGATAGAGCACTCTGACTGAGCGGTGGTAGGCAGCAGCAGGCTCGTAAGCATTCATTCAAACAGAACTTTCGTGCGTTTTGCCAGCAGCTCTTCGCTGTGCTTCAAGCATTGCGCTGTTTATGACTTCAAGCCTATCAACTCCCAAGATTAGGCTGGTGTAACCGATGTGAAATTGCAAGCTAGTTAGCCGGGTGAGCGCTAATACCGTTTCAAATGTCACTCGCTCTGAGACTTGGAGTAGTTGTTCTCCTTGCTCTACATGGGTAAAGCTGCTTTGAGGGTGGCTGTTGTCGATGTGTTCCTGGTTCGAGCCCAGGTAGGAGCGAGGAGAGGGACGGAAGCTATACTGTTACACTGGCAATACTAAAGTACCTATAAGAACATCCAATAGTCAAAGGTATATGAAATACAAATCGTATAGAGAGAAATAGTCCTATAATTCCTATAATAACTACAACCTAAAACGTCTTACCTGGGAATATTGAAGACTCATGTTAAAAGGAACCACCAGCTTTCATATGTGCTCATGTTCTGAGCAAGAAACTTAAACGTTAGCTTTCTTACATGGCACATATTGCACTTTTACTTTCTTCTCCAACACTTTGTTTTTGCATTATTTAATCCAAATTGAACAGGTTTCATTATTTATTTGAGGCTAAATTGATTTTATTGATGTATTATATTAAGTTAAAATAAGTGTTCATTCAGTATTGTTGTAATTGTCATTATTACAAATAAATAATAATTAAAAAAAATTAAAAAAAACGTCCGATTAATCTGTAGCAGCTTTTTTGGTCCTCCAATAATCGGTATCGGTATCGGCGTTGAAAAATCATAATCGGTCGACCTCTAGTCCAGAGTAGTGATGCTAGTCAGGCGGGCGGGTGCGGATAGCAATCAGATGAAGAGCATGCATTTAGTTTTACTAGTATTTAAGAGCAGTTGGAGGCCACGGAAGGAGTGTTGTATGGCATTGAAGATCGTTTGGAGGTTTGTTATCACAATGTCCAGAGAAGGGCCAGATGTATACAGAATGGTGTCATCTGCGTAGAGGTGGATCAGAGAATCACCCGCCGCAAGAGTGACATCACACCCTGTGGCACTCCCATAGAGACTGCCAGAAGTCCGGACAACAGGCCCTCCAATTTGACACACTGGACTCTATCTGAGAAGTAGTTGGTGAACCAGGCGAGGCAATCATTTGAGAAACCAAGGCTATTGAGACTGCTGATAAGAATGTGGTGATTGACAGAGTCGAAAGCCTTGGCCAGGTCAATGAAAACTGCTGCACTGTTTTTTATCGATGGTGGTTATGATATTGTTTAGTACCTTGAGCGTGGCTGATGTGCACCCATGACCAGCTTGGAAACCAGATTGCATAGTGGAGAAGGTATGGTGGGATTCGAAATGGTCGGTGATCTGTTTGTTAACTTGGCTTTCGAAGACTTTAGAAAGGCAGGGCAGAATTGACATGAGTCTGTAACAGTTTGGGTCTAGAGTGTCTCCCCCATGACCGCGGCAGCTTTCCAATCTTTAGGGATTTCAGACAATACGAAAGAAAGTTTGAACAGGCTCGTAATAGAGGTTGCAACCATTTCGGGGGATCATTTTAGAAGGAGAGGGTCCAGATTGTCTAGCCCAGCTGATTTGTAGGGGTCCAGATTTGCAGCACTTTCAGAACATCAGCTATCTGGATTTGTGTGAAGGAGAAGGGGGGGGGGGGGGGGGGGGGGGGGGGGGGGCTTGGGCAAGTTGCAGCAGGGTGTGCAGAGCTGTTGGCCGGGATAGAGATAGCCAGGTGGAAAGCATGGCCAGCCGTAGAAAAATTCATATTGAAATTCTCGATTATCGTAGATTTATCGATGGTGACAGTGTTTCCTGGCCTCAGTGCAGTGGGCAGCTGGGAGGAGGTGCTCTTATTCTCCACGGACTTTACAGTGTTCCAAAACTTTTTGGAACTAGTGCTACAGGATGCACATTTCTATTTGAAAAAGCTAGCCTTTGCTTTCCTAACTGACTGTGTATATTGGTTCCTGACTTCCCTGAAAAGTTGCATATTGCGGGGGCTATTCGATGCTAATGCATTATGCTACAGGATGTTTTTGTGCCGGGCAGTCAAGTTTGGAGTGAACCAAGGGCTATATTTGTTCTTAGTTCAACATTTTTTTGAATGGGGCATGCTTATTTAAGATGGTGAGGAAAGCTCATTTAAAGAACAACCAGGCATCCTCTCCTGACGGGATGAGGTCAATATACTTCCAGGATTCCTGGGCCAGGTCGATTAGAAAGGCCTGCTCGCTGAAGTGTTTTTGTATGTATTAATCTGATATGTCAACTTTTATTTCATTCCGACATTGTAAATTGTAGATGTAATCAATTATATACTGCTGGGCTGCACGGGCAGCATAAAAACATGAAATAGAACATTGTCCTTGCTTGACGTAGATTCTGGTGAAAACTGTTGGAACTTTGAGCCATTTGACTGTACCAGATGGCTGTGTGTCAGTGTGTTTCTTTTGAAAATGAAGCACAGGTCATGATCAAGGGCTAGCTTGCTTGCTAGATAGCTAATGGACTAAACTGCAATTATCATAAACCATTTCTTATCTAGCTAAATATCTGTCAAATGTAAAGCCAGCAGGATCGTGCCATGTCAGAAACAATGCATAACTCACGTTAGCTAGATCAAATTATCTACCTAGCTTGCTAGCTAATGCCTACAGATGTAACTCGGAGGTGATGCCTACTTTCTGAATTAAGCAATAGAGTCGATACTAATAGAATTAAAAGGGTAGTCATTTAGCTAGCTAGCTACCTAGGTTAATCACCATATTTGAAGCAGTTTGGCTGCAATTAGCCCTCAACAATCACAGGCATCTGGCTATCTAAGCTAGCAGCTAACTGCAGTCAAATAAGGAGTAAAGTTTTATTCAGTGCTTAACAAAAAGTGAGCCCGATAGGGGGTGATCCGCTGTGCTCTGCGACGCATGAAAAAAAATATTCTTCATAATAAAGCATTGCATCACTTTTGCATACTGGCATAGATCAGTAGAGTAGAGGCGCTTGCAGAAGTTGCACACATGGGGAAAAACTGTTGTAGCCTAGGATTTCGTGAATAATTTTGGTTTTATAAAAGCATTTCATGCAATTCTACATCATCTTAGATGACAGGAGACCTTAGCAGAATATATTACACACAATACCTCACAAATGATCGAAATGTCATGCTACTTTGACACTGACGTACTGAGAATCTGCGATCAATAAAACGACATTGTCTTAACCTGTTGGGTCTAGGGGGCAGCATTTGCACGTCTGGATAAAAAAAATGTACCCGATTTAATCTGGTTACTAATCCTACCCAGTAACTAGAATATGCATATACTTATTATATATGGATAGAAAACACTCTAAAGTTTCCAAAACTGTTTGAATGGTGTCTGTGAGTATAACAGAACTCATTTGGCAGGCAAAACCCTGAGACATTTTCTGACAGGAAGTGGATACCTGATGTGTTGTATTGACTTTAAACCTATCCCATTGAAAAACACAGGGGTTTAGGAATATTTTGGCACTTCCTATTGCTTCCACTAGATGTCACCAGCCTTTACAAAGTGTTTTGAGTCTTCTGGAGGGAGATCTGACCGAACAAGAGCCATGGAACGATGATGTCCCATTAGACACCTGGCGCGCGAGTTCATGTTGGGTACCCTCGTTCCAATACGTTATAAAAGAGTATGCATTCGTCCACCTTGAATATTATTCATGTTCTGGTTAAAAAAGGCCCTAATGATTTATGCTATACAACGTTTGACATGTTTGAACGAACGGAAATATATTTTTTCCCCTCGTTCATGACGAGAAGTCCGGCTGGCTTACATCATGTGCTAACGAGACGGAGATTTTTGGACATAAATGATGAGCTTTTTTGAACAAAACTACATTCGTTATGGACCTGTGATACCTGGAAGTGACATCTGATGAAGAGAATCAAAGGTAATGGATTATTTACATAGTATTTTCGATTTTAGATCTCCCCAACATGACGTCTAGTCTGTATCGCAACGCGTATTTTTCTGGGCGCAGTGCTCAGATTATTGTAAAGTGTGATTTCCCAGTAAGGTTATTTTTAAATCTGGCAAGTTGATTGCGTTCAAGAGATGTAAATCTATAATTCTTTAAATGACAATATAATATTTTACCAATGTTTTCTAATTTTAATTATTTAATTTGTGACGCTGACTTGACTGCCGGTTATTGGAGGGAAACGATTTCCTCAACATCAATGCCATAGTAAAACGCTGTTTTTGGATATAAATATGAACTTGATAGAACTAAAAATGCATGCATTGTCTAACATAATGTCCTAGGAGTGTCATCTGATGGAGATTGTAAAAGGTTAGTGCATCATTTTAGCTGGTTTTATGGTTTTGGTGACCCTGTCTTTGACTTGACAAAACATTACACACAACTCTTGTAAATGTACTGTCCTAACATACTCTAAATTTATGCTTTCGCCGTAAAACCTTTTTGAAATCGTAAAACGTGGTTAGATTAAGGAGATGTTTATCTTTCAAATGGTGTAAAATAGTTGTATTTTTGAAAAATTTGAATTTTGACATTTATTTGGATTCAAATTTGCCGCTCTTGAAATGCACCTGCTGTTGATGGAGTGCACCACGGGTGGCACGCTAGCGTCCCACCTAGCCCCAAGAGGTTAAATCCATCAATAGCCTAGATCTAATGTAGGTGTACAATATGAGGAGGAAATTATAGTCCTAAAAAAGCTTTCCAGTTTCACTGACTCACCCAATGATGGTCAGCTCATTCTCCAGTGATGGCCACATCGGTGTGCCAAAAGCTTATTAACCCTCTCTTATTTTACTTGGTAAAACAATGCTGTTCGCTCATTAGGCCTATTTAGAAGTTGATAACTTGGTAAGCTATAGACAGATTAGTCCTCTCTTTTCAGCAGGATCCATTTGCTTTCCAACCTGTATTTTCCCACGATTGTATTTGAAATATTGCGAAAGCCTGTTTTGGCGGCATGCTGTTCACTGACAGATTTGCTGCGTTCCTGACTGTTGGTTATGCCTAGTTATTGGGCTACATACAATCCACAGCTAGGCAATAAAACATGTAAATATTGATCCTCTGTGGCTAAATTACAGGTCTACTCCTGGTGTAGTATTCAATATTATTTAATTTATTTCTGAACAGACAGCAGACATTCTATAAATGTGACTAAATTATAGGTCTACTCCTGGTGTAGTATTCTGAATTATTTAATTTATTTCTGAACAGACAGCATTAATTCTATAACTGTGGCAAATGTATTTCAATGTATCAGGGGTGCTGCTGCTGCGGCACGTCCAGAACACTTCGTGCGGCTATGATTCTATAAGGAAATAAATTATGAAGTGCAACGCTGGTGAGATGCGAGTTGTAGACTCATATCTATCAGAGTAGAGTGAGAGAGAGAGATCATAGAAAGTTAATCTCATTCTAGTTCTGTGCGAAATCCTCAGCAATCTACACACAATACCACATAATGTGAAAACAGGTTTTTAGAAATGCTTATTTACACAAGTATTCAGAACCTTTGCTATGAGACTGAAAAAATTGAGCTCAGGTCCATCCTGTTTCCATTGACCATCCTTGAGATATTTTAACAACTTCATCGGATTCCACCTGTGGTAAATTCAATTGATTGGACATGATTTGGAAAGGCACACACCTGTTTATATAAGGTCCCACAGTTGACACTGCATGTCAGAGCAAAAATCAAGCCATGAGGTCAAAGGAATTGTCTGTAGAGCTCTGAGACAGGATTGTGTTGAGGCACAGATCTGGGGAAGGGTACCAAAACATTTCTGCCGCATTGAAGGTCCCCAAGAACACAGTGGCCTCCATCATTCATAAATGGATCCTTGATGAAAAACCTGCTCCAGAGAACTCAGGATCTCAGACTGGGGCAAAGGTTCACCTTCCAACAGAACAGCAATCCTAAGCACACAGCCAAGACAACGCAGGAGTGGCTTCGGGACAAGTCTCTGAATGTCCTTGAGTGGCCCAGCCAGACCCTGGACTTGAACCCGATCTAACATCTCTGGAGAGACATGAAAACAGCTTTTCTGCAACGTTCCCATCTAACCTGACAGAGCTTGAGAGGATCTGCAGAGAAGAATGTAAAAAACTCCCCAAATACAGGTGTGCCAAGCTTGTAGCGTGGTCTGTATACTTTCAGAATGCACTGTATGTTGCGCAAATCATAAACATGTGCTGGCCCAACTCAAATTGGGCCAGCACATGGGCTGCCAGGATAATTACAGAGGAGTCAACTTGAAATAGCCTTACTCTGATTACTTTTATTCAAATTTTACATTGCAAACAGTAAAACAAGATTCAAAAGGCACTCGCACATCTGAGCAATCTTGTTACAGGTGCATGGCAACAGTTGAAACAGGATGAATGAAAAAAGGAAACCGCACACTGTTCTTGATAGTATCACTGATATTTAATAAGCTTATGTATCGTTGAGCATGTGTCGAAGGAAGCAAAAGAAGTTGAAGTTAAGATTACCGAACATGAGGTTGTGATGAAGGAGATTCTAGGCCTTAATTTTACAGCCATAGACGACGCGATCAACCAGTCCATTGGGAAATACAGAGACTCTCTACAAGCAACAAAGATCAAGAAATATCAGCGTGACACAGAGGATTACCAGCTTAACCAGGTGTATGCATGGGAAGGCCCAAGGACAGGAGCACGGAGAGGCCGACGTAGGGACGCACCACTGATTGAGGGACGCAGATACGCAGCAGCAGGAGGACATGGAAATGTGGACACAGAGGCATCCACCGACAGCGAATTCCCTACAGACAGTGACTCCAGCTATCATGGCACACAGCCGGTTTTTCTAGCCCGGAAGCAACACAAGGCTCTACGAAAGAAAAGAAACGATGTAGGAGAGGCAAGCGGTCGAAGAGGAGACCAGGATCACAGGCCGTGGACACGGAGCTACAGCAGGACGCGGTAATTAACCTCTCCAAAAAAGACCTTACTGACGCTCAAGTCTCAGTCTTATCTAAGGGTCTCTCTTTTGTACCTACATGTACAGATAAACCATTTGATACGAAAGTAGATCTGTTCAAATTCTTCCGTAAGATTAAACTTAAGCATGTGTTTTCACAAAACACTGTTTCGGGCCAAGAAACACATCAACGAACTGGCACACATTTTAAGCCCAAAAGCAAATTCTGTCCCATAGTTAACAATCTTCGATTAATACTAAAGAAGTTATGAAAGAAAAGAATGGTTCAAAAAAAGACTTATTTGGATGGTGGAACCTCACTCTGTAAATTCTAGGTTAGTCGAACAAGAAGCCATGTCAGTGTATACGAGACAAACAAACCACATTCAGAAAAATCTCACTAGAACAGAAGAACAGGCACTTAATGAATTAATGAAAGATTCATCGTTGGTTATTAAACCTGCAGACAAGGGGGGTGCTGTAGTTGTTTTAGACTATGAAAAATATAAAGAAGAAATTCAGAGACAACTCAGTAATGAACGTTTCTATAGAAAACTAAGTGTTGATCCCACACAGGTGTTCCAAAGGGATATATGCTCTAGTTTGGAGCAAGCCCTATTAAACCACCTTATCTCAAAACCTGAATATGAATATCTTTGCTGCAAATGTGCCATACGTCCATGCCTTTACATTTTACCGAAATTACACAAACCTAAAACACAACAAGGCAATTATCCAGGCAGACCAGTGGTTGCAGGAATAGTCTCAATGGTAGAGCCATTGTCGAACTTTGTAGACGCTTTTATTAAAACTCATGTGCAAGCATTGCCATCATATGTAAAAGACTCTATAGACTTCATAAACAAGATCTCGCCAATAACGGGTTTGAAAGAAGACTGTATTCTGGTCACATTAGATGTCGAGAGTCTATATACCAGCATTCCCCATGCGGGGGGGCTGTCAGCACTAGCTCACTATTTGGGAGACAGAGATACTAATGAATACCCACCAACAAACTTTATTTTAGAGCTGGCAGAATATGTTTTAAAGTATAACTATTTTAGGTTTGATGATGAATACTACCTCCAAACGAATGGAACGTCGATGGGCTCCACTTTCGCTCCGAGCTATGCTAACCTTTATGTGGGTCTATTTGAAGAACGTTTAGTCATTAACAAAAACGAAAATCCATTTTTGAATAAAATCCTGAAGTGGTATAGATATATTGACGACATTTTTTGCATATGGGAAGGAACTGAACAAGAGCTGTCAGATTTTATGGCACTACTCAATGACATGGATCCCAATCTCAAATTTACTATTGAAAGTGACACTCAACGCGTTCATTACCTCGATATGTGGATTGAGAAATCAAATGGAACCCTGTTTACAAATCTGTATCGAAAAGAAACAGACAGAAATACTCTATTACAGGGGGACAGCTTCCATCCTGAGCCATTAAAAAGAGGACTTCCTAGAAGCCAGTTTTTCAGACTGCGCCGTATATGCTATTCCAATGATGATTATCTAGAAAAAGCAGCGGAGATGCGCACTAGGTTTCTAAGAAGAGGCTATTCGCCACAATGTGTGGATGAAGCTCTTCATTTGGCATTGGGAAAAACACGAGATGAATTGTTACAAAAAAGACCAGCTAAAGCAAATGAACACTCCGTTATGTTCACAACCACATATACTTTGAATTCGCGAAAAGTGGGAGGTGTGGTTAAGAAACATTGGCATATTTTATCATCGGACCCAGCTTTGCCGGCTGAATTCAAGAATCCACCACTCATTGTGAATAGGAGAGGTCGCAATTTGCGCGATAAATTGGTTCATGCCAACTGCCAGCCATGAAAGAAAATCAGCCAGGCTCTTTTACGCCCGCTACCAAATGGTAGCTATAAATGTAGAGGATGCGCACAGTGCAACAATATGATGAAGTGTGAATATTTCTGCCACCCACACACAGGAAAACGGTTTCAAATTAACGATATCATCACGTGCACCACCACCCATGTTATTTACATTATTAAATGTCCATGTGGGCTCTGCTATGTCGGTAAAACCTCCCGCTCTCTCAAACAGAGAATTAGTGAACATAAAAGTTCAATCAGGAGAAACGACAGGGATTATCCAGTCGCAGTACATTTTAATGACCAAAAGCATGACATTTCTACCTTTAGATTTTGTGGTATAGAGAAAGTCAAGATATCAGACAGGGGAGGTGATATTAATAATACTCTGAGCAAAAGAGAATGTTTTGGGATTTTCACCCTCCAGACATTATTTCCTAAAGGACTTAATGATGAAATGCCTATGTATGTTATGTTGTGAATTTAAAATATGTTCCTATTTAAGATTACTTTGTTTTTTCGTATGATGTACCCAATGATTTATGAAAACTTGCTATGTCCTCGTTATGATTTTATGGACGTGTTCGGTGCGTCTTGTCTATACAGTTTTGTAATATTTGTGAAATGCATATTGTTATGTTTGGTAGCACTTATTTATTTTTCCTTTGCCTCCAACCCCTTTCCATACGTGGAACGGATGTGGGTGGGGCTAGGTCTACATAGAGGTGCTGTTTTCAGAAAATTCACAAAAGCTCTGACGAAGGCCGTTAGGCCGATACGTAAGCTTATTAAATATCAGTGATACTATCAAGAACAGTGTGCGGTTTCCTTTTTTCATTCACATTGCAAACAGTGAAAGTATTTTTCATGCCACGAAGGGACCGGATCCTAGCAAATGGGTTCCGGAATGAAACTGTCCAAAACTGAGAGATTGTCATGATGGAATAAGTTGAGGTACCAATTGTTAGTGAGATGAGAAGTGGTGCCATAATATAAATAGCTGAGCTATAAATTCACATTGATGCCATGTAATTTGTCATAGCCATTAGCACAAAATGGCATGCATGTTTTTTTTTAATTATAGCTCTATTGTTGTCATTTACAGACATGAATCATGAAGTAAGTAAACTGATACATGAATCCTAAACACAGATACTATTTTATTTAGTTAATCTCTGCAGTTCTGTAATCAGATTTATTGGAGCCTGGTAGAGATACATGCAACCATTCTCTAAGGCAAGACACATCCAGGTTGAGGCTTGTTACCAGCAGGAACATGGAGCACTCCAGGTCAGCAAGACATTATTTTTCCTTTAGATTACATGATACCATTTCAAGAGCTAATACTCCACTCATATAATGATATACCTGTCAGAGAGACAGAGGGTTAGGCAGGAGGCCCTGGGCCAGTGGAGGTTAGGGGTGAGGGCTCCCTCTCCTTCAAGCACCCTCACTACCTCTATTTATCTCTCTCCGGGTGCTACAGGCATAATATTCCAATGACTTCCAGAGCCATTTGACCAACTACCTGTGATCTCTCCAGAGCGCAGAGAAGTAAGCTCCACTCATAATAGTAAACTTGATGCACTATGTAAACCACAGGAGGCTGCTGAGGAGAGGACTGCTCATAATAATGGTTGGAATAGAGTGAAACCATGTGTTTGATGAGTTCCATACCATTCTATTTATTCCATTCCAGCCATTACTCTCCAATTAAGGTGCCACCAACCTCCTGCTATGTAAACCACCTTCACTATTGCAGTCTGCCTGTGTGATGAGAATATAGTGTATTATCCAGGGCCAATGGTTTGATATACTGTACTCACTCCAAAACTCATGCTCCCAGACTTGAATAAAAACTACAATTTGTTCATCCCGCAATCCCCAGGTGTGTCTGCTGGGCTGTGGAACGCAGCATTTTGGAGAGACCAAATGCAATAAAGTGTTGTATAAACAACTCCTTTAAAAAGTTGTATGATTACAAAACAATAACTTATCCATTGCATGTTTGTCACATTGGTTTTCACATTTTAACTAACTTCTGTGGTAACTTAAACATCAAGACAAATACACTTAGAGTTTATGATTCAAAAGGTCTAAAATAAATGCAAGTCTCATGTCCAGGATGAATACATTTTTTCCATATACAGTACCAGTCAAAAGTTTGGACAAACCTACTCATTCAAGGGTTGCCAAGAGTGTGCCAAGAGTGTGCAAAGCTGTCATCAAGACAAAGGGTGGATACTTTGCAGCATCTCAAATGTAATATATATTTTGATTTCTTTAACTTTTTTGGTTACTACATGATTCCATGTGCGTTATTTCATAGTTTTGATGTTTTCACTATTATTCTACAATGTAGAAAATAGTAAAATAAAGAAAAACCTTTGAATGAGTAGGTGTGTCCAGACTTTTGACTGGTACTGTATAACAGAAATCACACAGGTGTGTCAACTAAAATATATATCCTGGTTGTTACATAAAACATTTTTTGACAGAATGGCTGCGAGACAGACTGTTGCTGTACTCCCAGGTAAACGCTAAACCGTTGCTTCTGGTACCACTGAAAGTGTAAAAGGTTAGGAGAACTAAAATGACACCGCAGCCCTGTTTGTGGAGCGTTGGGTTCTGCCCCCTTGTCATCCCTTGTCACTCTGAACCATAGTAAATTAGAACTATATCAGAGAGGGAGGACGAGGCTTTTTTTAATCTGTCCTTAATTTCATGTCAGGATTAACAGTTTGATGTTTCCAATACACAAACAGCTTGGAAGGGAAGGCAAAGCAATGGCATTTCATACACACTCTAACACACAGCATGTGCTTGCACACTGACACACAGGCACTCATACTCACACCCACTGACAGACAGACAAACACACACACACACACACACACACACACACACACACACACACACACACACACACAGAGGAAAATGTGTAGATATTTGCAAATGGCATCCATACAGCTGATCATTTTGCGTCTCTTATTTTTGCTCCAATAGCTCCTCAGATGGGACTTTTTGAAGTTGAAGGCCATATTGCAAGTAACCCCCCCCCCCAAGTACATGCCTCAAGTGGTTGATGCAGCCTATGATTTTGTCTGTGATGTTAATTCATGTCACGTTGTGGGAAGGATTGGGAGACAGGCGCAGGAATGCGTAATAGAGTTTTTTATTTCACCAAAATTACAGCGTGCCATGTAAAGGATGAAGACCAAACAAACATGTATACAAAACACAGGGTTGAGACCCAAACAAAAGAGCGAGGAGTACCTAAAATAGATACACATGTGCACAATGATTAACACACGGGACGAGACCCGTAATCATCTGCACAATACACAAGGTCACGAAAGCCAAAACAACAAGGCACAGGTACAATAATCGACACCCCAATGGTGAACCAAAGGGCACATTTATCAATTACAATCAGTGGGAATGTGGACCAGGTGTGCATAATGACACAGTTCCGGGGGATCCGTGACAATTCAGTAGAAAGACTCTTGAACTGACTGGTGACAACATCTGGAGAAGAAACCCTTTCTACAAACATTTTACATTTTTACATTTTAGTCATTTAGCAGGCACTCTTATCCAGAGCAACTTACAGTAGTGAATCCGTGGGAATCGAACCCACAACCCTGGCATTGCACACACCATGCTCCAACTGTGCCACAGGGAAGGCCCACAAACAAGTAGCTATTACTTCTGAGCCTGAAGTACTAAACCAAAAACAAAACTATCTTCTTGAAGGTTGTCTCTTATTTGTGTACATTCTTTTGGGGGGTAAAAGGCATGAACTTGGCATTGCTAGCTGGCTTCTGACTTATTCATTCTACTCTACCATCAGCTGTCAAGCTTTCAGGCAGCTTTAGATGTGAGGGGAAAATGTATATATTTGATAGCTATCCATCTGATTGAGAAAGTTGGTAAAAATGCCAATAGCTAGATTGAAACTGCTGGGGGGAAGCTAGCTAACATTACCGAACTCACAACATCAGTCTCTGATCTCACTAGTGGACTGTAGCTAGGTTTCTAGAAAATAAAAACTATGTATTTGCTAGCTAGCTATACTTTAACCTGTTGGGGGTAGGGGGCAGTATTTACACGGCCGGATAAAAAACGTACCCGATTTAATCTGGTTATTACTACTGCCCAGAAACTAGAATATGTATATAATTATTGGTTTTGGATAGAAAACACCCTAATGTTTCTAAAACTGTTTGAATGGTGTCTGTGAGTATAACAGAACTCATATGGCAGGCAAAAACCTGAGAAGATTCTGTACAGGAAGTGCCCTCTCTGACCATTCCTTGAGCTTCTTGACTCTGTTTATTGAAGACTGAGGATCTTTGCTGTAACGTGACACTTCCTACGGCTCCCATAGGCTCTCAGAAAACGGGAAAAAGCTGAATGATGTAATTCCAGCCACTGGCTGAAAAACATTAGCGCTTTTGGCAAGTGCTCTATCAGAGGACAATGGGCTGAGGCGCGTGCACGAGTCGACCCCATGTTTTATTTTCTTTCGTCTTTGAACCTAAACACGCTTTCCCGGTCGGAATATTATCGCTTTTTTACGAGAAAAATTGCATAAAAATTGATTTTAAACAGCGGCTGACATGCTTCGAAGTACGGTAATGGAATATTTAGACATTCTTTGTCACGAAATGCGTCGTGCGCGTCACCCTTCTTTACCATTCGGATAGTGTCTTGAACGCACGAACAAAACAGAGGATATTTGGATATAACTATGGATTATTTTGAACCAAACCAACTTTTGTTATTGAAGTAGAAGTCCTGGGAGTGCATTCTGACGAAGACAGCAAAGGTAATACATTTTTTCTTATAGTAAATCTGATTTTGGTGGGTGTCTAAATAGCTAGCCCTGTGATGCCGGGCTATCTACTGAGAATATTGCAAAATGTGCTTTCACCGAAAAGCTATTTTAAAATCGGACATAGCGAGTGCATAGAGGAGTTCTGTATCTATCATTCTTAAAATAATTGTTATGTTTTTTTGTGAACGTTTATCGTGAGTAATTTAGTAAATTTATCCAGAGCAACTTACAGTAGTGAATCCGTGGGAATCTTGAAGGTCGTCTGCACGGAACAGGGCTCCGTGCAGCCGAGCGGAAATGGAGGAAAACTAGCCTCCCTGCGGACCTGGCATCTTTTCACTCCCTCCTCTTCACATTTTCTTCCTCTGTTTCTGCTGCTAAAGTCACTTTCTACCACTCTTAATTCCAAATATCTGCCTCTAACCCTAGGAAGCTCTTTGCCACCTTCTCCTCCCTCTCTGCGGACGACTTTGTCAACCATTTTGAAAAGAAGGTTGACGACATCCGATCCTCGTTTGTTAAGTCAAACGACACCGCTGGTCCTGCTCACATTGCCCTACCCTATGCTTTGACCTCTTTCTCCCCTCTCTCTCCAGATGAAATCTTGCGACTTGTGACGGCCGGCCACCCTACAACCAGCCCGCTTGACCCTATCCCCTCCTCTCTTCTCCAGACCATTTCCGGAGACCTTCTCCCTTACCTCACCTCGCTCATCCTCTCATCCTTGACCGCTGGCTACGTCCCTTCCGTCTTCAAGAGAGCGAGAGTTTCACCCCTTCTCAAAAAACCTACACTCGATCCCTCCGATGTCAACAACTACAGACCAGTATCCCTTCTTTCTTTCCTCTCCAAAACTCTTGAACGTGCCGTCCTTGGCCAGCTCTCTTGCTATCTCTCTCAGAATTACCTTCTTGATCCAAATCAGTCAGGTTTCAGTCAGGTTTCAGTCATTCAACTGAGACTGCTCTTCTCTGTGTCACGGAGGCTCTCCGCACTGCTTAAGCTAACTCTTTCTCCTCTGCTCTCATCCTTCTAGACCTATCTGCTGCCTTTGATACTGTGAACCATCAGATCCTCCTCTCCACCCTCTCCGAGTTGGGCATCTCCGGCGCGGCTCACTCTTGGATTGCGTCCTACCTGACAGGTCGCTCCTACCAGGTGGCATGGCGAGAATCCGTCTCCGCACCACGTGCTCTCACCACTGGTGTCCCCCAGGGCTCAGTTCTAGGCCCTCTCCTATTCTCACAATACACCAAGTCACTTGGCTCTGTCATATCCTCACATGGTCTCTCCTATCATTGCAATGCAGACGACACACAATTAATCTTCTCCTTTTCCCCTTCTGATAACCAGGTGGCGAATCGCATCTCTGCATGTCTGGCAGACATATCAGTGTGGATGACGGATCACCACCTCAAGCTGAACCTCGGCAAGACGGAGCTGCTCTTCCTCCCGGGAAAGGTCTGCCCATTCCATGATCTCACCATCACTAAGAGCCTTGGCGTGACCCTGGACAACACCCTGTCGTTCTCCGCTAACATCAAGGCGGTGACCCGATCCTGTAGGTTCATGCTCTACAACATTCGCAGAGTACGACCCTGCCTCACACAGGAAGCGGCGCAGGTCCTAATCCAGGCACTTGTCATCTCTGGATTATTGCAACTCGCTGTTGGCGGGGCTCCCTGCCTGTGCCATCAAACCCCTACAACTCATCCAGAATGCCGCAGCCCGTCTGGTGTTCAAATCAAAATCAAATCAAATCAAATGTATTTTTATATAGCCCTTCATACATCAGCTGATATCTCAAAGTGCTGTACAGAAACCCAGCCTAAAACCCCAAACAGCAAGCAAAGCATGTGAAAGAAGCACGGTGGCTAGGAAAAAATCCCTAGGAAAAACTCCCTAGAAAGGCCAAAAACCTACGAAGAAACCTAGAGAGGAACCAGGCTATGAGGGGTGGCCAGATCTCTTCTGGCTGTGCAGGGTGGATATTATAACAGAACATGGTCAAGATGTTAAAATGTTAAAATGTTCATAAATGACCAGCATGGTCAAATAATAATAATCATAGTAGTTGTCGAGGGTGCAACAAGCACGTCCGGTGAACAGGTCAGGGTTCCATAGCCGCAGGCAGAACAGTTGAAACTGGAGCAGCAGCACGGCCAGGTGGACTGGGGACAGCAAGGAGTCATCATACCAGGTAGTCCTGAGGCATGGTCCTAGGGCTCAGGTCCTCCGAGAGAAAGACAGAAAGAGAGAATTAAAGAGAGCATATTTAAATTCACACAGGACACTGGATAAGACAAGAGAAATACTCCAGATGTAACAGACTGACCCTAGCCCCCCGACACATAAACTACTGCAGCATAAATACTGGAGGCTGAGACAGGAGGGATCAGAAGACACTGTGGCCCCATCCGATGATACCCCCGGACAGGGCCAAACAGGCAGGATATAACCCCACCCACTTTGCCAAAGCACAGCCCCCACAACACTAGAGGGATGTCTCCAACCACCAACTTACTGTCCTAAGACAAGGTCGAGTATAGCCCACAACGATCTCCGCCATGGCACAACCCAAGGGGGGGCGCCAACCCAGACAGGAAGACCACGTCAGTGACTCAACCCACTCAAGTGACGCACCCCTCCCATGGACGGCATGGAAGAACACCAGTAAGCCAGTGACTCAGCCCCTGTAAAAGGGTTAGAGGCAGAGAATCCCAGTGGAAAGAGGGGAACTGGCAAGGCAGAGACAGCAAGCGTGGTTCGTTGCTCCAGCCTTTCCGTTCACCTTCACACTCCTGGGCCAGACTATACTTAATCATAGGACCTACTGAAGAGATAAGTCTTCAGTAAAGACTTAAAAAAGGCCCTAATGATTTATGCTATACAACGTTTGACATGTTTGAACGAACGGAAATATATTTTTTCCCCTCGTTCATGACGAGAAGTCCGGCTGGCTTAGATCATGTGCTAACAAGACGGAGATTTTTGGACATAAATGATGAGCTTTTTTGAACAAAACTACATTCGTTATGGACCTGTGATACCTGGAAGTGACATCTGATGAAGAGAATCAAAGGTAATGGATTATTTACATAGTATTTTCGATTTTAGATCTCCCCAACATGACGTCTAGTCTGTATCGCAACGCGTATTTTTCTGGGCGCAGTGCTCAGATTATTGCAAAGTGTGATTTCCCAGTAAGGTTATTTTTATATCTGGCAAGTTGATTGCGTTCAAGAGATGTAAATCTATAATTCTTTAAATGACAATATAATATTTTACCAATGTTTTCTAATTTTAATTATTTAATTTGTGACGCTGACTTGACTGCCGGTTATTGGAGGGAAACGATTTCCTCAACATCAATGCCATAGTAAAACGCTGTTTTTGGATATAAATATGAACTTGATAGAACTAAAAATGCATGCATTGTCTAACATAATGTCCTAGGAGTGTCATCTGATGGAGATTGTAAAAGGTTAGTGCATCATTTTAGCTGGTTTTATGGTTTTGGTGACCCTGTCTTTTACTTGACAAAACATTACACACAACTCTTGTAAATGTACTGTCCTAACATACTCTAAATATATGCTTTCGCCGTAAAACCTTTTTGAAATCGTAAAACGTGGTTAGATTAAGGAGATGTTTATCTTTCAAAGGGTGTAAAATAGTTGTATGTTTGAAAAATTTGAATTTTGACATTTATTTGGATTCAAATTTGCCGCTCTTGAAATGCACCTGCTGTTGATGGAGTGCACCACGGGTGGCACGCTAGCTTCCCACCTAGCCCATAGAGGTTAACCTCAAAGAAAAGTATAATACAATATTTGTGTTGAATTCTTTGAGGTAAGTACAACAAAGTATCTATCGTTTACATGGTTTCTTAATTAATACCATGTGTATATACCAGCTAAGGCAAATGTGCAGCTCAAATACAAAGCCTACCCTCCTCTATGGTGTAACGTGGCATCTAGAGAAATAGAATAATCTGATCGTCTCATAGACCGATAAGCTTAGGCAGGTCATTGACAAGGTCGGGAGCATGGCCAGCAATGATAGCATCCAATCTATGGTGTCGTATCATTTAACTCCACTCATCCTCTTCAAAAACTTCACATTTTAATCTCAGAGGAGAAACAGGAGAATTAACTTGACATCAGTATTCAAGTTCATGTTCAGTCTTAACAGTGAAGCAGGAGTAATGAATGTAGGGCCTGAAAACTTGGTCTCCTGTCACCCCGGGCATAATAACTTCTCAAGCGTATCTGTGTGTTCCAGCTGCGACCAAACAGCCTTATCATTCATGAGTCGTGCTACATTTTCCATTTCTCTATATTTATGTTTTATCTTAGCCCCAAAAATTAAAGTCCAATGCATTTCAATTCTGGCAATACTGCGACCCACTCAGGAGGAGGAGGGAGAACAAAAGCAGATTAGAATGCTGAAGGAGGCCCATCGAGGGAAATGGCAAGTGTTCCAGTTTCAATTCAACTGTTCCAATTCTGTTCAGTCATGGAATCAAGGTTACATTTTTTTCACACAGTATTAAAAGGAAGAGGAAGAAGATCAGTTTCTCTGCTTTTCTCTAGTCCCTTTGATTCCAGTACCTGAATGAATAATTATCTTGGTTTTTAGCACAGTACCGTTTACGTGCCCAAAAACGCCCTCTGGGTATGTACCCTGAACTCTGTAACTTGCTGTTCCTATGTGAATGTAGAACGAGCAAAATCTGTCTCCTCTGATATGATGGAGGGATGACAGGATAGGGTAAAGGAAGAGGCGTATTGAGGAGACTAGATGAGAGGGGATGAGATGGCAGAGGAGAGGAGAAAAGAAGAGACGAGAGAAAAAGGAGAGAGACGAGAAGTACTCAAGAGAAAATGCATTTCTCTCAGTGAGTAGTTAGGGGAATGCCTATTCAGATGACTTCTGGCTTTTTAAAAAGCCAAAGAGAGAAGTCAGATAAATTTAGGAGTTGAAGGGTATAATGTTGCCTGAAGTTACCCCAGTTGATATAAGAGTTCAACAACCTACGTTGAGTTTTGCATGGCGTGATCTGTTCAAGCTTCGCCTGTTAATAACTTTGACAGCCATTACATCCCTGAATTGCATTGATTGATTAAATTGATGGGAGGTCACCGCTCACATATGATAAGAAATAGTCTCAGACTGTGAACATTAATGTCAAATCAAGTAGCTGGCCAACGCCACATGATATGGTTCTGGGTTCCGAGATTAGGGCCAGGATTCAATCAGAACAGCGCTAACCTGGGTTAGCAGACACACTAAGTGCTTGTCATTGCTTTTGTTTCGGCAGTATTGGAAGTCTAACTGTGTTGGAGAGCTGTTGAAATCGGTGAGCGGCTGCTGCTAACACACTAAAATGACATGCACAGCACAATTATTTAAACTGACACACAGAGAGCAAAACCTCTTCTCAAGTCTCCAAAAGTCTAAACACATTTTCTGCTTTACACACATTTTGCGATTCAAAATGGCACTTTTTAAATGCACTGCACACAGTTCGCTGCATAAGACACAACAATCTGACATAGTCACATGTTTGCCATTTCAAAACACTGCCATTCAAAATGACACTACATGAGCTAATTGGCCAATTCATGTGCCACCTGGCCAAACACCTCAATGGTTAATTGTTACCACTTCAATCAGGAAGTAAGCACTATGAAAAGACCACAGGTCTGAACCTTTTGTTTTACAACAACAATGGAAGCCGTTGCAGAGAGAGGAACAGGAAGGGGGAGAATGAGAGGGGGAGGAAGAGTGAGAGGTAGGGGTAGAGCTGGTAGAGGAGTTCATGGCCAAAGAAGACAACAACTTTCAAATGAAATCAGAGCAACCTTAGTTGATCATGTCGTCAACCATGGGCTGACAATGCGAGAGGCTGGACAGAGAGTGCAGCCCAACTCGAGCCGTTTTACTGTCGCCTGTGTCATCCGGACATTTAGACTGGAGTACAGGTATGTAACCAAAATGTCTTTCACACTATGTAGTACACCCCATGTCATAGTGTATCAGTTGGGTGACACCTGTTTACTTCATGACTGGCTGATGTTATACACTAACTGCACAAATGTCCTGTAGAATTTACTCTACTGTGGGTGAAATATCTTTAGGCTGCATTGTCCAAGCCCTATATTTTTGTTTTTTTGTTTTTCTAAAGGACTGAGAGATGCAACCATGGTGGAGGAAGGGGCCAAATGTTCACCGGGGTACAGGAAGCTGCCATTGTAAACTTGGTTTTGGAAAATAATGAAATCAGATTACGAGAAATTCAAAGCCACATCATCCAAGACAACACCATATTCAACAACATTCAACGAGTCAGTCTGTCCACATTGGCTTGCATTCTCAAGCGAAACCAAATCAGAATGAAACAGCTTTATAAGGTGCCGTTTGAGAGAAACGCTCAAAGAAACAAAGAGGTCAGATGACCATATGTGGATGTAAGTACAATATTGACTGCAGTACACTACATGCAACATTGTTTCCCAGTGTACTGGATAACACCATATTGACTGCTTTTGTTCTTTGTTTTCAGGGAGTAATGGAAATGGATGCTCATGCAATCCCACATGAGTTCATCTTTATAGATGAGGCTGGGTTCAGTCTAGCAAAGACCAGAAGAAGGGGGAGAAACGTCATCGGCCACAGAGCCATTATAGATGTTCCTGGCCAACGTGGTGGGAACATCACAATGTGCACTGCCATCTCCAATACGCATGGTGTCCTCCACCGTCATGCCAACCTTGGACCATACAACACAGCCCATATTCTCACATTTCTGGACAGACTCCACAACATTCTCATACCACCAGAGTGTATGAATGATGCAGACCATCAAAGAACCCGGTACGTTGTAGTATGGGACAACGTGAGCTTTCATCGTGCAGCTCCAGTCCAAAACTGGTTTGCTGACCACCCACCATTTCTCGTGCAATACCTCCCACCATACTCACCATTTCTGAACCCCATAGAAGATTTATTTTCGGCATGGCGGTGGAAGGTATACGACCGGCAGCCCTTTGTGCGCATGCCTCTTGTGCAGGCTATTATAAAAAATCCTTTACAGCAAGACATAGAACCCATGTAATGAAACGGAAATGTAACCATTTTGAATGATTGGACAGGAATTTAGCCTGTAAAAATGATTGTTGATTTTGTCTGGCTATTCCTCAAGCGATTAGGAGATATAGGTTGTTGTGGTATTCATGTAGTGTATTATATCAAACGGGGAATAATGGTGTGGCATGAGGCCAAAGGGGAATACGGTTCACAGTCTGGTAACATATAGAGTACCAGTCAACAGTTTGGACACACCTACTCGTTCAAGGGTTTGTCTTTTATTATTTTTATTATTATCATTAAAATTGAGACAGAAAATATTTACACAAGATGCAACCTAATATCACACAGTCAACCTCTCATTTCATTTAGTTAGTAGTGAGTGCCCTCATCTCCTGCCTGTCCGGTAGAGCTCTGGAGTGGGCCAACGCGGTCTGGGAGGGACCAGACTCAGCGAGGGACAACTACTCAGAGTTCACCCGCCGTTTCCGGGCCGTGTTCGACCGTCCCCCGGAGGGGCGAGTGGCGGGTGAGCGTCTGTTCCTACTGCGGCAGGAGACGAGGAGCGCTCAAGACTTCGCGCTGGAGTTCCAGATCTTGGCCGCCGGCTCGGGGTGGAACGACAGGGCCTTGATAGACCATGTTCGACAATGTTTGGCTAACGAACACGGCCTTGCTGTCCCCCCAAAATGTGAGCTTCATATATTGTTGTCACGATGTTCAAAAGAGCAATACCACTTCTTGTAATGACGCTTACATTTTACACAACACAACCCTACGGCTATGCCTTTTCCTAGACTGACCAATTTTGTATGCAGCCTAAAGAAAACATCCAGTAAAAAGAATAAGAGCTGATTCTGATTAAAACACTCGCATAAACACCTGAATCTTAATGACACAACTTGTTTGGAATGATGCGCTCTCTCCTCTCTTGCCTGTCAGGTTTCTCTCTTTGGCAATTAAGGCTTCACCTTTATAGGCTGAGCATTTATGTTCATTCACACAGGTGTCGTGTCTTTGGCTATGCCGGATTAAGTGATATGACATGCTAACTTATAAAATGATTTCTCTGTAATTAATATTACCTGATTAAGCTAATCATGTAAATGTAATTAACTAGAAAGTCGGGGCACCACGGAAGAACGTTTATAGAGCCGTTATCTTCCGAATAAACTCTTAAAATACTTAGTAATATTTTACATCGATAGCAGTCAATGTTAACCCTTGTCTTATTTTCAGTCTCATAATGAAAGTTGTAAATTCTTGGCTATCTTCACGAACCCTGGCTAACAAGTTGAATCAGCAATACAAAATTGGGTTCAATTATTTATTTACTAAATACCTAACTAATCACACAGAATTACAAATACACAGAATACAATGATGTCATACAGAATTCACCCCTGGTGAACGGAACCTGTATGAAAGCTGGTTACACAAAGGAAAGGGGGTTGGGCTTGAATGAAAGAGCGGGAAGATTTAGGAACACAGAAACAGCAGCTATGCTACCGTAAATACATTATCTTATGCATTCTAAATTACCGCCCATTTGGAAAAGGAAAATGCAATAAATATTTACTCTGAGCTGCGCTTCGGTAGATTGGTCGTAGATGCTGGCCGGGTTGGCCAACAGATCTCCCTGTTTTCGGAAGAATGTCAATGGGGGTCAATTGGATACGTGGTGGTATCTTCGTCTGGTTGTTAGACTGGATCCGTCGTCCGTCCTTTCCTAGCCCACGTAAGCAGCGGCCGCTGCTAACTCAACGGCTAGGAAGTAGCACTTCTGTAGTGAATAAGCTCAAAGTTCATACCATTCGCCACCAAAGCTCACGCCGAGGTTGGCTTAGTTCTGTACTTGACATGTGTGTCCTTCTAACGTAGAGGCTGCAGACCTCCCGTACTGGAACAACGTGGTTATCTTTTCGTCAAAGGATTATATAGTGGAGAGGGGGAGGGAGGTGTTTCATCGTTTATAACCCCTGTCTCTTCACAGGGTTGGGCCACTGATCGAGCAGGGCACTTTCCTTATGAAAACCCAAATCTTTCATTCGGAAGCTAAAATTACATTTCATCTCCTAACAAACATTTTCAATATCAAACATTTCAATTGCATAACAATTCCATGTGACTCTGATAACTAGAGGGCGTATACTTTCTCAGATACAGTTTATGTCGTCCTGTCATCAGTCATAATGTCTCAGATGACAACCGAACTGACATACATACTCATTACGTTCCCAAGCATATTTCCAACTGGTTTTATTAACAAAATATGTGGTACCTTTCCCCATTTGTTTGATGTTCCCAGACTCTCTATATTTAACACAGGCTATTCACATCCTTCAGTAGATTCAGAGAGGGGAAGAGAGAAAGGTATTTATGGGGGGGGGGGGTCATAAACCTTACCCACAGGCCAACGTCATGACACATGCAAGACAGAGAACTTATCATTGGTAAATGATCATAGATGTGACTGTCTAATTTATTGATCTTCAAACGATTGCCAAGGCCATCTGTCATCAACATTGATTCAGGTATTATTCGGTCAATAGCATTTCATTTCTTTCAAACATGGTTAAGTAAATAGGTGGTCCACTCTTCGTGTCTACCTTCGAAGGGTACTGTGTGCTGGTGATTTAACAAAACCACTCACAATTTCAGCTTTCTGTCCATCAGTACTGTACTATAAAATACTGGAAATAAAATATATTACAAATATTTTCAGAAGTGCAAATATGTGTTTAGGTGACGGAGTTCATATAAAATACAGATAACTTAAGCAACTACTGTTGAGAAGCAGACCGTAAAGACCATCCAAACACACACCGAAGGCTAAGGATGTTATATTTCATAGTCTACATTTTAACAATTTGACAATTCCCAAAAAATTATATAGATAAGTATTTTAGGAGGGCTCCAATCCTGTGCTTGGAGTTAGCTGGCTCAGGCAACATTATCTGGTACCACGTAAAGGTTCATGTCTATTCAGAATAGTTCAGGTATTCAATCGCCTTTAGCCCTATTCATACGGAACTAGAGACATTGGTTATGTAATTATTCCTCCTGCATGTGCTTTATTCTAAAGGATGAGCTCACTGGATTTGTTTCTCTAAACTCACCCCTGTAATTCCATTTGTTTTTATTTAACTGAGTCATAACGGTAGCCTGGAGGTTTTCATTCTAGACATGAAGATATTCAACCCAATTTCTAGACACTAATAAGCTTCACTGATAAGCAATCGATGGTAGACGTCCTTCTGAATGAAAATGACCCCACTCCTGCTGATGTGAGCTGCTTGAACAGCGCAATTGCATTTGAGATGCGTTTATGGATGAGAAAGTGAACTTGCCATTTCAGAAAAGTTTATCTAAGTGTGGAATCGGTATGCCCTGCTTTGCGATCTTCTTCCTACTTTTAAAGCCATGGTGTCAATAAATAGTCCCAGGCACAATACTTTGTATTGCACATTTAACTAAATTGTATCACTCTATAGAATATAAGAATAATAACATGCCCATCAATAAATCAGATGATCTAGCCACCTATCCTTCTATCCACATACAGTAGGACCAAGATCAGTATCCAAACATTGCAGCTAGATGACACGAATAATTGACTCCATATTCAATTATGTGCTACAGGTTATGTTTAAAATTACATTTTAAGAAGATAAATTGTAGAAATAGGCGGGGTTTATGACTTTGGCTGAAGTAACTGGTGACCATTGTGTCACTGCTGCTACAAGCTTTCATTCCGCCACTGTCCCATGTCCCCCTACGGTTATGATCAAATGTGACCTGCCACCTGACAAACTGACCAGGTGTGCATTCAACAGCATGCGAAGTTTTGGAACGTTTTGGAACGTTCAGATATGCTATGTAGAACAAACACCCTTCTCTGACATGTAGAATAAGGAATAATGTTGGCTCTATTCATAGCATATCTATCTGCAATGTTAAAAAATGTTGGACTATCGAACGTGGCCCTGCTGTAAAAAAAAAAGTAGGCTTTAGTACAAGGAATGGTAATGTTCTCTTGAACATCTCCAGTGTCATCAAAATACAGTTCATCTTAATGTTGTGGTGTCATTTTTTTGAAAGTATTGATTGGGGATTTATTTGTGGAGGAATGTAACAGTTTTTCTGGGTGACATGTGATGTTTAATTTATGTGTATAATGTGTATTGTTATATTGTATTATACAAGGCACATTTGGAAAAGAGACCTAGGTCTCAATATGTCTTCCCTGTCAAAAAAGGTTAAATATAGTCAAATACAAAACTCTCCCTCACCCTCCATTTGGCAAATCAGATTATTACTCTGTCCTCCTGATTACTGCTTACAAGCAACTCAAACATGAAGTACCAATAACGCGCTCAATACAGAAGTGGCCCGATGAAGCGGATAATGCTATCCCTTGCGTCTCCATTAAATTTTATTTTGAAATATCTTACCAAGTTTTGTTGAACTTCCCATTGAGTGGTGTGAAATGATTTACTTTTTTCCTTTCCTTTAGCATTTGTTTTTGCTTGGATATTATTTTATTCCTTTACTTGACCATCTCGAGTCCTTGTATTTGGCCTACCGGGCCTCAGCTCAACAGTGCCATCTGCTGACAGAATAATTGTCTTTTAACTCAGTGCAACAAGACCCAAGATTCAGGAGAGACCTGCTGCAAAGGATTGGAGCCTTCAGTGTTCCTGCCCTGGGGTGACCATGGAACACATTGTTAAAATAAAGATTAGCTTCTGAAAATGTTTCTGTAATATATGTATTTTTCCAGTATTATATACTACAGTACCACAAGAGGCTGCCAAGGGGAGGACAGCTCATAATAATGGCTGGAACTGAGTGAATGGAATGGTATCAAACACATAGAAACCATGTTTTTGGTTAATTTGATGCCAATCCACCTATTCCGCCCCAGCCATTACCACAAGCCCGTCCTTCCCAATTAAGGTGCCATCCTGTGTACACAGGTTACAATTACACACATTTTGTTAGACAGATAGATGGATAGGTGGATAAATCAACTGATTCATTCATGGGTACGTTATTATTCCTATATTCTATGTAATTATGTAATTTAATTAAATGTGCAATACAAAGTATTGAAACCCTGACTGTAAATGTAGACAGTAGATCGCTTCCACACTTAGATAAACTTTTTTTTAAACGGCAAGTTCACTTTCACCTCCATAAACGCATCTCATGTGCAATTGCGCTGTTCAGGAGCTCACATCAGCAGGAGTGGGGTCATTTTCATTTGGAAGGACATTTGCCGTTGATCGCTAAA
The DNA here is from genome assembly GCF_965601325.2 of Salmo salar. Taxonomy (NCBI): domain Eukaryota; kingdom Metazoa; phylum Chordata; class Actinopteri; order Salmoniformes; family Salmonidae; genus Salmo; species Salmo salar. The sequence continues at coordinate 1,582,392 of NC_138311.1, forward strand.
TTAGTGATTATGATCACACTTCCTAAAAAATATTATGGGGACACCTATACATTTGGCAGCCAAGCACTAGTTAGTGTTCAGTGTTGCTTATTAGCATCTAAAAATTAAGTTGAATACTTGAACTACTGTGAATAGACATTGACCTTAGCATGATACGTGATAATGTTACCTTAGCCAGCTAACCCCAAGCACAGGACTGGAGCCCTCCTAAAGGACTTTTTAAAACTTAACTATTATCTATTTAATTTCTTTGTACTGTTAAATTGGGACATTTTAGACATTGTTAAAATAAAGACTATTGTGTAACACCCTTTAGCCTTTGGTGTGTGTTTGGATGGTCTCTACGGTCTACTTCTCAATAGTCGTTGCTTAAGTTATCTGGGTTTTACTGTCCATAAACATGCCAAGGACACCAAAAACTTCTCCACCTAAATACATATTTGTGTTTGTGCAAATATTTTTTATATATTTTATTTCCAGTATTATATAGTACAGTACTGATGGACAGAGAGCTGAAATTGGAACGGTTTTGTTATATCACCAGCACACAGCACCCTCCAAAGGTTGTCATAAAGAGTGGACCTCCTCCTTGAACTCAGTAATGTTCAGTATGTCTCTGAAGGCCTTGCACACTAGGTTGTTAGGCAGCATCTCCCTCAACCAGGACCACCTTCATCAGAACCTTTTAAATATGTTTTGTTGGAACTAAGGAATAAGGAATACATCATATGTTGGAACATTGTTATTTAGAGTAGCTCAGACTTTCCACTTTGTTAGACACACTGGCTTTACTCAGAGCCAGTGGCAGCTCATTAAAGTTAGAAAAAAGTAAGGGGCTGCCCAGGGGAATGCCTGATTCTACCTGGATTATGTTGGAGAGGCTTCCATTAAATAACACCCTCTGTGTTCTGTTAGACAAGTAACTCTTCATCCACAACATAGCAGGGGGTGTAAATCCGTAACATATACGTTTCTCCAGCAGCAGACTAGGATTGATAATGTCAAAAGTCGAACTGGAATCTAACAAAACAGCTCTCACAATCTATTATCAATTTCTCTCGGCCATTCATCAGTCATGCTTAGCACGTGGTGAAAGACTGTTGTTACTTTATCTACTTAGAATAGAATAGTATCTGGTCAAACATCATTGTTTTCAAAAGTTGGCTAATTGTTGGTAACTCCGGTCCTGAGGGCACACACTTTTTTATAAACTTAGATTGAAGAGATGTCAAATAGGAGTGGCAATATTGTCCGCTATTATACTGGGTAATTTTCCATCCAGGTTGTTAGACCCAGGTGGCGTGATAGACAACAACCATTTTTTCACTTCTTCTTCTCTCACTTTACGGATTTCAAAATTACAATGCTTGTCTTTCAAAATTTGCTCAGTTATACTTGGATGTGTAGATTCAGAATTTGTTTCTGGCATGTCATGCCTGAATTTGCTTATCTTGCTAATTAAAAATCATTAAAATAGTTGTCAATGTCAGAGCATGTGATGAATGAGCCATCTGATTCAATTAATGATTGAGCTGAGTTTGCCTTTTTGGCTCATACCGCTCAACCACAACATTTTTCAATTCCTCATCAACCCACAGGAATTTAAAAGTTTTGACAGTCATTTTCTTAATGGGTGTATGCTTATTAGTCATAAGCAATTTTATAAATGTGTCAGGTGCAGCATCTGGTTGCTCCTCTTTACACACCACAGACCAGCAAGTATTCTTTACATCATCAATGTAGGAATCACTACAAAACCTCGTGTAGGACCAGTTATACACAATTTTAGGTCCAGCCTTTGAAACTTTGGTTTTCATATATATGGCTACAATATTGTTATCACTACATCCAATGGGCTTGGATAAAGCTTTAAAGCAGATTTATGCAGTATTAGTAAAGATGTGATCAATACATGTGGATGGTTTGCTTGATAATATCTGCAGCTCCACAAAGAGACTTTCAACATTGTAACGGTTGTCGTCGGGAATGGAGGACCAAAACGCAGCAGGAATGTGGATGCTCATCTTGTATTTTATTTTAAATAAAGGTGAACACCAAAATAACCAAAAACGAAGAACTCACAAACAACAGAACAGCCTTGTCAGGCTCACACAGGCAAAACAAGAAACAATCCCTCACAAACACTAAACCAAACACATACCCATATATAGGACTCCCAATCAGAGGCAACGAGAAAACACCTGCCTCCAATTGAGAGTCCAACCCCAATAAACCAGACATAGACTCACCGGGTCACAGGCGGACTCACCCGGAACCAAAGGAGTCCATCAGCGAACCAGAACCGTGTGAGTCTGCCTGTGACCCGGAACTGGGTGAGTCTGCCTGTGACCCGGAACCAAAGGAGACCATCAGCGACCCGGAACCGGGTGAGTCTGCCTGTGACCCGGAACTGGGTGAGTCTGCCTGTGACAAGGAACCAAAGGAGTCCATCAGCGATCCGGAACCGGGTGAGTCTGCCTGTGACCCAGAACTGGGTGAGTCTGCCTGTGACCCGGAACCGGGTGAGTCTGCCTGTGACCCGGAACCGGGTGAGTCTGCCTGTGACCCGGAACCGGGTGAGTCTGCCTGTGACCCGGAACCAAAGGAGTCCATCAGCGACCCAGAACCGGGTGAGTCCGCCTGTGACCCGGAACCGGGTGAGTCTGCCTGTGACCCGGAACTGGGTGAGTCTGCCTGTTACCCGGAACCGGGTGAGTCTGCCTGTGACCCGGAACCAAAGGAGTCCATCAGCGACCAAGAACCGGGTGAGTCCGCCTGTGACCCGTAACCGGGTGAGTCTACATGTGACCCGGAACCGGGTGAGTCTGCCTGTGACCCGGAACCAAAGGAGTCCATCAGCGACCCTCACCCGGTTCCGGGTCACAGGCAGACTCACCCGGTTCCGGGTCAAAGGCAGACTCACCCGGTTCTGGGTCGCTGATGGACTCCTTTGGTTCCGGGTCACAGGCAGACTCACCCGGTTCCGGGTCACAGGCAGACTCACCCGGTTCCGGGTCACAGGCAGACTCACCCGGTTCCGGGTCACAGGCAGACTCACCCGGTTACGGGTAACAGGCAGACTCACCCGGTTCATGGTCGCTGATGGACTCCTTTGGTTCCGGTTCACAGGCAGCCTCACCCGGTTCCGGGTCACAGGCAGACTCACCCGGTTCCGGGTCACAGGCAGACTCACCCGGTTCCGGGTCACAGGCAGACTCACCCGGTTCCGGGTCACAGGCGGACTCACCCGGTTCCGGGTCACAGGCGGACTCACCCGGTTCTGGGTCGCTGATGCACTCCTTTGTTTCCGGGTCACAGGCAGACTCACCCGGTTCCGGGTCACAGGCAGACTCACCCGGTTCCGGGTCGCTGATGGACTCCTTTGGTTCCGGGTCACAGGCAGACTCACCCGGTTCCGGGTCACATGTAGACTCACCAGATTACGGGTCACAGGCGGACTCACCCGGTTCTTGGTCGCTGATGGACTCCTTTGGTTCCGGGTCACAGGCAGACTCACCCGGTTCCGGGTCACAGGCAGACTCACCCAGTTCCGGGTCACAGGCAGACTCACCCGGTTCCGGGTCACAGGCAGACTCACCCGGTTCCGGGTCACAGGCGGACTCACCCGGTTCCGGGTCACAGGCGGACTCACCCGGTTCTGGGTCGCTGATGGACTCCTTTGGTTCCGGGTCACAGGCAGATTCACCCGGTTCCGGGTCACTGATGGACTCCTTTGGTTCCGGGTCACAGGCAGACTCACCCGGTTCCGGGTCACATGTAGACTCACCCGGTTACGGGTCACAGGCGGACTCACCCGGTTCTTGGTCGCTGATGGACTCCTTTGGTTCCGGGTCACAGGCAGACTCACCCGGTTCCGGGTCACAGGCAGACTCACCCAGTTCCGGGTCACAGGCAGACTCACCCGGTTCCGGGTCACAGGCGGACTCACCCGGTTCTGGGTCGCTGATGGACTCCTTTGGTTCCGGGTCACAGGCAGACTCACCCGCGTCCGGGTCACAGGCAGACTCACCCGGTTCCGGGTCACAGGCGGACTCACCCGCTTCTGGGTCGCTGATGGACTCCTTTGGTTCCGGGTCACAGGCAGACTCACCCGGGTCCGGGTCACAGGCAGACTCACCCGGTTCCGGGTCACAGGCAGACTCACCCAGTTCTGGGTCACAGGCAGACTCACCCGGTTCCGGGTCACAGGCGTACTCACCCGGTTCTGGGTCACTGATGGACTCCTTTGGTTCCGGGTCACAGGCAGACTCACCCGCGTCCGGGTCACAGGCAGACTCACCCGGTTCCGGGTCACAGGCGGACTCACCCGCTTCTGGGTCGCTGATGGACTCCTTTGGTTCCGGGTCACAGGCAGACTCACCCGGGTCCGGGTCACAGGCAGACTCACCCGGTTCCGGGTCACAGGCAGACTCACCCAGTTCTGGGTCACAGGCAGACTCACCCGGTTCCGGGTCACAGGCGGACTCACCCGGTTCCGGGTCACAGGCGGACTCACCCGGTTCCGGGTCACAGGCGGACTCACCCGGTTCTGGGTCGCTGATGGACTCCTTTGGTTCCGGGTCACAGGCAGACTCACCCGGTTCCGGGTCACAGGCAGACTCACCCGGTTCCGGGTCGCTGACTGACTCCTTTGGTTCCGGGTCACAGGCAGACTCACCGGTTCCGGGTAACAGGCGGACTCACCAGGTTCTGGGTCGTTGATGGACTCCTTTGGTTCCGGGTCACAGGCGGACTCACCCGGTTCCGGGTCACAGGCGGACTCCTTTGGTTCCTTGTCACAGGCAGACTCACCCAGTTCCGGGTCACAGGCAGACTCACCCGGTTCCGTGTCGTTGATGGACTCCTTTGGTTCCGGGTCACAGGCAGACTCACCCAGTTCCGGGTCACAGGCAGACTCACACGGTTCTGGTTCGCTGATGGACTCCTTTGGTTCCGGGTCACAGGCAGACTCAGCCGGTTCTGGGTCGCTGATGGACTCCTTTGGTTCCGGGTCACAGGCAGACTCACCAGGTTCCGGGTCACAGGCAGACTCACCCGGTTCCGGGTCGCTGACTGACTCCTTTGGTTCCGGGTCACAGGCAGACTCACCGGTTCCGGGTCACAGGCAGTCTCACCCGGTTCCGGGTCGCTGATGGACTCCTTTGGTTCCGGGTCACAGGCAGACTCACCCGGTTCTGGGTCACATGTAGACTCACCCGGTTACGGGTCACAGGCGGACTCACCCGGTTCTTGGTCGCTGATGGACTCCTTTGGTTCCGGGTCACAGGCAGACTCACCCGGTTCTGGGTCACATGTAGACTCACCCGGTTCCGGGTCACAGGCAGACTCACCCGGTTCCGGGTCACAGGCAGACTCACCCGGTTCCGGGTCACAGGCAGACTCACCCGGTTCCGGGTCACAGGCAGACTCACCCAGTTCTGGGTCACACGCAGACTCACCCGGTTCTGGATCGCTGATGGACTCCTTTGGTTCCTTGTCAGAGGCAGACTCACCCAGTTCCGGGTCACAGGCAGACTCACCCGGTTCCGTGTCACTGATGGACTCCTTTGGTTCCGGGTCACAGGCAGACTCACCCAGTTCCGGGTCACAGGCAGACTCACACGGTTCTGATTCGCTGATGGACTCCTTTGGTTCCGGGTCACAGGCAGACTCACCCGGTTCCGGGTCACAGGCAGACTCACCCGGTTCTGGGACGCTGATGGACTCCTTTGGTTCCGGGTCACAGGCAGACTCACCCTGTTCTGGGTCACAGGCAGACTCACCCGGTTCCGGGTCACAGGCAGACTCACCCGGTTCCGGGTCACAGGCAGACTCACCCGGTTCCGGGTCACAGGCGGACTCACCCGGTTCCGGGTCACATGTAGACTCACCCGGTTCTGGGTCGCTGATGGACTCCTTTGGTTCCGGGTCACAGGCAAACTTACCCGGTTCTGGGTCGCTGATGGACTCCTTTGGTTCCGGGTCACAGGCAGACTCACCCGGTTCCGGGTCACAGGCAGACTCACCCGGTTCCGGGTCACAGGCAGACTCACCCGGTTCCGGGTCACAGGCAGACTCACCCGGTTCTGGGTCACAGGCGGACTCACCCGGTTCCGGGTCACAGGCGGACTCACCCGGTTCCGGGTCACAGGCGGACTCACCCGGTTCTGGGTCGCTGATGGACTCCTTTGGTTCCGGGTCACAGGCAGACTCACCCGGTTCTGGGTCGCTGATGGACTCCTTTGGTTCCGGGTCACAGGCAGACTCACCCGGTTCCGGGTCGCTGATGGATTCCTTTGGTTCCGGGTCACAGGCAGACTCCTTTGGTTCCGGGTCACAGGCAGACTCACCGGTTCTCGGTCACAGGCGGACTCACCCGGTTCTGGGTCGTTGATGGACTCCTTTGGTTCCGGGTCACAGGCAGACTCACCCGGTTCCAGGTCACAGGCAGACTCACCCAGTTCCGGGTCACAGGCAGACTCACCCGGTTCCGGGTCACAGGCAGACTCACCCAGTTCCGGGTCACAGGCAGACTCACCCGGTTCCGGGTCACAGGCGGACTCACCCGGTTCTGGGTCGCTGATGGACTCCTTTGGTTCCGGGTCACAGACAGACTCACCCGGTTCCGGGTCACAGGCTGACTCACCCGCTTCTGGGTCGCTGATGGACTCCTTTGGTTCCGGGTCACATGCAGACTCACCCGGTTACGGGTCACAGGCGGACTCACCCGGTTCTTGGTCGCTGATGGACTCCTTTGGTTCCGGGTCACATGCAGACTCACCCGGTTCCGGGTCACAGGCAGACTCACCCAGTTCCGGGTCACAGGCAGACTCACCCGTTTCCGGGTCACAGGCGGACTCACCCGGTTCTGGGTCGCTGATGGACTCCTTTGGTTCCGGGTCACAGGCAGACTCACCCGGTTCCGGGTCACAGGCAGACTCACCCGGTTCCGGGTCACAGGCAGACTCACCCGGTTCCGGGTCACAGGCAGACTCACCCGGTTCTGGGTCACAGGCGGACTCACCCGGTTCCGGGTCACAGGCGGACTCACCCGGTTCCGGGTCACAGGCGGACTCACCCGGTTCTGGGTCGCTGATGGACTCCTTTGGTTCCGGGTCACAGGCAGACTCACCCGGTTCCGGGTCGCTGATGGATTCCTTTGGTTCCGGGTCACAGGCAGACTCCTTTGGTTCCGGGTCACAGGCAGACTCACCGGTTCTCGGTCACAGGCGGACTCACCCGGTTCTGGGTCGTTGATGGACTCCTTTGGTTCCGGGTCACAGGCAGACTCACCCGGTTCCAGGTCACAGGCAGACTCACCCAGTTCCGGGTCACAGGCAGACTCACCCGGTTCCGGGTCACAGGCAGACTCACCCAGTTCCGGGTCACAGGCAGACTCACCCGGTTCCGGGTCACAGGCGGACTCACCCGGTTCTGGGTCGCTGATGGACTCCTTTGGTTCCGGGTCACAGACAGACTCACCCGGTTCCGGGTCACAGGCTGACTCACCCGCTTCTGGGTCGCTGATGGACTCCTTTGGTTCCGGGTCACATGCAGACTCACCCGGTTACGGGTCACAGGCGGACTCACCCGGTTCTTGGTCGCTGATGGACTCCTTTGGTTCCGGGTCACATGCAGACTCACCCGGTTCCGGGTCACAGGCAGACTCACCCAGTTCCGGGTCACAGGCAGACTCACCCGGTTCCGGGTCACAGGCGGACTCACCCGGTTCTGGGTCGCTGATGGACTCCTTTGGTTCCGGGTCACAGGCAGACTCACCCGGTTCCGGGTCACAGGCAGACTCACCCGGTTCCGGGTCACAGGCAGACTCACCCGGTTCCGGGTCACAGGCAGACTCACCCGGTTCTGGGTCACAGGCAGACTCACCCGGTTCTGGATCGCTGATGGACTCCTTTGGTTCCTTGTCACAGGCAGACTCACCCAGTTCCGGGTCACAGGCAGACTCACCCGGTTCCGGGTCGCTGATGGACTCCTTTGGTTCCGGGTCACAGGCAGACTCACCCAGTTCCGGGTCACAGGCAGACTCACACGGTTCTGGTTCGCTGATGGACTCCTTTGGTTCCGGGTCACAGGCAGACTCACCCGGTTCCGGGTCACAGGCGGACTCACCGGGTTCTGGGTCGCTGATGGACTCCTTTGGTTCCGGGTCACAGGCAGACTCACCCGGTTCCGGGTCACAGGCAGACTCACCCGGTTCCGGGTCACAGGCAGACTCACCCGGTTCCGGGTCGCTGATGGACTCCTTTGGTTCCGGGTCACAGGCAGACTTTTTTGGTTCCGGGTCACAGGCAGACTCACCGGTTCCGGGTCACAGGCGGACTCACCCAGTTCTGGGTCACAGGCAGACTCCTTTGGTTCCGGGTCACAGGCAGACTCACCCGGTTCCGGGTCACAGGCAGACTCACCCGGTTCCGGGTCACAGGCAGACTCACCCGGTTCCGGGTCACAGGCAGACTCACCCGGTTCTGGGTCACAGGCAGACTCACCCGGTTCTGGATCGCTGATGGACTCCTTTGGTTCCTTGTCACAGGCAGACTCACCCAGTTCCGGGTCACAGGCAGACTCACCCGGTTCCGGGTCGCTGATGGACTCCTTTGGTTCCGGGTCACAGGCAGACTCACCCAGTTCCGGGTCACAGGCAGACTCACACGGTTCTGGTTCGCTGATGGACTCCTTTGGTTCCGGGTCACAGGCAGACTCACCCGGTTCCGGGTCACAGGCGGACTCACCGGGTTCTGGGTCGCTGATGGACTCCTTTGGTTCCGGGTCACAGGCAGACTCACCCGGTTCCGGGTCACAGGCAGACTCACCCGGTTCCGGGTCACAGGCAGACTCACCCGGTTCCGGGTCGCTGATGGACTCCTTTGGTTCCGGGTCACAGGCAGACTTTTTTGGTTCCGGGTCACAGGCAGACTCACCGGTTCCGGGTCACAGGCGGACTCACCCAGTTCTGGGTCACAGGCAGACTCCTTTGGTTCCGGGTCACAGGCAGACTCACCCAGTTCCGGGTCACAGGCAGACTCACCCGGTTCCGGGTCACAGGCGGACTCACCCGGTTCTGGGTCGCTGATGGACTCCTTTGGTTCCGGGTCACAGGCAGACTCACCCGGTTCCGGGTCACAGGCAGACTCACCCGGTTCCGGGTCACAGGCAGACTCACCCGGTTCCGGGTCACAGGCAGACTCACCCGGTTCTGGGTCACAGGCAGACTCACCCGGTTCTGGATCGCTGATGGACTCCTTTGGTTCCTTGTCACAGGCAGACTCACCCAGTTCCGGGTCACAGGCAGACTCACCCGGTTCCGGGTCGCTGATGGACTCCTTTGGTTCCGGGTCACAGGCAGACTCACCCAGTTCCGGGTCACAGGCAGACTCACACGGTTCTGGTTCGCTGATGGACTCCTTTGGTTCCGGGTCACAGGCAGACTCAGCCGGTTCCGGGTCACAGGCGGACTCACCGGGTTCTGGGTCGCTGATGGACTCCTTTGGTTCCGGGTCACAGGCAGACTCACCCGGTTCCGGGTCACAGGCAGACTCACCCGGTTCCGGGTCACAGGCAGACTCACCCGGTTCCGGGTCGCTGATGGACTCCTTTGGTTCCGGGTCACAGGCAGACTTTTTTGGTTCCGGGTCACAGGCAGACTCACCGGTTCCGGGTCACAGGCGGACTCACCCAGTTCTGGGTCACAGGCAGACTCCTTTGGTTCCGGGTCACAGGCAGACTCACCCGGTTCCGGGTCACAGGCAGACTCACCCGGTTCCGGGTCACAGGCAGACTCACCCGGTTCCGGGTCACAGGCAGACTCACCCGGTTCTGGGTCACAGGCAGACTCACCCGGTTCTGGATCGCTGATGGACTCCTTTGGTTCCTTGTCACAGGCAGACTCACCCAGTTCCGGGTCACAGGCAGACTCACCCGGTTCCGGGTCGCTGATGGACTCCTTTGGTTCCGGGTCACAGGCAGACTCACCCAGTTCCGGGTCACAGGCAGACTCACACGGTTCTGGTTCGCTGATGGACTCCTTTGGTTCCGGGTCACAGGCAGACTCACCCGGTTCCGGGTCACAGGCGGACTCACCGGGTTCTGGGTCGCTGATGGACTCCTTTGGTTCCGGGTCACAGGCAGACTCACCCGGTTCCGGGTCACAGGCAGACTCACCCGGTTCCGGGTCACAGGCAGACTCACCCGGTTCCGGGTCGCTGATGGACTCCTTTGGTTCCGGGTCACAGGCAGACTTTTTTGGTTCCGGGTCACAGGCAGACTCACCGGTTCCGGGTCACAGGCGGACTCACCCAGTTCTGGGTCACAGGCAGACTCCTTTGGTTCCGGGTCACAGGCAGACTCACCGGTTCCGGGTCACAGGCGGACTCACCCGGTTCTGGGTCGTTGATGGACTCCTTTGGTTCCGGGTCAAAGGCAGACTCACCCGGTTCCGGGTCACAGGCAGACTCACCCAGTTCCGTGTCTATTTGACGTTCGCTTCAACAGGTAAACCCTGTCAGAACCCATAGCATTCGGGTAGCCATCCAATGCGTCCTCTATGTCAGCTATGAAAGCCTCAGTATCGTTTGGCTGACCTGGAACGGGGTCAAAGGTGCGGAAATTCTTGACGAGTTTGTCAAGGTATTCCGCGCCAAGCGGGCGGAGAGGGTTGGCTTCATCCTGTGGGGAAATTGGGGCCAAAAGGCCAAGAGGAGAAGCCAAGCTTTGGCTTTGTTGGTCAAGAGGCACCATATTACTCAGTGCCGAATGGCCAAGAAGAGAAGACTGAGGGAGGCAAAGTCTGAAAGCTATCATCTTCACTCCTTTGAGTGCCGGGCTCCGGTTGCTTCGTTGGGTAGTCACACTGTAGCGCGTGATCGTTCTGGAATTCCACCAGATTGTATCTAAGGGTGGTATTCTGCTGCACTGCAGAGTCCACTTGAGTGCTTAGAGTACTGATTTTGGACACGTGAGTTTCGCACTTGCTCCTTTCGGTCTCAAACTCTCACTCCATCTCAAGTATGGAGCGAGAGATTCAGTGATGAGATTTCCTCCGCTTGCTTAGAAATCAATATTTCTAACTTCATCACCTGAGTTTTCTCATCATTCATTTGGTCAGCGACTTCAATGCGTTCTGCTGATTTGTCATCCAACTTAGTCATTGTGTTGATTAACTGATCCTCTTTTGTCTGCAGCATGTTGAGTAGAACATCGTTACTTTGAGTAGCGTTCAACAAAACTGCATACATGTTATCAAGTTGAAAGCTCCTGATTGTAGATAACTCGTCAGATTTATCTAGTGGGGCGTGGACATCATCGTATTTAGTTTCGTCAAAATTTGAATTGTTCCTGTAGCATACGATTTTGTTCCTGTAGAAGACGATTTTGTTCAAGAGTTTGTGCTTGTTCATCGTCATAAGTTTTTGCAATTACATTTCAATGTTCAGTTTTCAAACGCAGTTCCATAGCAAGCAGAATTTTTTATTTTTCTGCATTTGTCATTGGTTTCCCGGTTCTCTCCACCTGTCACCTGCTCGAGCTTCAGATGTGCACTGCGGTATTGGACCAATGCCAATCTTGGATGGCAAGACATCAGGGCTAGACTGGAGAGAACCTTTACGAGGCATGCACCCGATGGTTGGTTTTGGAGAGTGTTGTTCGCAATTTCTGCGTTTTTTCCGCTAATGGCATAATTAGGGTTGGTATCGGTGCTGAGGTCAGAGATCAATCCATTTATGGGTGGAGGTTCACAAACTAGCAGACGAGTGAGGACTCTGACAGCTTGCACATTATTAGAACATATGAAAGGAAAAATGTTTTTCCTAAATTTCCAAAGTTTGGTTTTAGAAATATGTTGGAAGCTGCAAAGAAGATTTGAATCTATTTGTAGACATTAATGAACCATCAGTTGTAACGTTCATCGTTATGGGTAGACCAAGGTGAGTTGGGTTCATCATCATTTTATTTAAGGTGAACCAGAAAAAAAACAATAAACAACACAACGAACGAAAAGTCTTGCAGGCTTCTAACAGCTATACAAAAACAAGATCCCACAACTGAAGGTGGGAAAAAGGGCTGCCTAAGTATGATTCCCAATCAGAGACAACGATAGTCAGCTGCCTCTGATTAGGAACCATACTCCGCCAAACACAAAGAAATAGAAAACATAGAATAGAACATAGAAATACAAAATCTAGAATGCCCACGCAAATCACACCCTGACCTAACCAAAATAGAGAAATAAAAGGGCTCTCTATGGTCAGGGCGTGACATCAGTACTGTACCAGTAATGTGGGAGTTGGAGGTGAATTAATTTGCAAAAGCAAATTGAATTAATTAATCAATGGTAATGATTAATCATACCTGGATAGGCTATCTGGGAATTAAATTTTACTTACCCTGGGAAGTTGGTTCATCTAGGTTACTATTGCAAAGTTTAAAATGTCTCATTTAATTGGAAGAACCTAGAAAGGTATGTTCGACTATTACATTTATTAATTTGAATGAGACATGATATCCAAACACTTGGGATTGTCTAGATTATCCTGTTAGGGCTAGGGGGCAGTATTGACACGGCTGGATAAAAAACATACCCGATTTAATCTGGTTACCACTCCTACCCAGTAACTAGAATATGCATATACTTATTACATATGGATAGAAAACACCCTACATTTTCTAAAACTGTTTGAATGGTGTCTGTGAGTATAACAGAACTCAAATGGCAGGTCAAAACCTGAGAGATTCCTTTACAGGAATCAGAGCCCGGGAAAAAACAGAATGTCGTCATTCCAGCCCCAGGCTGAAACACATTATCGCCTTTCTCAAGTGGCCGATCAAGGGACACTGGGCTTATGCGCGTGACCCCGACCGCCCCCGCCTTTGGGATTTTTTTCCTCTGTTTGCCGAAAAGGAGATTCCCTGTCGGAATATTATCGCTTTTCTACGAGAAAAATGTCGTAAAAATTGATTTTAAACAGCGGTTGACATGCTTCGAAGTACGGTAATGGAATATTTAGAATTTTATTGTCACGAATTGCGCCATGCGCGCGACACTTCTTTACTATTTCGGATAGTGTCTGGAACGCACGAACAAAACGCCGCTATTCGGATATAACGATGGATTATTTTGGACCAAACCAACATTTGTTATTGAAGTAGCAGTCCTGGGTGTGCATTCTGACGAAGACAACAAAAGGTAATCAAACTTTTATAATAGTAAATATGATTATGGTGAGTGCTAAACTTGCCGGGTGTCTAAATAGCGAGCCCGTGATGCCTGGGCTATGTACTTAGAATATTGCAAAATGTGCTTTCACCAAAAAGCTATTTTAAAATCGGACATATCGAGTGCATAGAGGAGGTCTGTATCTATAATTCTTAAAATAATTGTTATGCTTTTTGTGAACGTTTATTGTGAGTAATTTAGTAAAATGTTAGCGAATTCCCCGGAAGTAAGCTAGTTCTGAACGTCACATGCTAATGTAAAAAGCTGGTTTTTGATATAAATATGAACTTGATTGAACAAAACATGCATGTATTGTATAACATAATGTCCTAGGGTTGTCATCTGATGAAGATCATCAAAGGTGAGTGCTGCATTTAGCTGTCTTCTGGGTTTTGGTGACATTATATGCTGGCTTGAAAAATGGGTGTCTGATTATTTCTGGCTTGGTACTCTGCTGACATAATCTAATGTTTTGCTTTCGTTGTAAAGCCTTTTTGAAATCGGACAGTGTGGTTAGATTAACGAGAGTCTTGTCTTTAAATGGCTGTAAAATAGTCATATGTTTGAGAAATTGAAGTAATAGGATTTTTAAGGTTTTGAAAATCGCGCCACAGGCTGGCAGTGGCTGTTACGTAGGTGGGACGCAAGCGTCCCACCTAGCCCATAGAGGTTATCATAAAAGTAACCAGTAGTTTAAATGTTAGGGTACATTCACCACTAGGTTCACTCCTCCCTAAGGCCAAAGCGACATGGGATGGCTTTGGCGGTCAGTACTGGGGTTTACTGAATGTGCTTTGCAAAGCAGATTTTACTAATTGATCTTTTTTAATGATAAATCAAACCTGTACAGGCTATTTGTGTCACGTTCTGACCAGTAAAGGGGTTATTTGGTATTGTAGTTTGGTCAGGACGTGGCAGGGGGTGTTTGTTTTATGTGGTTCGGGGTTTGTTGGGTTATGTTATTATGTAAGAGGGGTGTTTGTTTAGAGTGTTCCGGGGTTTTTGGGCTATGTTCTTGTTAGTTTATTTCTATGTTAGTTCTAGTCGTTCTATGTCTATGTTTAGTTAATGGGGTTGACCTTCAATTGGAAGCAGCTGCTCCTCGTTGCTTCTAATTGAAGGTCTTATTTAAGAGGGGTGTTTGTTCTATGGTATTTGTGGGTAGTTGTCTCCTGTTTAGTGTCTGAGCACCTGATAGGACTGTTAGTGTCGTTCGTTTGTTTTGTATACGTGATTTGTTTGTTTTTCCTTCTTTACATGAAAAAGAAGATGAGTATACACGTTCCCGCTGCGTTTTGGTCTGATCATTACGACACCTGTTACAATTTGGGAATTAAACTTTAAATTAACCTGAACCTTGTTGATCTAGGTTAATGTGAAAAGTTTAAATTGTCACATTGTAGAAAACCAATCAATTTGGATATTATTTAAAAGATTCACTTGGAAGGTAAATCTGTCAATTTCTCTTGTTATTTAATTTGAATGAGACTTCGATATCCAGTCAATTGCGATTGACTGGATATCTTAACGTGATCCACGTTTGGGTGTCACCTAATTATTTTTTCAAGAAATGTACTGGTGATTCTTCACCACCAGTGATCGCAGAAAGCTGAAATCAAAACGGAAGTACACAGGGCGGAACTTCCATCGAGCAAGGCGAAGGAATTTCAACATGACACAGGAAAAAGAAAATGCTGTTTTCTCTTTGTTAGCTTAGCATCTAGTGCTAAGCTAATCCTATTAGTACAGAAATCTCACATCCAAGCACAAAATAGGGTGGTTTTACTTATAACGTTATTACATTCAAACCATTTCTCTGCATTATTTTCGCGATGTTTTAACCGGAACACGAGGCAAACAACGAAATG
This sequence comes from Salmo salar, assembly GCF_965601325.2. Lineage (NCBI taxonomy): Eukaryota > Metazoa > Chordata > Actinopteri > Salmoniformes > Salmonidae > Salmo > Salmo salar. The sequence continues at coordinate 1,597,491 of NC_138311.1, forward strand.
CACCGTGTTCTACTCACGTGGAAATGTGCAAGAAAGAAAGATAATTATCACTAGTCAAGTGAATATCTACTCAATTTCAATCAGCTGGCTCTTTATCTTCGCTCGAGAAATTAATACGCGGGAGGCAGAAATAGCCCACGTTTGGGTGTTACCTAATTCCTTTTGAAGAAAATGTACTGATCTCAGAAAGCTGAAATCAAACGGATGTACAAAGGGTGGGACATCAGTTGCGCAAGGCGGATACATTTCAACTTGACACAGGAAAAATTTCATTCTGTTTCCCTTTGTTGGCTTAGCATCTCGTGCAAGATAATCCTACTGTACAGAAATCACACATCGAAGCACAAAATAGGGTCTCCTCCACCGTGGAAAGGGGGGTTTACTGGTGATGTCTCACATTAACCCATTCGGCATACTTTGCTAGCATTATGTTGACCGAAGCGACACGGCACATAAATACAGATACGCCTGTGGCCTACCCACACTGGCTTAGCGCGGTAGGCGGACAGACATCCTGGGCTCGGTCACCGAACAGATCTATCCAATTTCTAACCTTACTGGCCCTTGCTCTAGAAATCAACATTGACCGACAGGAATAGTACTGTTTGGCCTAACCAAATCTGGAATTTACTACTTATTGCTCTGACACACGACCGGAAGCGCTTCCAAATAGCTTGTTCAAATGGAAACACACACGCAATCAATATCTTTCTCTGTTCGCATACAACAGTCTGTTTGCACAATTCTGTTTGCACAATTGATATATATATATAGATATATATATATATATATATAATTCACCATAATATGTCGTGTCTTTGGCATCATTAAAGTGAAGACTGTTATTTTATCAAATCAATTCTCTGTAATTATTATTACGTGATTAAACTAATCATGTAAATGTTATTAACTAGGAAGTCGGGGCACCAAGGAAAATCTTCAGATTACAAAGTTATAATTTTCCTAATATAACGCTTCAGATATTTTAATATCTGATCAATTAGTCTTCTAATTAATGAATTATTCTTTACCTCACATTAGTCTCATTCCAAATGTCGTAAATTGCTGGTTATCTGCACGAACCCAGCCTTTACTATGAATCATCTATACACCAATTGTCTTAACCTTTTATTTACTAACTAACTAAATAATCACAGAAATGCATAAAAGCACAAACAGTAGATATGGTTACAAGGAAATGATGATAAACTCCTGTGAGATCAATATTGTACAAAATGTTCAATCAAACTGAAGTGAGCTTGTTTGTTCCCTAGTGGGCTAAGCCGATATGACGGCTTGGTGAACAAAGCGAAGTGAGTGAGGACTGAGAACATGCGGGAAAGAACAGAGGGCATTCTAATTATATTCGTTTAAATGCTAATCCTTTGCACATGAACTCTCATTCATTCGGGAATAATTGCAATCAATATATATTTATGCCCAGTGTGTCGTCGTGATCTCTGTTGGAATCGTCTGTCCTTCTGTTGGAGAGTCTGTTCATCATCGTCTCTCTCTCTCTGCTTCCCTGAAGATCAAAGTCTTTCGTGGTTAGAATGGATACTTAAGAATACCACTCAGAAATGTTCTCATAGATAGACCGTTAACCGCCGAAACATCTTCGCCTCCCAGGTTGACATAATTTCTAACTGCAGACTAGTAATTAGTGTCTAAGATTTGCTCTTATTCTGTCGGGATCGATAGTCTAAGAGTTTAACCATTTCCCGCCTTGTAGCCAATGCTCCATGTGGTATGGTTAGGAATTGAACAACCATTGCAACCTTAGCTTAAACTGAGGTTTTTGTGGTCTGAAGAGGATTTCCTCAGGAGGGGGTTTCATTCGTAACAATAGAAAAGGCGGGTTTATACGTCAGATCATGTCTGTGCTCACGGGGGGCGGGCCAATGACTTAGTTAAACTTTAAAGGGAATAAAACATTTTCACATTAAAGGTTTAACATCACATAAAATTATTTCACAAATTGTTTCATCTTTACTCATTCATTTTATACAATAAATAGATGCAAACCCCATAATTGAGAAATGTACACATTCAGTTGAAGATGGACATTTACATACACCTTAGCCAAATACATTTAAACTAACTTTTTCACAATTCCTGACATTTAATCATAGTAAAAATGCCCTGTCTTAGGTCAGTCAGGATCCCCACCATATTTTAAGAATGCGAAATCTCAAAATAATAGTAGAGAGAATGATTTATTTCAGCTTTTATTTCTTTCATCACATTCCCAGTGGGTCAGAAGTATACATACACCCAATTAGTATTTGGTAGCATTGACTTTAAATTGTTTTACTTGGGTCAAATGTTTCGGATAGCCTTCCAAAAGTTTCCCAGAATAAGTTGGGTGAATTTTGGCCCAATCCTCCTGACAGAGCTGGTGTAACTGAGTCAGGTTTGTAGGCCTCCTTGCACACGCACACTTTTTCAGTTCTGCCCACACATTTTTTGGGGGATTGAGGTCAGAGCTTTGTGATGGCCACTCCAATACCTTGACTTTGTTGTCCTTAAGCTGTTTTGCCACAACTTTGGAAGTATGCTTGGACTCATTGTCCATTTGGAAGTCCCATTTGCGACCCAGCTATAGCTTCCTGACTGATGTCTTGAGATGTTGCTTCAATATATCCACATAATTTTCCTGCCTCATGATGCCATCTATTTTGTGAAGTGCACCAGTCCCTCCTGCAGCAAAGAACCTTCACAACATGATGCTGCCACCCCCGTGCTTCACAGTTGGGATGGTGTTCTTCAGGCTTGCAAGCCTCCCCCTTTTTCCTCCAAATATTACGATAGTCATTATGGCCAAGCAATTCTATTCAGACCAGAGGACATTTCTCCAAAAAGTACGATGTTTGTCCCCATGTGCAGTTGCAAAGCGTAGTCTGGCTTTTTTATGGCGGTTTTGGAGCGGTGGCTTCTTCCTTGCTGAGTGGCCTTTCAGGTTATGTCGATATTGGACTCGTTTTACTGTGGATATAGATACTTTTGTACCTGTTTCCTCCAGCATCTTCACAATAATTTTTGCTGTTGTTCTGGGATTGATTTGCACTTTTCACACCAAAGTACGTTCATCTTTAGGAGACAGAACGCATCTCCTTCCTGACGGGTTTGACGGCTGCGTGGTCCCATGGTGTTTATTCTTGCGTACTACTGTTTGTACAGATGAACATGGTACCTTCAGGCATTTGGAATTTGCTCCCAAGGATGAACCAGACTTGTGGAGGTCTACAAATGTTTTGCTGAGGTCTTGGCTGATTTCTTTTGATTTTCCAATAATGTCAAGCAAAGAGGCACTGAGTTTGAAGGTAGGCTTTGAAATACATCCACAGGTACACCTCCAATTGACTCAAATGATGTCAATTAGCCTATCAGAAGCTTCTAAAACTATGACATCATTTTCTGGAATTTTCCAAGCTGTTTAAATGCACAGTCAACTTAGTGTATGTAAACTTCTGACCAACTGGAATTGTGATACAGTGAATTATAAGTGAAATAATCTGTCTGTAAACAATTGTTGGATAATTTACTTCATGCACACTTTGTGTCATGCACAAAGTAGATGTCCTAACCGACTTGCCAAAACCATAGTTTGTTAATTAACATGAAATTTGTGGAGTGGTTGAAAAACGTGTTTTAATGACTCCAATCTAAGTGTATGTAAACTTCCGACTTCAACTGTACATATCGAATTTGATTGACCAACATCCTTTTCAGCGTTTATTTATTTAGTCTCTGCCTAAAGTGGCCTCCTTCCTCTTCTTTGGTGCTGCATTGCAGTCAGCGATGTTTTCTCTCGGTAGCTGACCATGGTCCTGAAATTAAATCATCTGAGAGAAACAGAGAGAGACCGAGAGAGACCGAGAGAGACAGAGAGTGAGAGGGAGTGAGACTAGGATGTAGTCTATTTAAATAAAACAAATACAAGTAAACAGCTGATAGATAATTGAGTAATCTTACAAATTAATGCAAGTGTTTGATCAACGCTTACCTTTTATTCAGACAAGTTGATTCACCTGGCCTTCCTGGCAGCAAAAGCATGCACTGCTTCTTGGAGGTTGATTTTGTAAGCCAACTCGTGCTCAATAGATATGGTGGCGAGTCCATTGAGTCTCTCTTGACTCATAGTAGAGCGCAGGTAGTTTTTGATGAGTTTGAGCTTGGAAAATGTGCGCTCTCCACTTGCCACTGTCACCGGGAGTGGGAGAAGAACTTTCAGGGCAACAAAGGCATTGGGATACAAGGAGGCCATTTGATGTCTGGATATGTACTCCAGTGCGTCGAGTGGTTTTGCCTTACTGTCCAGTCTCCTGCTCAAGACTTTGAGCTCATGACACAGATCTTTTGCGTTGATGTCCTTGGAATCCTCGTACGTAACGGCCCTCTCCAGTGTTGCGCAGTCCCTGGTAAGTGCTGCGTTGTCCATGTCCTTGATGGTGAAGATGTTGTACAGGATGCTGAAAACACTGCTGTGCTCTTCAAGCTGAGTAAAGCGCTTGTTGATGAACTGGATAGCAGAATCAAAAATTTGATTAAAGAAATGTACTTTGAATTTCTGCTAAGGGTCAGTCACAGGCTCATCCTCTCCCTCACAGCCAAACAGACAATTTCTTCCTGGGATGAACAGTGGGCTGCACTGGGAAACAGGGCTCAATACCCATCTCCTCTGCCAATTTTTTGGGCTTGCTAATGCGCCAGCGAAAGCTGCATCGGAGCGGTAGACTTGGAGGAATAGCCTGGTTGAGTTCAATTGAGCCATTGCTAGTGAAAGGTTAAAACTCAATGCTTGCAAACTCTTACAGGTGATGTTCACTTCAAACAAGATGTCATACCAAACGACCACTGTGCACATGAAGCCAAAGTTGTTCATCTTGGCGGTAATGCTGTTTGTCTACAACCTTGTTTTAGCACAACAGCTGCCTGTGAGCTTGGTGTAGGTGGCGATCGACAACAGGGCATCATATATCTCCCCGAGTTGGTAACACATGGGTTTCACAGCCCCACCCGGCCCATCTCGTGGCCCTGAGGGGTTTCACTTTGAGTCCATCTTTTATATGATCTTTCAGCACATCCCAGCAGTGTGTAGATCTGGATAAAAATGTATAAATCTCTTGGATGGTGTTAAAAACTGCCATGCAGTACTGGGGGAGAGAGTCTGTGGAGAACAAAGTGCTTCTTTTGCCAAAACTCCTAATCCCCAAAATGGGAGAATTAAACTATATTTCTATTTTTGAGTATGTGGAAATTGTTCGTGGACACTTAAGGGACAGTCTTGTCGAGTATGTTTCATTTGGTGATCTCATGAAGGACAGGAAACACACATAACTGTATCTCTTAAGGTGTACATTTCCCAGCTGTCAGGTTCACATCTGAATGTTGTATAAGGACTGAATAAGTATAAGAATAATTTTGAAAAGATAACAATGTGATTTAGTCTTCTAAATGAGAATTTGTTGTTTTATGGTAACTTATGCACAGTCCATAGCTACCCCCAGGTGTGCACGAACATGATGAGATGGCCCCTATTCTACCCAAGTACAAAAGCCCCCATGACGCAATTCACACCAGACCACGCAAACCACGGTGTAAGCTAAGGTTGCAAATGGTTGAATTTCTAAGACCAGAAAATACGAAGCAGTAGCTACATGTTGAAATGGTTGGCACTACAACTCTACCAAAGGACAAGACCAGATTATCCAATTGTGAAGCATTAATAAAAATGAATCTGCCAATTAAATTATTGTATTGTTTTTCATGTTTGTGTGTAGCCTAACCTAGCCTGTTAAAGTTAGATAGCTACTACTAGTGGATATAATTTCAGCTAAAAGTAAGCTATGGAGATTTGAAACAATTTGCTACCATGTCTAAAAGACAAAAACTATCAGGAAGCGAGTATAAAAAAAGAGAAAAGAGGCACAATCTCTAACCCAAAGAAATTTGCTTCTGAAATGTATCAGCGTGCAGCAATGTCCATCAGCCGTTGTGGATAATGACAAGCCTCCGAGGACAGGCCATTCATTCGCCAAGGACAACGAGCCCCTGTTCGCTGATTCTAGCAGCAGTGAAGAGGGCAAACCGGAGCAGTCTGAGCCATGCACTTCTGCCAATGATGACAGCTCTCTAGCTGGAAAAGAACAGGTGGTTGCACCAGGCCTAGCCACACCTCCAAATAATGCCGGCGAAGACCCTACTATCTTGGACCTGGACTCAGATTCGTCGCTCCCCGTCCCCGATGACAGTGGTGGTGCTGCTGCTAAATCCGACTCCCAGACAAAAAACATAAAAGATCCCGGTGAGTGGCCAAAATATATTAATGGATCTTTACGGGATACGTTAGAGCAGGCTGGGCCACATCATGATAAGGAGGGAAATTTCCCAAGAGATGAGGGCCAATGAAAGATTTCGGTGGCCCACTACAATAGGAGGATGGCGAACGGGGAAAGAGCTGAGAGACCATGGCTTGTCTATTCCAATCACAACGATGCAGCCTTCTGTTTTTGCCACAAACCTTTTTCACATGAGTGCAAATCTGCGCTGGTCAGGGAGGGAACCAGGGACTGGAAGAATCTGTGCCACCTCCTCAGCTCGCACGAGAAGTCGCATGACCACCTAGATAGTTTCCAGAGGTGGAAGGAGCTGGAGATCAGGTTCGTGTCCAAGCAAACTATCGATGCCCAAGCCCAACAGGCTATTGACAGAGAGACTCTGCACTGGCAGCAGGTGCTCCAGAGGCTCATAGCCCTGATACACGTAATGGCCACCCAGAACATTGCGTTCGTGGGACCAACGACAGGCTGAACGAGACAAATAATGTGAACTTTCTGAAGTTTGTGGAAATGCTGGGTATCTTTGATGGAATCATGAAGGAGCATGTAAGGAGAGTGCATTCCAAAGAAACAAATGTACAATACCTCGGTAAAATAATCCAGAATTAAATCATTGACATGCTGGCATAAGAGATCCAGCAGACAGTGTGCAGTGAGCTAAAAGCAGGCAAATATTTTTCTATGATTTTGGACTGCACACTAGACAAGAGCAAAACAGAGCAGATGACCATGGTGGTGCATTTTGTTTCATCCGAGGATTATGGGTTAGTGTGCACGAGAGAGCACTTCCTGGAGTTTAGTGAACTGCTTGACGCAATGGGGCAGGCATGACCGAGTTGCTCATCTCAAAACTACAGAAACATGGCGTTGCTCATCATGGACATGAGAGGATGAATATGCCAACAGGGCGAATATGGAGGGGGAGGCACAGCGAAGTTTACAAGAGCGTGCAGGATATCAATCCGAGGGCCATTTTTGTGCCATGTAGCGCGCACTCGCTTAACTTGGTTCTCTCTAATGCAGCATCGTGTTGCTTGGTGGCGGCCGTTGTAAAACCTGATGTGGGAGAGAGAGTGAGAGAGGGGGGAGCCGATTTACACCCCAAAAGGGCCACGTCGTGACATGCTGTAACACAACAACATGTGGAAGGCATTTCCATCAGCTAGGCTAGCTATCTGTAGAGAAAACTGTCGTATGTATCCTACTTGGCCTGGCCACAGAATTACTACTGACTGAAGCAGAAGGGTATATTACGATGCAAGCTAGATGTATCTACTCAGGCTCATCTAAAGCTAGACAGCTTCAGTTAGCTTCACATTCCAGCTCAGTTTTCATCCGTATTACGATGGTGGATATTGCTTGGCTGCCTGCAGGCATATAATTGTGCATGCATATCCACATGGCTAGTCGACCGCCGAACTCATCAGTGCCACATTTTCCTTTGTGCTGAAATCAAAATGAAAGAAACGTTTTCTTGTAAATTCAGCAGGCTTTTAGAAATAGTATTTTAAATGTGCTGTCTTTATTTTGGTAACTGCGTTAATGCAGGCTTTGGTGTGCTCCAGGCGTCTGGCACAAATACCTTTTTTTCCGCACTCCTATCGATAAAATAATTATAAAATATATCTTCCTGAAATGACGGGGGTGTAGGCACAATCTTTGTGAGAGGGAGGGAATTTGATTTCATTGGTCCTCAACTCACGGTTCAGACGCTTCTTTCAGGATCAATGGGAGTTAGCTCTGAGTTAGCCTGCCCTGGAGCAGGTTATTTCTAAAATAATTGTTTCCATAGAAATGTACCTGGCTGAAAGGTGAGCCACTTTCGTGGTACCAGTTATCCAGAGTTACCTCATTAACTGATCTTCTGAACTTCCCAATACCTTTCTGATGCAATTCAGTCAGTTCAAACCACACTGTCTTCAGATTGAAATACTGTCTAAAATACTGTAAGACTGATTTGTAATAGACTGTCATACTGTAGCACAAAAAAAAGTCAAATGTGCATAATTTCTCCCATTTTGTGAATTCTTGGTTGGTGAGTGGACCCCAGACCTCACAACCATGAAGGGCAATGGGTTCTATAACTGATTAAAGTATTTTTAGCCTGACCCTAATTGGTATGGCGAATTTTATGTTCCTTTTGACGGCATATAAGGTCCTTCTTGCCTTGTCTCTCAGGTCGTTCACAACTTTGTGAAAGTTACCTGTGGCGCTGATGTTTAGGCCAAGGTATGTATACTTTTTGTGTGCTCTAGAGCAACGGTGTCTAGATGGAATTTGTATTCGTGGTCCTGGAACACCATTATTTTTGTCTTACTGAGATTTACTGTCAGGGCCCAGGTCTGACAGAATCTGTGCAGAAGATCTGCTGTAGTGTTGCTGTAGAACCTCCTTGGTTAGGGACAGAAGCACCAGATCATCAGCAAACAGACATTTGACTTCAGATTTTAGTAGGGTGAGGCCGGGTGCTGCAGACTGTTCTAGTGCCCTCGCCAATTTGTTGATATATATGTTAAAGAGGTTGGGGCTTAAGCTGCATCCCTGTCTCACCACCCGGCCCTGTGGAAAAGTTTTAGTTTTTTGCCAATTTTAACCACTTTGTGTACATGGATTTTATGATGTTGTACGTTATTCCCCCAACACCACTTTCCATAAATTTGTATAGCAGGCCCTTGTGCCAAATTGATTCGAAAGATTTTTTTAAATCAACAAAGCATCGAGATGTTTTGGTTTGATTGTTTGTCAATGTGCAGGGTAAATAAGTGATCTGTCGTACGGTAATTTGGTAAAAAGACAATTTGCTCAGTACATTGTTTTCCCTGAAGAAATGTACAAGTCTGCTGTTAATGATAATGCAGAGGATTTTCCCAAGGATGCCGTTGATGCATATCCGACGGTAGCTATTGGGGTCAAATTTGTCTCCACTTTTGTGGATTGGGGTGATCAGTCCTTGGTTCCAAATATTGGGGAAGATGCCAGAGCTGAGGATGATGTTAAAGAGTTTAAATATAGCCAAATGGAATTTGTTGTCTGTATATTTTATAATTTCATTTAGGATACCATCAACAGCACAGGCCTTTTTGGGTTGGAGGGTTTGTATTTTGTCCTGTAGTTCATTCAATATAATTGGAGAATCCAGTGGGTTCTGATAGTCTTAAATAGTTGATTCTAAGATTTGCATTCGGTCATGTTCTGTTGAAGTCAGAAGTCTACATACACTTAGGTTGGAGTCATTAAAACTCCTTTTTCAACCACTCCACACATTTCTTGTTAACAAACTATAGTTTTGGCAAGTCGGTTAGGACATCTACTTTGTGCACTTTGTGTCAATTGGAGGTGTACCTGTGGATGTATTTCAAGGCCTACCGTCAAACTCAGTGCCTCGTTGCTTGACATCATGGAAAATCAAAAGAAATCAGCCAAGACCTCAGAAAAACAATTGTAGACCTCCACAAGTCTGGTTCATCCTTGGTAGCAATTTCCAAACGCCTGAAGGTACCACGTTCATCTGTACAAACAATAGTACGCAAGTATAAACACCATGGGACCGCGCAGCCGTCATGCCGCTCAGAAAGGAGACGCGTTCTATCTCCTAGATATGAACATACTTTGGTCCGAAAAGTGCAAATCAATCCCAGAACAACAACATAGGACTTGTGAAGATGCTGGAGGAAACCGGTACAAAAGTGTCTATATCCACAGTAAAACGAGTCCAATATCGACATAACCTGAAAGGCCGCTCAGCAAGGAAGAAGCCACTGCTACAAAACCACCATAAAAAAGACAGATTACGGTTTTCAACTGCACATGGGGACAAAGATCATACTTTTTGGAGAAATGTCCTCTGGTCTGATGAAACAAATATAGAACTGTTTGGCTATAATGACCATCATTATGTTCGGAGGAAAAAGGGGGAGGCTTGCAAGCTGAAGAACACAATCCCAACCGTGAAGCACAGGGGTGGCAGCATCATGTTGTGGAGGTGCTTTTCTACAAGAGGGACTGGTGCACTTCACAAAATAGATGGCATCACGAGTATGCAAAATGATGTGGAAATATTGAAGCAATATCTCAAGACATCAGTCAGGAAGTTAAAGCTTGGTCGCAAATGGGTCTTCCAAACGGACAATGAGTCCAAACATACTTCCAAAGTTGTGGCAAAACGGCTTAAGGACAACAAAGTCAAGGTATTGGAGTGGCCATCACAAAGCCCTGACCTCAATCCTACAGAACATTTGTGGGCAGAACTGAAAAAGCGTGTGCGAGCAAGGATGCCTACAAACCTGATTCAGTTACACCAGCTCTGTCAGGAGGAATGGGCCAAAATTCACCCAACTTATTCTGGGAAGCTTGTGGAAGGTTACCTGAAACATTTGACCGTAGTTAAACAATTTAAAGGCAATGCTACCAAATACTAATTGAGTGTATGTATACTTCTGACCCACTGGGGGGAATGTGATGAAAGAAATAAAAGCTGAAATAAATCATTCTTTCTACTATTATTTTGAGATTTCACATTCTTAAAATACAGTGGTGATCCTAACTGACCTAAGACAGGGAATTTTTACTAGGATTAAATGTCAGGAATTGTGAAAAAGTGAGTTTAAATGTATTTGGCTAAGGTGTATGTAAACTTCCGACTTCAACTGTACATGTAGATATGGTTAGTGACTATGCATATATGATAAACAGAGAGTAGCAGTAGTGTAAAAGAGAGGTTGGTGGGTGGCGGGACATAATGCAGATAGCCCCGTTAGCCAATGTGCGGGGGCACTGGTTGTTCGGGCTAATTGAGGTAGTATGTACATGAATGTATAGTTAAAGTGACTATGCATATATGATAAACAGAGAGTAGCAGCAGCGTAAAAGAGGGTTTGGGGGGGGGGGGCACACAATGCAAATAGACCGGGTAACCATTTGATTACCTGTTCAGGAGTCTTATGGCTTGGGGGTAAAAACTGTCCGGTACCGCTTGCCATGCGGTAATAGAGAGAACAGTCTATGACTGGGGTGGAAATTTGTCATTGTTGTTAATTTTCTTAGGTTGTCTGCTTGACATTTTTTGATTTGATAGGGAAGCTGAGAGGTCAAATATACTGTTTAGGTTTTCTACTGTTTAGGTTTTCTACTGAAGTTTACACCTTCACTATTAGTGAAACATTTTGTCCAGGAAGTTGTCTAGAAGGGATTGAATTTGTTGTTGCCTAATTGTTTTTTGGTAGAATTCCACACTACTCTCCTTCCATCTACAGCATTTCTTAATAGTATTCAGCTGCTTTGGCTTTGATGCCTCATGATTGAGCAAAGCTCTGTTCAAGTATAGTGTGATTTCCTTCAGGGTCCTGGCAAAAGTTGGGATTGCTGCCTTGTAGAGGTGGACCTGGTCGTAGGCTGCTCACGCGTAGGGTGGAGTGGTGGCCCATGTAGACATTAGGTTTCGAGTCTCTCTCTCTCTCTCTCTCTAATTTCAATTTAAGGGGTTTTATTGGCATGGGAAACATATGTTTACATTGTCAAAGCAAGTGAAATAGATCAACCAAAGTGAAATAAACAATAATTAATTAACAGTAAACATTACACTCACAAAATCATTAAAAAAAATGGTCATTTCAATTGTCAAATTATTTGCAAATAGTTCAAGTACAAAAGGGTAATAAATAAACACATATGGGTTGTATATACTAAGGTATTTGTTCTTCACTGGTTTTTGCCCTTTTCTTGTGGCAACAGGTCCTCTCAACCCTGCTCACCAACTCATTGAATGAGAGAGAACAGGGAAGACAGATAGGAGAGATAGACAGTAGTGCTGAGCGCTAAGTGCTTTTAGAGGTCGGTTCAATTTGTAAAAAATAATGACGTTTTCACGCTTGATCTGATTCATCACTACAGAAACTGAGAAGTGATCTCAGAAAAATCTACGAAATGGAATTCAATTAATTGAAATATCGGTCAATTAGTTGTTTAAAAACGTAAAAAAGAAATGACATTTTGGATAATCACTCAGCACTAATAGACAGCAAGAGACTGTCATAATTATTATGGTACAAAATAGAATGACAAAAAACCTGCTATTAAAAAAGACGAAGTCCGAGTCTGGATCACAATTTTTATTAACAAATGTTATTGAACAACATTTGCCTCAATCCCATATATTATATATTTTTTCTCTGGCAAAAATTATCTTAACATCTCAAATGTATAAGATTCACTCAATTAATGAGAAAGAACAACAACTCCCCATTAATTGCTCACTCTCTCTAACCAACCATGCCAGTTTTTTTATATATTTTGAATCCATTTAATCTAAATAATCTTCCCACCATCACAAACAAAAAAGGCACAGGTGAAAAGGAACCCCAAAGGAGAAGAAAACGCAGGCTTCCCACAGCCTAGCACGAAAACTCTTACGTTTCTGAAATATGAAGTAATCAGGATAATACTACTTTGAAATAAACATGTTAACTTTTTTTTGTCAATCTCACCCTCTCATGGATACGGTAACAAGAAATAATAAGATAGTAGTTCATTGAAGAATAAGGGCTTTTTGCAGAATCATAATACACATTAATACATCTAAAGTTGTCATCTAGCAAAGTGTTACGGCTTGTTGTCGTGATTGCAGTGTTCATGGGTTGTTGTCAAGAATTGTCTCTTCCTCAATCTGCTGTAGTACAGCGATGTCACATGGAGGTTGGCTGTCCAGCTAGAGGGGAAAGAAGATAGAGGTTATAACACAATACCAAATGATAGTATTCGATAACACAAACACAGCATATCACTAAATGACACGGCACAACTAAACATAATATAACTGACACAACAGAACACATAGTAACTGGAACCTTGTTAGTAGTGGCAATACTGGTCAAATATGACTATGGAGTTTTATAATCTACTTGCCGCACTTTTCAACTGGTACCCAGCTGAAGTCAAACTCACTTTTGAATCGCATGTAGCAGGAGTTACAGTAGAGCTGTCGGTTCCGTATTCTGACCTCAGCTCCGGCCTCCGATCCTCCCAGGTCGGACTTACAATCAATGCACTGGAAGGTAGGGAAAGAGGGGAACAGTCAATGAGGGCTAGGCCAGATCCCTCACTCTCAGATGGGGAGTTGAGAGGACAGTTGCCCTCTGGAGGAAAGACAAGTTGCACAGACACAGAAGGAGCAGCCAATGGGAGAGCAGTAAGACATATACCCGCGAAGCCACAACCAGATAGACAGAGCCAATGTGAAACACCTGACACTTGACTGACAGCCAGACAGAGAGACCATTGAGATTACTGAAACTGACAGTTCAAGCCCAAGCATACATGTAGGGACTTTTGGAAGCTTGTTGTGATGTCAGAAGCCCCAGGATGAATTAATACAAATAAAGTGTGTTGGTGTTAGGAAATAGTAAGGTGAAGGATTGACTAGTGTGGTTTAGAACAAATGCAGTCAGATTTCATGACACATTCAGAAAACCATGAAAACAATGTGCCATTACTGTTTGCCATTTCTGTAGCAAGTTATATAGCTTAGGGAATTTGGAAGATAGTGTATTTTTCAATTAACTGAAAAGTTAGTGGAAACATTACTCCAGTCAATATCATTGGAAGTTACTATCCGCTTTGGACTTCTGTTTACTTGGTTTTGTATGTGCCGTTATACAGGATCAGGCCAGATTGTAATCCCTTCATGCTTTTTAGGTTAGTATGACATTGATCAGGGTCATGGTATCCATATTAGGACAGCCTCATTCTGTTGATCAGGTTAGTACTGAGATGACAAGGCAGGTTTAGTCTCTGTAATGGATCAATCACGACCTCAGTCTCCAGTTCAGGGAGGTCTGGTCTTGAAATTTGAACTCTCACCTTGAAACAGGTCAAATGATAACAGAGTCCCAGGGACTCGATGATCATGGCGGCTCCCTTGCCCAGCGCCGTCTCACAGAACGTACAGATTTTCTTGCCACTCACTGACCTGAGATTACAGATCGCATAATCGAGATTACATTTACATTTCAGTCATTTAGCAGACGCTCTTATCCAGAGCGATTTACAGGTACCTTGCTCAAGGGCACAGACAGATTTTTCACCTAGTCAGCTCAGGGATTTGAACCAGTGACCTTTCGGTTACTGGCCTAACCTCAAGGATACCTGCCGCTCCAATACACATGCCCACCGACCCACCCACACACACGTTCAGGAAGAGGAATGGGGTCAAAGGTTATAATTATTAATATTTTTTTATTTCACCTTTATTTAACCAGGTAGGCTAGTTGAGAAAAAGTTCTCATTTACAACTGCGACCTGGCCAAGATAAAGCAAAGCAGTGCGACAAAAACAACAACACAGAGTTACACATAAACAAACGTACAGTCAATAACACAATAGAAACAATCTATTTACAGTGTGTGCAAATGTAGAAGATTAGGGAGGTAAGGAAATAAATAGGCCATAGAGGCAAAATAATTATAAACTCAGCAAAAAAGAAACGTCCCTTTTTCAGGACGCTGTCTTTCAAAGATAATTCGTAAAAATCCAAATAACTTCACAGATCTTAATTGTAAAGGCTTTAACAATGTTTCCCATGCTTGTTCAATGAACCATAAACAATTAATGAACATGCACCTGTGGAATGGTCGTTAAGACACTAACAGCTTACAGACGGTAGGCAATTAAGGTCACAGTTATGAAAACTTAGGACACTAAAGAGGCCTTTCTACTGACTCTGAAAAACACCAAAAGAAAGATGCGCAGGGTCCCTGCTTATCTGCGTGAACGTGCCTTAGGCATGCTGCAAGAAAGCATGAGGACTGCAGATGTGGCCAAGGCATTAAATTGCAATGTCCGTACTGTGAGACGCCTAAGACGGCGCTACAGGGAGACAGGACAGACAGCTGATCATCCTCGCAGTGGCAGACCACGTGTAACAAAACCTGCACAGGATTGGTACATCCGAACATCATACTTGCGGGACAGGTACAGGATGGCAAAAACAACTGCCAGAGTTACACCAGGAATGCACAATCCCTCCATCAGTGCTCAGACTGTCCGCAATAGACTGAGAGAGGCTGGACTGAGGGCTAGGCCTGTTGTAAGGCAGGTCCTCACCAGACATCACCGGCAACAACGTTGCCTATGGGCACAATCCCAGTGTCGCTGGACCAGACAGGACTAGCAAAAAGCGCTCTTCACTGACGAGTCATGGTTTTGTCTCACCAGGGGTGATGGTTGGATTCACGTTTATCGTCGAAGGAATGAGCGTTACACCGAGGCCTGTACTCTGGAGCGGGATCAATTTGGAGGTGGAGGGTCCGTCATGGTCTGGGGTGGTGTGTCACAGCATCATCGGACTGAGCTTGTTGTCATTGCAGGCAATCTCAACGCTGTGCGTTACAGGGAAGACATCCTCCTCCCTCATGTGGTACCCTTCCTGCAGGCTCATCCTCACATGACCCTCCAGCATGACAATGCAACCAGCCATACTGCTCGTTCTGTGCATGACTTCCTGCAAGACAGGAATGTCAGTGTTCTGCCATGGCCAGCGAAGAGCCCAGATCTCAATCCCATTGAGCACGTCTGGAACCTGTTAGATAAGAGGGTGAGGGCTAGGGCCATTCCCCCCCAGAAATGTTCATTCCCCCCCAGGTGCCTTGGTGAAAGAGTGGGGTAACATCTCACAGCAAGAACTGGCAAATCTGGTGCAGGCCATGAGGAGTAGATGCACTGCAGTACTTAATGCAGCTGGTGTCCACACCAGATACTGACTGTTACTTTTGATTTTGACCCCCAATTTGTTCAGGGACACATCATTCCATTTCTAATTGACATAATTTGAGTTAATTGGAGGTGTACCTGCGGATGTATTTCAAGGCCTACCTTCAAACTCAGTGCCTCGTTGCTTGACATCATGGGAAAATCAAAAGAAATCAGCAAAGACCTCAGAAAAATATTTTTGCCCTCCACAAGTCTGGTTCATCCTTGGGAGCAATTTCGAAGCGCCTGAAGGTACCACGTTCATCTGTACAAACAATAGTACGCAAGTATAAACACCATGGGACCACGCAGCCGTCATACCGCTCAGGAAGGAGACGCGTTCTGTCTCCTAGAGATGAACGTACTTTGGTGCGAAAAGTGCAAATCAATCCCAGAACAACAGCAAAGGACCTTGTGAAGATGCTGGAGGAAACAGGTAAAAAAAATAAAAATAAAATAAATATCTATATCCACAGTAAAACGAGTTCTATATCGACATAACCTGAAAGGCCGCTCAGCAAGGAAGAAGTCACTGCTCCAAAACCGCCATAAAAAAGCCAGACTACGGTTTGCAACTGCACATGGGGACAAAGATCGTACTTTTTGGAGAAATGTCCTCTGGTCTGATGAAACAAAAATAGAACTGTTTGACCATAATTACCATTGTTATGTTCGGAGGAAAAAGGGGGAGGCTTGCAAGCCGAAGAACAGCATCCCAACCGTGAAGCATGGGGGTGGCAGTATCATGTTGTGGGGGTGCTTTGCTGCAAGAGGGACTGGTGCACTTCACAAAATAGATGGCATCACGAGGCAGGAAAATTATGTGGATATATTGAAGCAACATCTCAAGACATCAGTCAGGAAGTTAAAGCTTGGTCGCAAATGGGTCTTCCAAATGGACAATGAGTCCAAACATACTTCCAAAGTTGTGGCAAATAAGTCAAGGTATTGGAGTGGCCATCACAAAGCCCTGACCTCAATCCTATAGAACATTTCTGGGCAGAACTGAAAAAGTGTGTGCGGGCAAGGAGGCCTACAAACCTGACTCAGTTACACCAGCTCTGTCAGGAGGAATGGGCCAAAATTCACCCAACTTATTGTGGGAAGCTTGTGGAAGGCTACCCAAAACGTTTGACCCAAGTTAAACAATTTAAAGGCAATGCTACCAAATACTAATTGAGTGTATGTAAACTTCTGACCCACTGGGAATGTGATGAAAGAAATAAAAGCTGAACTAAATCTGAAATAAATAAATTCTCTCTACTATTATTCTGACATTTCACATTCTTAAAATAAAGTGGTGATCCTACCTGACCTAAGACATGGAATTTCTACTAGAACTAAATGTCAGGAATTGTCAAAAACTGAGTTTAAATGTATTTGGCTAAGGTGTATGTGAACTTCCGACTTCAACTGTATGTAAATGCGATATTTCATTTTTAATTTTTGGCAAAACTGTCTAAAAAACAGTTTTTGCTTTGTCATTATGGGTTATTGTGCATAGATTTAATTTAATAAATGTTAGAAATTTTAATTTTAATTGAAAAACGAAGTCTTGAATCAGGCGTTGTTTTGTGTATTAGTTCATAAACCATGTGCCATGGAATCGGTACATCTCTTTAACTATTTTGAAAATCTCTTCAACTATTTTGTAACCTGTATGGCGCAGCTGTCATTTTTTTTGTCCTTAAAAGAAACTGGTATAACTTTTTATTTATTACAATTTTCTTTAACAAATTTTGGTCTTTAATGCAGGGCCGACAGACACGTTCCTTACCTTCTCCCCCTTTCGACTTGCCTCATCTAGTTTTGTGGTAATGCTGTAATCAGTTGGTTGTAATTTTGGATAGAGCAGACATTTGCATATATTTTTTCACGAATAGACAAGTATTGTCCTTTCTATGGTACCTTTTTATAAAAATGTATTGTAGTGAGATAATTTCTTGTGTCCAGTTCACAATCAGACCATTTTATTGGTAAACTACACGATAATGTAAAAGTTGTATTTTTCTGCGATCCAATACATAATAATTTGGTTGAAATCCAGAGGTTAAAAAAATTATCGAGATCCTCTATGAGGCTGTGCAGGGATCCAAATTGCAGATTTAAAAGAAAACAGGAATCGTCAAGGTACAATGACACCTTTGTTTTTAACCTGTTGGGGCTAGGGGGCAGTATTTTCACGGCCGGATGAAAAACGTACCCAATTTAAACAGGTTACTACTCCGGCCCAGAAAATAGAATATGCATATTATTAGTAGATTTGGATAGAAAACACTCTGAAGTTTCTAAAACTGTTTGAATGGTGTCTCTAAGTATAACAGAACTCATGTGGCAGGCAAACACCTGAGAAAAAATACAAGCAGGAAATGAAAATTTTGTGGCTGTACTATTTTCAAGTCATTGCCAATAAAACACACAGTGACAAAGAATTAATTTTGCACTTCCTATGGCTTCCACTAGATGTCAACGATCTTTATAAAGTTGTTTGAAGCGTCTATGATGAACAGAGACCAAATGAGAAGGAAGGGAAGTTGACATCCCTGGGATGTCGTCACTTCATTATTGCGCACACATGCGAGTTTATGTGAGGCGAGACCTTTTTCAAAACGTCTTTCAAGACACAGGAGAGGTCCGGGTTGAAATATTACTGATGTTTCACGTTAAAAATGGCCCAAAAGATTGATGCTAAACAACGTTTGACATGTTTGAACGAACGTAAATAGATTTTTTTTTGACTGTTCGTGACTTTTCCCTCCCGCGCCCTACATTTTGAGTAGTCTACCGAATGTGCTAACAACACGGAACAGCATGGAATTATTTGGACATAAATTATGAACTTCATCGAAAAAAACTACATTTGTTGTGGATCTGAGATTCCTGGAAGTGCCTTCTGATGAAGATTATAAAAGGTAAGGGAATATTGCTAATGTTATTTATGATTTTAGATGATTCCATCATGGCAGCTATCTGTACTGCGTAGTGTATTTTTCTGACCAGAGTACTCAGATTATTGCAAAGTATGCTTTCCCAGTAAAGTTATTTTGAAATCTGTCAATGCGGTTGCATTCAGGAGAATGCAACCGTTATTCTTTGAATAACAGTTTAATACTTTAACCACGTTTTATAATGAGTATTTTTTGTAAATTCACTGGCAGTTTTGGGGGAGACACATTTTCTCAACGACACACGCCCATGTAAAATGCTGTTTTTGGATATAAATATGAACTTGATATAACAAAAATGCATGTATTGTCTAACATAATGTCCTAGGAGTGTCATCTGATGAAGATTGTCAAAGGTTAGTGCATCATTTTAGCTGGTTTTCTGCTTTTGGTGACGCCTGTCCTTGAATTGAAAATGGATGTGTGTACTTTTTTGGCTATGTACTCTCCTAACATAATCTAACTTTATGCTTTTGCCGTAAAGCCTCTTTGAAATCGGACAATGTGGTTTGATTAAGGAGATGTTTATCTTTTAAATGGTGTGAAATAGTGGATTGTTTGAGAAATTGAAATTATTCGATTTTTAATGTTTTGAATTTCCCGCCATGCTAGCAATCCCGTCAGTGGAATTAGGTTACCCTCTATCCCTGGATTTCTAAACCCTTGATATTATTGTTGGATCTGATTTTAACAGCTAACATTTCGATGGCCATAATAAATAGATATCCCGATAGTGGACAACCTTATTTTACTCCTCTTGACAGTTTAATACTTTCTGAGAATTAGTCACTATTTACTATTTTACGCCTGGGGTTACTTTCATAACTTTAAGCCATTGTATAAGAGATTTTCGAAAATTGGTGTTACACGTTAACCCCAGATCTAGAATCAGACTTTTACTTCCAATATCTGACACTGTATCAGTGATTGAGAGCAAATCTACCTACTCAGTTATTTTGGTAAGCAGTATTCTGCCATATGATTGGACATTGGATGTTTTACCTGCTGCGTTGCTGCGAGGATGGGCGTGACTCGGGTTCGAGGCCAGGAGAAGTAGTGGGGGAGGGAGATGGCGATGGCGAGCATTGGGACCAGGGAGACGGGTTGCTCCCCCCAGCCCCTCTGAGGGAGCTCATGGAGAGGGAGAAGGGCAGGGTGGCTGAGCCTGGACGACCACCGACCCCGCTGCCGCTGTAGCCACCACCGCCGTAGCCACCATCACCGTGGGAGGATGTGGTGTTGAGGCTGGAAAGCGCTGAGTGAGGCGAGCTGTAGTTGGGGATGGATGAGGTTGACCACGATGAGCGCCAAGAAGAGCGGGGTGCAGTGTCCAGGTTGTCCAGAGACTCACCTCTGAAAAGTTGAACACAATAGTGGATGTTAGTGGGTTAGCGTAAGCACCCAAATATCCTGAATATCACAGGCCAATATGTTTCTTAATTAGCCAACTATTTTGATATTGACTCCTCTGAAAACTGAAACAGACTGGCATCCAAGGCTCGAGCCCAAAACTTTAAAGTAACTAAAAAAACGTTTACTCAATTTTTTATTGTAGGTTATATGGACACATTTGGTACAAGTCACAAATTCATGGAAGATGTTTCAGAGTCATGTGGCGCTATCCTAATACGGAAAGCGTACCATAGGCCAGCGGAGCCCCAGGAGAGCCCCATGATGGGGCCAGTGAGGCTGGCTTAACCCTATCTATCATTCAACACACACAGTGTACTGTACTGATCCACCACCCCTACACCCCCAGGCCAGTGGAGCCACTGTCGAGCACCTGCTGATGAGGCTGGCAGCGGGGTCCTTGCTGGTGGTAGTGCGCTGGCGGATCCAGCTGTTGTCTGTGGCCAGTTGGGTCTTCTTCTTCATCTCCTGCAGGATCTGCTGCCTCTCTAGCTCTGCCTGGGACAGGCTCTGCTGGCCATTCCTCCACGATGCCTCACCCAGCCCACCACTGCTAGTCACTGTGGACCAATGAGAGAGGAGAGGGAGTCAGTAAATAAAGACTAGAGCCAATGGGAGAGGAAGGAGTCAGGAGATGAGAGCTTATGATTTATCCATCGAACAGGAATCAAACAATCATGAAACAACAATACGACCAGTGATTCATGATCAAGACAGTTTGTAAAATCTGGAAGTGTCTGACTCTGCATGCCAAACGCGATTGATCGGCTGAGCTGGGTTGTTTAATTGATTGGGTCCTGCATTGATTAGACAGCAGTGGTCAGGAGCGGTCGAGGAACGGCAGAGTCCATGAACCACACCTCTTTCTGGCTCTCTGTATCGCATGGCATTCAGGATGTTTCTCCTCTCCAACTCCAGCTCTGACGCAGCCCGGAGACTCTGGTCATTTTTGTCTGCTTTACGTCTCAACTCCTCCTCCAGTAACTTCTGGGCCATGCCCCCCGAGCGGCCGTACCAGCCTGGGCACAGTGTGTTCACACTCACTGACACAGTGGCACAGACACAAAGCACTAGCTTGGCTAAAAGTGTCTGGGTACAGCCTCTATAGATACAGATGACACTCACTGACTTCTATTCATAGAGTCGCATCGTTGCCTTTATGATAAACATTCTACAAACACTGCAGCCATATGTAGGTTTGGTGAAAACGCACTTTCATTAGAAAATACATTTTACCATGACAAATATGATTCTTCATGTTCAGTGGGGTCTTTCTAACATATCATTAACATTACATCCAAAAAGTCGGATTTTGTAACCTAATACAATAATAAGCACAGAGCTCTGTTGAAAGTGCTGTGCCGCTTTCTCGCAGCGATTTGAAATGTTGTGGTGCTCGTCTGCAATGTTGTTTCCACTGGTTGCAAAAAGCCAAATTAACACCAACTGAATACATTTAAAAGGCTTTGAAAATAAAAAGCTTGCATTACGCTCAGTGGCGCAATCTTCGGAAAACAACAGGAATTTCGCATTAAGCATACACAGAACTATCTATATTACCTCTATGGTTTTAAGTCCTTCCGGATTCAATAAGAAAGATGACTAGTTAAAAGGTGAGCCTGTTAGTTAGCCTTAATTCTTGCACAGCATCCAGCCTAGCTGACACAATGCTATTTTCCACATTTTTAACAATTCTTTCCCCTCTGGCCTCCATCGATTTAAATCACCCTAATTTTGGCCATCCTACAAGGGTAAAAATTCCAATAACTTTTGAATGGATTATGATAGAGACATGACGTTTGGACCATTGGTTTTCTTAGAGGAGTATCTGCACAATTATATTATTTACCCATTGTTCAAAATATCTGTTTTTGATTGCACATCGTACATATTGATGACCGACTGATGATTGATGCCCAGTCATTCTGAATGGAGGCTAATGACTGTTTCATCTAAATTATACTATAGTGGCATAGAAATATGATGAGTTTGCTAAAGTAGGCAAATAATTAGTAGGACAAAACTTTATTTTCTAATTTACTTTAGAGAGATGGCAATGTTGCCATTTGCTAGCACAGTTTGTAAAAGATTGCTAGCAATGCTAATGCTAGCTAGCAAAAATGCAATGCTGTCCCATCAATCTTAGCTAGATAAAGTTATACTGCACCTAAAGTCAATCTGGTGATATAAAAAGAATGACAAAAGACGTTCCTACTAATTATTTTCCTCCTTTTGATATGTCATTGTGTTTCCAGGCTTCTATAATGCACTTTAGATTAAATCTTCATCAGCACCCATTGAGAATGTTCAAGAGAACGAACGTTCAACACAATGAAAAAGTGCAACCCATGAATTGCCAAACGCACGCTAGTGCCACGGCATGCGCACACACACACACACACACACACACACACACACACACACACACACACACACACACACGACACCAGCTTCCTTGCTAATGTGAGCAGCTAAATAATGTGTGGTTCAACTTCCACCGATGGTGATCCATGCCTCCTGTCAATAAGGATGAATGAATATTGATGAAGACATTGATGAGGACAAATAATAATACATTATTATAATTAATCCCCACTGACTTTTATTCTCTGGTTTCTCCACGTCGTCTAGCTCTGGAGTAGATTTGGACTTTGCCCTGCAAGACACGAATAATCAGTAATATTACTTATCTCTCAAATCAATGTACACTGGAAAACAGATTAATTTGTACAGATTAAATGGTACCCTATTCCCTAAATACTGTAGTGCACTACATTTGACAGGGTCCATATGGCTCTGGTCAAAAGTAGTGCACTATGTAGGGGATAGGGTGCCATTTGGGATGCATCCTTGGAATGAAATACTGTTACACGCTCAGGTGTGCTTGAATACAGGAAGGTAATAACATGTATTTTCAAATACGTACAGTCCAATATATTGTATCCGGCTGGAGCAGCCTACTATGTACTTTTAATTATCAAATCAGAAAATTAGATATACTGTGAGCTATGGCTATGTGGCACATTATGAAACATGGAATAAACTGGGAGATGTGTTCTTCTGTTCAGGTAAAGGTTAGCGCAGGTGTGCATCCTAAATGGCACCCTATTCCATTTATAGTGCACTACTTTAGACCAGGGCCCTTAGGGTCTGGTCAAAAGTAGTGGCCTATATTGGGAATAGGGTGCCATTTAAGAGTCCGCCCAGGTTAACACATGGGGACATGGTTAAGTATTGACTCTTAGAATATACTGTATTAGTTATAGGCTGACGCATGCCTTGTATTTGCTAATAAGGGAACGCTCCAAATTTTCAGAACTGGGGCCCGGAGAAAAATGTGGGAAGGCCATGTTTTTTGAATTTCAGTCAGTCGGAGGGTTTAGTATTATTTTTTTTATTGTCCAGGGGAGGGTCAAGTAATTTGTAATCGATTACATTTCAATATTGGTCAATGTTGCCCTTCATCCTGATTTTTTGCTGAACGTGCAATATCAGGTGCGCCTGTGGTCTGTGGTCTCAATCAAATGATCCATAGCATACTTGGGGCGGCAGGTAACGTAGTGGTTAGAGCGTTGGGCCGGTAACCGAAAGGTTGCTAGATCGAATCCCTGAGCTGACAAGGTAAAAATCAGTCGTTCTGCCCCTGAACAAGGCCTTCCTAGGCCGTCATTGTAAATAAGAATTTGTTCTTAACTGACTTGCATAGTTAAATAAAGGTTAAAAAAATTAAATAGTAATACAGATATACTATAGGCTATAAGCCTGGACTATAAGAAATACATGCTCGAGAAGCACAGCGCAAAGTTATATTTTTAACAAAATGTACTTCCTTCACTAGTTTTTGCACTGCTGGTGTAAATAAAATGAGGCTACACTGCATACACACTGTAGTGGATTGGAGATGGAGAGTGGGTCAACACTGCAACTTTTCTTGGAGTGTTGACCCACTGCGCCAAATTAAGCACGTGCGACGCCCTGATCCACTCAGCTCACATGCTCTGGTGTTGCACAAAAAAATATTATGCTTGTCTCCAGTCATGTAAAATGATGTAGAATTGCATGAAATGTGTTTATAAAAGGCTACACTTTATGCAAACAGTTTAGTGGAATACCCCCAGTCATACTGTATGTTTGTCTGTTTGCAACAGAGGCAAAGCTATAGCCATTCTAATGCATGCACACCAGGCCTGGGTTTCAAACACTTAAAATTCTATCAGAAACTTTATCTGCGCAGGTTTGAGCTTGCCTGGCTTAATAAACCGTTGCAACAGTCCAAAATCTGCAGACCCAGCACATTTCCCATCTGGCTCTCAAGGCAGACGCAAGCAAACGCTCAAAGTATTTGAAAGGTTTTTCTAATATTCTAACCCTGGTCTGACTCACACACACTCAACGGATGTCTAGGCTGGACCTTGGCATACACACACTGACCTGTCTGCCATTGATATCTCAGGCCGGACCTTGGCATAGCCACAGGAGTCTCCCACCCTGCCATCCAGCAGAGAAAGGGTTACGGGGTTACAGCAGTAGCAGAGAGAATATAGATACGGGATAGGGGATACAGACAGAAACAGAGAGAGGGGGTACAGAGACAGACAGACATGGACAGACGGACAAATAGACAGGACAAAACACAGGCATAGAGGACAAAACACAGGAAGACCATCAATGTAAAGTAGACAATAGTGCAGGCGAAAAAAAGTTATTAATGAATTAATGCAATGATAATGTTTACAATAAGCCTTTGAAGATTAAAGCACAGATTTAGCACACACAAATCTTAAAGCCTTAAAAGTACTTTAAGATCATTTCTGTAATGACAAAAGTCAAGATCGACCGGATAGAATATAAAATATACACTATATATACAAAGGTATGTGGACACCCCTTCAAATTAGTAAATTCAGCTATTTCAGCCACACCCGATGCTGGCAGGTGTATGAAATCGAGCACAAAGTCATGCTATCTCCATCAACAAACATTGACAGTAGAATGGACTTACTGAAGAGCTCAGTGACTTTCAAAGTGGCACCGTCATAGGACGCCACCTTTCCAACAAGTCAGTTCGTCAAATCTCTGCCTGGTTAGAGCTGCCCCGGTCAACTGTAAGTGCTGTTATTGTTAAGTGGAAATGTCTAGGAGCAACAGAAATGGTTTGTCAAGATTGATGTGGAAGAACTTGACTGGCAAGCACAGAGCCCTGACCTCAACCCAATCAAACACCTTTGGGGCCTAACCGCCCACCATAAGTGCCCATCACTGAATGGAAGCAAGTCCAAGCAGCAATGTTCCAATATCTGGTGGAAAGCCTTCCCAGAAGAGTGGAGGCTGTTATAGCAGCAAAAGGGGGACCAACTCCATATTAATGCCCATGATTTGGAATGAGATGTTCGACGAGCAGGTGTCCACATACTTTTGTTCATGTAGTGTATAATAAATGTAAATAAAACCTTGGCTCTATAAGAAGGTAGGCATAAGACAGAGGCACTAAATCCTCAAACATTTGAAACCATGATTTACACACAAAGAAGCCATTGAACAGAATCAAGTAAAAAAATATAGATATTTTGCAGTTGCTATAGTATACAGTATTGTTGATATCTTTGGCTTCATTTTTCTTATTTTTCCCTTTTTCTTTTATTTTCTAATCCTTACATTTAGTTTAAAACTGTACATGTAAGATGATGGAAATGGTATTTTGTTTATTTTTGATATTTTTTTTTGTATTTATTTATTAGTGTACTTGCGTCAGCAAGACCACTACTGTTATCTGGCATACTTCTCTTTATTAGTGTGCTTGCTGAAAGTATTTACCTCAGCTTGAACTCTAGATTTGCCAATTTATTCTTCTTCCACTACCATAAAAATATATATACTGAACAAAAATAAAATGCAACATGTAAAGTGAGCTGCACAAAAACTGTTGTCTCTCAAATGTTCTGCCCAAATGTATTTACATCCCTGTTAGTGAGCATTTCTCCTTAGCCAAGATAATCCACCCACCTGACAGGTGTGGCATATCAATAAGCTGATTAAACAGCATGATCATTACACAGGTGCACCTTGTGCTGGGGACAACACCACTCTAAAATGTGCAGTTTTGCTACACAACACAATGCCACAGATGTCTCAAATATTGAGGAAGCATGCACTTGGCATGCTGACCACACAAACTGTCAGAAACCGTCTCGGGGAAACTCATCTGGGTGTCCATCGTCCTCAGGGTCTTGACCTGACTGCAGTTTCAACTGTACCAGGCAGATGGCAGACAGCGTGTATGGTGTCGTGTGGGTGAGCGGTTTGCTGATGTCAATGTTGTTGTGAACAGTGCCCCATAGTGGCGGTGGGTTTATGGTATGGGCAGGCATAAGTTAAGGACAACGAATACAATTGCATTTTATTGATGGCAATTTGAATTCACAGAGATACTGTGACAAGACCCTGAGGCCCATTGTCGTGCCATTCATCCGCCGCCATTACCTCGTTTCAGCATGATAATGCACGGCCCAATGTTGCAAAGATCGGTACTGAAAATTGGAAGCTGAAAATGGCCCAATTCTTCCATGGCCTGCATACTCAACAGACACGAACCCATTGAGCATGTTTGGGATGCTTTGGATCGACGTGTACGACAGCGTGTTCCAGTTCCCACCAATATCCAGAAACTTCACACAGCCATTGAAGAAGACTGGGACAACATTATACCGGCCACAATCAACAGCCTGATCAACTCTATGCGAAGGAGACGTGTTGCGCTGCATGAGGCAAATGGTGGTCACACCAGATACTGACTGGTTTTCTGATCCACGGCCCTACCTTTTTTTTTAAGGTATCTGTGACCAACAGATGCATATCTGTATTCCCAGTCATGTACAATCCATAGATTAGGGCCTAATGAATTTATTTAAATTGACAGATTTTCTTATATGAGCTGTAAGATCTTTGAAATTATTGTATGTTGCATTTATATTTTTGTTGAGTGTGTATTTGGAGTGCATGCAAATATTCTTCAAGAAATTAACTGGGTGGGATGGGAAGGAGGAATTATGGAGAAGAAAAAATACAATATTATTGCAATTCTCATTGTAAACATCTAAACCAAAAAATCTGGGTGAAAATACAAATAATTCCTGTTATGTATACAGAAGATAAAAATAAAAAAGCATTAAAATGGAAAGTGGACCATCATCTAAAAGTTGCTTTGTTCATCTACATAATCAATTTGAGATACTTTAGGATAATTTGGGCATGATGTACAATATAGGTACCATGACATGCATTGGATTTGTGCCATAAATGCTAAAACATTAGCATTTGAAAACAGTGCCAGGGAAACTAAACCAAAGCATAGATTGCTGTCATACCTTGTCTATAGACTGCTTAAGGAAACCAATATGTAATTTTGTAATTTGGGTGAAATTTCCCTTTGAAGAAAATATTATTATTATTAACCATTGCTGCTGTTCCTGCATTCTGGCATTCTCCATGTGTTGTTGATTAGCAGCCTCCTGGTGCTTCCTCTCGTCCTCCCTCTCTTCCTCCTTCCTCCTTTGCCATCTCAGCTCCTCCTCTTTCCTCTGTCTCCTCTCCTCCTCCTTTTGCTTCTCCCTCTTCCTCTCCTTCTGAAGACGCAGCAGATCTCGCTCCTCCGTTCTCATCCTCTCCTCCTGCCATCGCTGCTCTTCCTCCATTTTCCTCTTCTCCTCCTCCTGTCTTCGCTGTGCCTCCTCCTCCTCTTTCCTCCTCCTCCTCCTCTCTTCCTCCTGATCCTCCCAGGGCAGGATGGGCTGGCGGAGAGGGCAGAGTAGGCTGATACTCTTGCTGCTCGGCTCCTGAGGAATAGACAGTAAAGTGATAAAGCCAAAGCCAGAGTTTGTGCCTCAGTTTACTACCAGAAAATTATGTTTTGGTTCCTCACTTCTTGGTGGTGTCTGCCCCCCTCAGTCACAGCATCCTGCTGGGCCCGACGCCACTCCTCCTCCAGTTTCTCCTGGTCACGGCTGTATTTTTCCTGTTTACAAACACACACAGAGTTTCTCTGGAGCTTTGGTCACCCGCCCCCTATACTTACTGACAAAAACTTTTAATCACAATCAAACAATAGGTAGGCCTGATCACAGACAGAGATGAGACAGGTTACAGGGAGGAGGTCAGAGACCTGGCAGTGTGGTGCCAGGACAACAACCTCTCCCTCAACATCAGTAAGACCAAGGGGTTTATCGTAGACTACAGGAAGCAGGAAGAATAGAGCAGGGTCGAGAGCTTCAAGTTCCTTGTTGTCCAAATCAGTAAGGACTTAACATGGTCCACACACACCCACACAGTTGTGAAGAGGACACGAAAGCGCCCCTTCCCCGTCAGGAGGCTGAAAAGATTTGACATGGGCCGCAGATCTTTAAAAAGTTATACAGCTGCACCATTGAGAGAACGGCTGAATCACCACTTGGTATGGCAACTGCACCGCCCTCGACCTCAAAATGCTACAGAGGGTGGTGCGGGTGGCCCAGTACATCACTGGGGCCGAGCTCCCTGCCATCCAGGACCTCTATACCAGGTGGAAGGCCTGAAAAATTGCCAAAGACTTTAGCCACCCAAGCCATAGACTGTTCTCTCTGCTACCGTCCACAAATGATACCAGAGCATTGGTTCTCGGACAAACAGGCTCAGAGACAGCTTCTACACCCAAACCATAAGACTGCTCAATAGTTCATCAAATGGTTAACCGGACTATCTGCATTGACCCTATCTTACATGGACTCTATGCACATTCACAAGACTCTACCCACACACTACACTGACACTCTCACGCAAACCCCAACACACACACACACACACACACACACACACACACACACACACACACACACACACACACACACACACACACACACACACACACACACACACACACACACACACACACACACACACACACACACACACACACAGAGAGAGTGTACAAAACATTAGGAACACCTTCCTAATATTGAGTTGCACCCCATTTTACCCACAGAACGGGGCATGGACTCTACAAGGTGTCGAAAGCGTTCCACAGGGATGCTGGCCCAATGTTGACTCTAATGATTCCCACATTTGTGTCAAGTTGGCTGGATGTCCTTTGGGTGTTGGACCATTCTTGATACACACGGGAAACTGTTGAGCGTGAAAAACCCAGAAGCATTGCAGTTCTTGACACATTCAAACCAGTGTGCCTGCCACCTACAGTAGTTTTTCCTTTAAAAGTTTTGAGCTTTGCCGCGACCGTTTGTGGTAGATTGCATTGTTCTTTCATTGCACCACACTATCACAAGGGGGAGTTAGAATGCTGATCTATCAGTAGTCTAAACTGTGGCACAAATTGACAATCTTTTCGTAAATGAATGGAGGTTTTTTCAGTCCGAGAGTCTCTTCTCTGGCACTAGAGTCCTGCATCAGGCAACAAGAAAAAATGCTGGCGGTGGCCCTGGAGTTGAGAGACTTGAGTAAATACAAATGGGGGAATTACACTTGACATGTGGACTGATGATTTCGAAAAATAGGCACGGTTGGCATTTTGTTTCTCTTCCTCTAAAATAAGAAATAAATCATTCTAAATAACAAACTGGATGTCTTTACCAGTGTGAAAGAGTGATAGCCCCTCTATATAAAGTGAGATCTTCTTTGCTATTGTGAAGAAGTCTTTAATAAAGAAATGTTTTGACCAAGTTAATCTGCTCATGTGTGATCAATTATTTGTGACATTGTGGTTACAATGAATAATGTAAACAAAATAAATTGAATAAATCGTATTCATAATGAATAGGATTTATTTGTTGCAAGCTTAATTATTATTATTTTTACTTACTATATTACGTATTGGATCACAAAAAATAGAACTTTTACATTACCGTGTAGTTTACCAATAGAATGGACTGACAGGGATGTGGACAAAGTTCCCAAAAATAGATAAGATCTTGCTACCATGGAAAGGAAAATACCTGTCTATTTGTGGAAAAATCACCCTGAATAACTCTTTAGTCAAATCAAAGTTGACCTTTTTGCTTATGTTTTTGCCTACACCTACTGATTCTGTCATCACCAAACATCATACAACCGCAAAATGTTGGATAAAACAATTTCACAAATCCGGATGTTTAAAAATTTTGCTATGGGAGTGACTAAATGTATTACAATTGAATTTGAATTAACTGAATGATGAGTATGAAGAAGAGAGTGATTGAATTTAAAACAATAGTGTAAGAATTGCTCTTCTTCTGTCTCGCACACAAAAACAAAAAAAAGTAACTTTTTTTCTACATTGTCAGAAGAAGCTGTAACTTGACTATGTAACACGCATATAGACGCATATACAGTATTTGTTCATCAACATCTTTATGCTTTTGTTGATAAAATGATAAAAAAATACAAAATGCAGATGTTTATTTCAACTACATAATTTAAGGCAGACCAGCAGAAAGAGAAACATTCTCTGAGGGCAGAGATACAGGCGACAGATGATGCATTGGTCCAGAGCCACGCGGCATTGGCGCAAGGCGGAGAATGACGCGATGAGGAGGGAGAAGAACGAAATGGAGTCAATCCATGCCAGGCACACCTGAGAGCTCTGAAACTCCACCTCCGACAGGCAACAAATGTGGCGGGTTAGTCAGGTGATCGGTTCACCCTGATATTTCCATTCCTCTTCTGACACCAAAATTTGATGAACTGCTCACCAGGCACAGCAAGGGCCGTCTGGATCATTATGCTGTTCTGCTATTCCAAGGATGTGTAACCGAAGAGAGATACCACGAGTGGACACAGAATACCAACTGTGATGGATCCCGAGGTAAATGTGGCTTACCAGTGAACCTCCGGCTGTTCATCATTAATACTGTCTCAGAAGTTTCTGTCCATGACTGATGCAACCAGAAAAAGCATTAAAGACAGAGTTAATGAGTACTTGAGGTCACCGAGAAAGTCTGGACATGACCTGCTCTCCCTTACGTAAGGAATTAGGCACTTTACTATGTAGGCTACAGTAAACATCTCATTGTCCTGTTGTTTTTTGTCAGACTGCACAGTAGCCTAATAAACATTTGCATTTCAAAATAGTTATTTTATCGAATTCAATAATATATTTGTACCACTGTAAATGCTGTGTTTTTATTTTTAGAATGCAGTTCTCGGTTTACAGTAGTGGTGGACAGTTGGAGGCATTTCGAAAACATGTTTTCAAACACAACCTGTGAACTCTGCAAACAACGTGTCGGATAAAGCATATAATGTACAGTATTTGTTCATCAACATCTTTATGCTTCGTTAATAAAATAATGATAAAAATACTCTTTCAAAATGCAGATGTTTATTTCAACTACATTTTAGTTGCTCTATGACCAAGGGATTATTTTGCTCTTCACTCAGAGTCACTTAGTAGCCTACTCACATTGTACAGCAACTATTTCCTGCTCGCCTGAAGTAGAGTATATTGTGATAAATTGCAGGCCACACTACTTGCCTAGAGAGTTCTCAGCTATACTTTTCGTGGCTGTTTATTTACCACCACAAACAGATGCTGGCACTAAAACTGCACTCAGTCAGCTGTATAAGGAAATAAGCAAACAGGAAACCACTCACCCAGAGGCGGAGCTCCTACTGACCGGAGACTTTAATGCAGGGAAACTTAAATCAGTTCTACCAAATCTCTATCAACATGTTAAATGTGCAACCAGAGGGAAAACAATTCTAGATCACCTGCACTCCACACACAGAGACGCGTACAAAGCTCTCCCTCGCCCTCCATTTGGTAAATC
Source organism: Salmo salar (assembly GCF_965601325.2). Classification (NCBI taxonomy): domain Eukaryota; kingdom Metazoa; phylum Chordata; class Actinopteri; order Salmoniformes; family Salmonidae; genus Salmo; species Salmo salar. Next base: position 1,629,717 of record NC_138311.1, read on the forward strand.
CGACCACAACTCTATCCTCCTGATTCCTGCTTACAAGCAAAAATTAAAGCAGGAAGCAGTGACTCGGTCTATAAAAAAATGGTCAGATGAAGCAGATGCTAAACTACAGGACTGTTTTGTGATTCTTCCGATGACATTGAGGAATACACCACATCAGTCACTGGCTTTATCAATAAGTCCATTGAGGACGTCGTCCCCACAGTGACTGTACGTACATACCCCAACCAGAAGCCATGGATTACAGGCAACATTCGCACTGAGCTAAAGGGTAGAGCTGCCGCTTTCAAGGTGCGGGACCCGGAAGCCTACAAGAAATCCCGCTATGCCCTGCGATGAACCATCAAACAGGCAAAGCGTCAATACAGGGCTAAGATTGAATCATACTTCACCGGCTCTGACGCTTGGATGTGGCAGGGCTTGCAAACTATTACAGACTACAAAGGGAAGCACAGCTGCGAGCTGCCCAGTGACACGAGCCTACCAGACGAGCTAAATCACTTCTATGCTCGCTTCGAGGCAAGCAACACTGAGGCATGCATGGGAGCATCAGCTGTTCTGGACGACTGTGTGATCACACTCTCTGTAGCCGACGTGAGTAAGACCATTAAACAGGTCAACATACACAAGGCTGCGGGGCCAGATGGATTACCAGGACGTGTGCTCCGGGCATGTGCTGACCAACTGGCAGGTGTCTTCACTGATATTTTCAACATGTCCCTGATTGAGTCTGTAATACCAACATGCTTCAAGCAGACCACCATAGTCCCTGTGCCCAAGAACACAAAGGCAACCTGCCTAAATGACTATAGACCCGTTGCACTCACGTCCGTAGCCATGAAGTGCTTTGAAAGGCTGGCAATGGCTCACATCAACACCATTATCCCAGAAACCCTAGACCCACTTCAATTTGCATACCGCCCAAACATAACGCAATCTCTATTGCACTCCACACTGCCCTTTCCCACCTGGACAAAAGGAACACCTATGTGAGAATGCTATTCATTGACTACAGCTCAGCGTTCAACACCATAGTACCCTCAAAGCTCATCACTAAGCTAAGGAACCTGGGACTAAACACCTCCCTCTGCATCTGGATCCTGGACTTCCTGACAGGCCGCCCCCAGGTGGTGAGGGTAGGTAGCAACACATCTGCCACGCTGATCCTCAACACTGGAGCTCCCCAGGGGTGCGTGCTCAGTCCCCTCCTGTACTCCCGGTTCACCCACGACTGCATGGCCAGGCATGACTCCAACACCATCATTAAGTTTGCTGACGACACAACAGTGGTAGGCCTGATCACCGACAACGACAAGACAGCTTATAGGGAGGAGGTCAGAAACCTGGCCAGAATAACAACCTATCCCTCAATGTAACCAAGACTAAGGAGATGATTGTGGACTACAGGAAAAGGAGCACTGAGCACGTCCCCATTCTCATCGACGGGGCTGTAGTGGAACAGGTTGAGAGCTTCAAATTCCTTGGTGTCCACATCAACAACAAACTAGAATGGTCCAAACACACCAATACAGTCGTGAAGAGGGCACGACAAAGCCTATTCCCTCTCAGGAAACTAAAGAGATTTGGCATGGGTCCTGAGATCCTCAAAAGGTTCTACAGCTGCAACATCGAGAGCATCCTGACCGGTTGCATCACTGCCTGGTACGGCAATTGCTCGGCCTCCGACCGCAAGGCACTTCAGAGGGTAGTGCGTACGGCCCAGTACATCACTGGGGCAAAGCTGCCTGCCATCCAGGACCTCTACACCAGGCGGTGTCAGAGGCCCTAAAAACTGCCCCTAAAAACTGTCAAAGACCCCAGCCACCCCAGTCATAGACTGTTCTCTCTACTACCGCAGGCAAGCGGTACCGGAGTGCTAAGTCTAGGACAAAAAGGCTTCTCAACAGTTTTTACCCCCAAGCCATAAGACTCCTGAACAGGTAACCAAATGGTTACCTGGACTATTTGCATTGTGTGCCCCCCCCCCCCCAACCCCTCTTTTACGCTGCTGCTACTCTCTGTTTATCTTATATGCATAGTCACTTTAACTATACATTCATGTACATACTACCTCAATTGGCCCGATCAACCAGCGCTCCTGCACATTGGCTAACCGGGCTATCTGCATTGTGTCCCACCACCCGCCAACCCATCTTTTTACGCTACTGCTACTCTCTGTTCATCATATATGCATAGTCACTTTAGCCATACCTACATGTACATACTACCTCAATAAGCCTGACTAACCGGTGTCTGTATATAGTCTTGCTACTCTTATTTTCAAATGTATTTTTACTGTTGTTTTATTTCTTTAGTTACACACACACACACACACACACACACACACCTTTTTTTCACACTATCGGTTAGAGCCTGTAAGTAAGCATTTCACTGTAAGGTCTACACCTGTTGTATTCGTGACAAATAAACTTTGATTTGATTTGATAATATTAATCAAAATAATTAAGATACATTTTAAAAATATCTATCCCATATACTATGTTCTTACAAAAAAGGTTTTAAATTTTCTAGTACAGCCAATATTAAAAACAGTCAAAAGCTTCTCAAAGATGCCCTCTGGTGGTCAAACTAGCACTAACTAGCATTAATGCCAACAATGGCTGACACTTAAATAACGTGCCATAGAATTATGCGGCAGCCCGCAAGGTGTGTGCTGCAGTACGATGCAACTTTCATGGGAAGAACCACTGTACTACCATACCCCGCTCAAAGGAAATCTTTTGCCTTGCCCATTCACCATCTGAAAGGCACACATACACAATCCATGTCTCAATTGTCTCAAGGATTACAAATCCTTCTTTAACCCCTCCTCCCCTTCATCTACACTGATTAAAGTGGATTTAACAATTTACATCAATAAGGGATCATAGATTTCACCTGGATTCACCTGGTCAGTCTGTCATGGAAAGAGCAGGTGTTCCTAATGTTTTGTACACTCAGTGTATGCTGCAGCTTCTCTGCTCTTTATTTTACTCTTAGCATTATCTATCCTTGCCTATATGTACAGTGCCTTCAGAAAGTATTCATACCCCTTGAATTATTCCACATTTTGTTTTTGCAGCCTGATTCAAAAATGAAAATATAAAAAATATTTCAAAAATACCCATCTACACACAATACGCCATGACGAAAATGTGAAAAACATGTTTTTAGACATTTTGCAAATTCATTGAAAATGAAATATATAAATAGATAATTTACATAAGTATTCACACCCGAGTCAATACAATTACAGTTGTGAAGTCTCTAAGCTCTTTCCTCACCTGGATTGTGCAACATTGGCCCATAATTATTTTCAAAATTCTTCAAGCTCTGTCAAATTGGTTTGGGATCATTGCTAGACAACCATTTTCAGGTCTTGCCATAGATTTTCAAGCCAATTTAAGACAAAACTGTAACTCGGCCACTCAGGAACATAAATATACTGAACATAAATATAAATGCAACACTTTCAACGATTTTTCTGAGTTACAGTTCATATAAGGAAATCTGTCAACTGAAATAAATTCCTTAGGCCCTAATCTATGGATTTCTCATGACTGGGCAGGGGGACAGCCACGGGTGGGCCTGGGAGGGATAGGCCCACGCACTTCCAAGCCAGGCCCACCCACTGGGAAGCCAGACCTAGCCAATCAGAATGAGTTTCTCCCCACAAAAGGGTTTTATTACAGACAGAAATACTCCTCAGTTTCATCAGTTGTCTGGGTGGCTGGTCTCAGATGATCCCGCAAGTAAAAAAGCCGGATGTGGAGGTCCTGGGCTGGCATGGTTACACATGGTCTGCGGACCTACTGCCAAATTCTCTAAAATGACGTTGCAGGTAGCATATGGTAGAGAAATTAACAAATTCTCTGGCAACAGCTCTGGTAGACATTCCTGCAGTCAGTATGCCAATTGCGCACTCCCTCAAAACTTGAGACATCTGTGGCATTGTGCTATGTGAGAAAACTGCACATTTTAGAGTGGCCTTTTATTGTCCCCAGCACAAGGTACACCTGTGTAATGATGATGCTTTTTAATCCGCTTCTTGATATGACACACCTGTCAGGTGGATGGATTATTTTGGCAATAGAGAAATGCTCACTAACAGGGGTGTTAACAAATTTGTGCACAAAATTTGAGAGAAATAAGCTTTTTGTGCTTATAGAACATTTCTGGGATCATTTATTTCAGCTCATGAAACATGGGACCAACACTTTACATGTTGAGTTTATATTTTTGTTCAGTATAATTTCACAGTAGGTAAAGTGCCTTCGCTCATACAATAACTGACATCCCTGAAATCCTGATAAGGAAGAAATTGCCATATTTTAGTCTACCTTAACCCAACAAAGGGCAATAGGAAGACAAGCTAGACTAATTACATAAGATCCAAGACTAACAGGAGTCTACCTAACTCCTGACCATGAAAACAGAAACAATCCCAGATGTTTCACCTCAAACCGCTCAATTTGTTTTTACAAGCTCTATACTCCAGCTACGTCCCCCAAAGTAGGTAAACTTGGGTAGAAGCTTGGCAGAAAATCTATCTGTCTCACTAAGAAATTAGGCCGTTTGACCTGCGGGGAATATAGAGTGGAGGAACAACGAGCCTTGGCCTCTAGTCTACAGCTGCTCTGCAGGGGTCAGGTTGGATACCTTTTGAAGCAAGGTCTATATAATGTAAAGTGGAACAAAATGTTCTACTGTGGACACAGATGGACATGAGCCCACCCACGTGCATACATACACCTCAAAACACCCCCCCCACCAACACACACTGCAGTGTTTCACCTGTAGAAGTCTCTCCTGCTCTTTCTGCCATTTCTCCTGCCTCCGGCGCTCCTCCTCCAGGTCCCAGGACCAGTGGTTAGAGGAGGGAGCGATGGAGGGAACGGGCATCTGATGGAAGAGAGACATTGCCTTTATAGGTCAAACTTATCCTGCCATTACACTAATAACAACATTATTTCCCCCTATCTGATGCTTGAATACAAGTAATTCAATCAACAAAACTATTTGGGTCTCCCCAACCCTTATACATATTTTCATGCATTTCACTTGTTTTTTATTTCATTGTTTCATTGTTTATGTATTAACTGTGGGAGCAAAACTCATGACTATGATTACATTTCCATTATTAGCAGCATTTAGGCTGTCCACTTTGAAGAGCTGAGACAGAATGGCTATATAAGGATTGGAACATTTAGGACCAGGCCCTGCTACCATTATAACCTATACAGCTGTCAGATGTGGGCGTTAACAAGCAAGAACTGATATGGAGAGATAATGGTGAAGAACGGTCTAGGGAAGCTATTTTCATATAGAGGGAGGGGACTCTATACGTTATGCAAAGACAGAATCCTATAAAGATAGGACTCTGTAATATGAGAATTTAGTCTTTTTCATGGAAGGACTCGGCTTTGCTACTCTGTATTAAAGTCTATATTGAATTCACAAAGTTCTTGCAAGAGTATTATGTTCTTAAGACAATTTTCCACGACATAAAGTGCTACCCATGTACAGTATTTCAGTTTCTATGACTAAGATGAGAAGTACAAACTTGTACTTGAACTGTTCCACAGTAGATTATTCCTTCGTGAGCCTTTTCAAAGTGAGCCGCAGATGATTCAGTCCACTCAAGTTATCATAATCATCATCGAGTTTCAAAGATTGTTCATAGTACAATACTCAATGACACAAAGGTTGGGGAATTTGGGCTAGCATTTTCTGCCCTGAAGTCAAGGTAACTGGGCAATCAAGGAGTTTCAGGGAGCAACGGATCCTGCCCCTCGGGTGGTAGTTAAATAACCCATAACTATTCCACACAGAAAAGATGTCACTCACAAAGAAGCTGTCATGCTTGAGAACGCAGTTGAGAGCAAAAACCCCAACCACTTGTTTTAGAAAACAACAGTTTGTAAATTTTAAATAGTATTACTTACATCTGATATCGCAGAATCTGATCCTCCTTGAAAAAAATAATAAACATAATCAAATACCTCTAATGTTTATCGTTATATCTCAGAGTGTTATACATCATTCAGTATGCTGCCACGTCAAGTGCACTGTTTTTATATTCCAAAATACTACATCATTGCCACGTTAGTCAAGACAACTGAACGTTTGCTAAAGCGGACACAGACTGGCACCTAGGATAGATGTGATACATTTATTTCAATTAAAACCTCTTAGAGGTTGAGTTTGTGCTCAGATTTTAGTGTTTAAACTTCTAAAACTATTAAATGGTGTTTACACTTTAACCAAACTCTCAGCTATAATTTGAGATGTTTTAAAATCAAGCCTGAAGCAAACAAAATGTATTTTTAAATTCACCTCCAGTGTTGCCAATAATGCCACAAGGAGTCTACTATTTGACAGAATACCAGTCTTTGATATTCTGTCAAATAGTAGGTACCAACATACTGCATGGTAGGTACCAACATACTGCATGGTAGGTACCAACATACTGCATGGTAGGTACCAACATACTGCATGGTAGGTACCAACGTACTGCATGGTGTGTTACCAAAGCACATCACACTAACTACATTCAATGTATTAACATCTCATGAAAATAAAATCATTTTTAAACAGATCACAACAAGCATGCACAAGATGCAAACAGGGATAGGACACAAAAATCTAAATAAGTCACCAAATATCATGTTGATATATTGATGCATGCAGAAGCATTGGCTATTAGTAGAAACACAAGAGCAGCAGCATAGCACAGCACAGCATGCAAGGTTGAGTGGGAGGGGAGCCAATGTGTGACACCTGGACATCACACCAACATACTATACCACACATATGGCACCTGACTTAGTCTTGTGATAGTATACGTTTTCAGGGTTAAGAGCCATAGATGCACGTACAGTGAGGTCCGAAATTATTGACACCCTTGCTAAAGGAGTAAATATGACTGTATCAAATAAATAAGCTAAATTGTTTGCAAAAACAAAAAGGGGGAAATTACATTATTTGATACTTTCAGTACCAGTCAAAAGTTTGGACACACCTAGTCATTCAAGGGTTTTTATTACATTTTTACTATTGTCTACATTGTAGAATAATAGTGACGTCATCAAAACTATGAAATAACGCATATGGAATCATGTAGACAATCCCCCTGCCTGCTCGGGCGGCACTCGGCGGTCGTCGTCGCCGGCCTACTAGCCGCCGCTGATCCCTTTTTACTTTTCGGTTGGTATGTCTTATTGTTTGCACCTGTTCCTTATTTGTGTATCTTGATTTGTGGTTATTTAAGCCTGTTTAGCCCGCCCAGATTTGTGCGGGATTATTTTCGTCAGTGTGCTTTTTTTGGATCTGCTTGAGTTATTTTCTTTCCGAACTGTGGACCCGTTGTGTATGGGTTGGGCACTAAGTTCTCACGCCTGTTGTGTTGGCGTCGACTGTTGTCGAACCAGAGAAAAATAAAACTCCTTTTTCTTACCTCTGCTCTCTGCGCCTGACTCCTACCACCACTCCTAGCAATCGTGACAGTAGTAACCAAAAAGTGTTAAACAAATCAAAATATACCGCTCAAAAAAATAAAGGGAACCCTTAAACAACATATCCTAGATCTGAATGAAAGACATAATCTTATTAAATACTTTTTTCTTTACATAGTTGAATGTGCTGACAACAAAATCACACAAAAATAATCAATGGAAATCCAATTTATCAACCCATGGAGGTCTGGATTTGGAGTCACACTCAAAATTAAAGTGGAAAACCACACTACAGGCTGATCCAACTTTGATGTAATGTCCTTAAAACAAGTCAAAATGAGGCTCAGTAGTGTGTGTGGCCTCCACGTGCCTGTATGACCTCCCTACAATGCCTGGGCATGCTCCTGATGAGGTGGCGGATGGTCTCCTGAGGGATCTCCTCCCAGACCTGGACTAAAGCATCCGCCAACTCCTGGACAGTCTGTGGTGCAACGTGGCGTTGGTGGATGGAGCGAGACATGATGTCCCAGATGTGCTCAATTGGATTCAGGTCTGGGGAACGGGCGGGCCAGTCCATAGCATCAATGCCTTCCTCTTGCAGGAACTGCTGACACACTCCAGCCACATGAGGTCTAGCATCGTCTTGCATTAGGAGGAACCCAGGGCCAACCGCACCAGCATATGGTCTCACAAGGGGTCTGAGGATCTCATCTCTGTACCTAATGGCAGTCAGGCTACCTCTGGCGAGCACATGGAGGGCTGTGCGGCCCCCCAAAGAAATACCACCCCACACCATGACTGACCCACCGCCAAACCGGTCATGCTGGAGGATGTTGCAGGCAGCAGAACGTTCTCCACGGTGTCTCCAGACTCTGTCACGTCTGTCACGTGCTCAGTGTGGACCTGCTTTCATCTGTGAAGAGCACAGGGCGCCAGTGGCGAATTTGCCAATCTTGGTCTTCTCTGGCAAATGTCAAACGTCCTGCACGGTGTTGGGCTGTAAGCACAATCCCCACCTGTGGACGTCGGGCCGTCATACCACCCTCATGGAGTCTGTTACTGACCGTTTGAGCAGACACATGCACATTTGTGGCCTGCTGGAGGTCATTTTGCAGGGCTCTGGCAGTGCTTCTCCTGCTCCTCCTTGCACAAAGGCGGAGGTAGCGGTCCTGCTGCTGGGTTGTTGCCCTCCTACGGCCTCCTCCACGTCTCCTGATGTACTGGCCTGTCTCCTGGTAGCGCCTCCATGCTCTGGACACTACGCTGACAGACACAGCAAACCTTCTTGCCACAGCTCGCATTGATGTGCCATCCTGGATGAGCTGCACTACCTGAGCCACTTGTGTGGGTTGTAGACTCCGTCTCATGCTACCAATAGAGTGAATGCACCGCCAGCATTCAAAAGTGACCAAAACATCAGCCAGGAAGCATAGGAACTGAGAAGTGGTCTGTGGTCCCCACCTGCAGAACCACTCCTTTATTGGGGGTGTCTTGCTAATTGCCTATAATTTCCACCTGTTGTCTATTCCATTTGCACAACAGCATGTGAAATGTATTGTAAATCAGTGTTGCTTCCTAAGTGGATAGTTTGATTTCACAGAAGTGTGATTGACTTGGAGTTACATTGTGTTGTTTAAGTGTTCCCTTTATTTTTTTGAGCAGTGTATATTTAATATGTGAGATTCTTTAAAGTAGGCACCCTTTGCCTTGATGACTTATTTGCACACTCTTGGCATTCTCTCAACCAGCTTCATGAGATAGTCACCTGGAATGCATTTCAATTAACAGGTGTGCCTTGTTAAAAGTTAAATAGTGGAATTTCTTTCCTTCTTAATGTGTTTGAGCCAATCAGTTGTGTTGTGACAAGCTAGGGTTGGTATACAGAAGATAGCCCTATTTGGTTAAAGACCAAGTCCATAGTAAGGCAAGAACAGCTCAAATAAGCAAAGAGAAATTACAGTCCATCATTACCTTAAGACATGAAGGTCACTCAATTTTGAAAATGTCAAGAACATTGAAAAATTTTTCAAGTGAAAACCATCAAGCGCTATGATGAAACTGGCTCTCATGAGGACCGCACCAGGAAAGGAAGACCCAGAGTTACCTCTGCTGCAGAGGATAAGTTCATTAGTTACCAGCCTCAGAAATTGCAGCCCAAATAAATGCTTCACAAAGTTCAAGTAACAGACACATCTAAACATCAACTGTTCAGAGGAGACTGCGTGAAATCAGGCCTTCATGGTCAAATTTCTGCAAAGAAACCACTACTAAAGGACACCAATAATAAGAAGAGACTTGCTTGGGCCAAGAAAACGAGCAATGGACATTAGTTCGGTGGAAATCTGTCCTTTGGTCTGATGAGTCCAAGATTTTTGGTTCCAACCGCTGCGTCTTTGTGAGACACAGAGTAGGTGAACAGATGATCTCTGCATGTGTGGTTCCCACCGTAAAACATGGAGGAGGTGATTTGATGGTGCTTTGCTGGTGACACTGTCTGTGATTTATTTAGAATTCAAGGCACACTTAACCAGTATGGCTACCACAGCATTCTGCAGTGATATGCCATCCCATCAGGTTAGTGCTTAGTGGGACTATAATTTATTTTTCAACAGGACAATGACCCAACACCTCCAGGCTGTGTAAGGGCTATTTGACCAAGAAGAAGAGTGATGGAGTGCTGCATCAGATGACCTTGTCTCCACAATCCCCCGACCTCAACCCAATTGAGATGGTTTGGGATGAGTTGGACTGTAGAGTGAAGGAAAGGCAGCCAACAAGTGTTCAGAATATGTGGGAACTCCTTCAAGACTGTTGGAAAAGCATTCCAGGTGAAGCTGATTGACAGAATGCCAAGAGTATGCAAAGCTGCCATCAAGGCAAACATGCAGTCTACCCTTTGGAGCTTTAAAGTGCTGTTGAAGACACTACTTTCTCATCAAGTGTTTCCCAACCCTCTCCTGAGGGATCCTTAGACAGTTCTCAATTTGGTTGTAGCCCTGAACTAGTACACCTGATTCAACTAATCAAGGCCTGGGTGATTAGTTGTCAGCACAGGGCTGCAACAAAAATCTAGATCGATTGCTGGTCCAACAGGAGAGGGTTGGGAAACACTGATCTAAACTCACTGGGCTCAGACAGCATGTCAGTGTCTCAGGTGTGGCAAGTGGAGGTGTGGAGAGAATCACTGCACACTCAACCCTGTTTACCACAGAGGTAGATCAGTGCACTGCCACTGGGCCCTGAGAAGCCTGGGGGGTGGGGTGTGGGGGGGCAGAAAAAGGCAGTGGCTTCAAAGACTGAACCTAAAAACAAAAAAAGCAGCGGGCCCAACATGGAGCCCTGAGGAACTCCTGAGTATTCAACTTTTTTGTCTCAACCTTCCCGTAATCATCTAAATTTAAAAAACAATTGATCATAATGATTAGGTTAAGTCATAGTTGAGCCAAAAACCTGTATACCAGGTAGGTCCATAGGAGAACCACTGGGATAGAGAGAAAGAGATGAAAGCTCAGAGCACCCAGCCTCCTGATAGTAACACAGACTATTGATAATAACCCGTCACCAAAACCAGGGCACAGTCAGGGCCTTTTTACCTTGTTCAAAAAACTCTGACCTCCGTTTTAAGTTTTTCAAAGATATTGGTTCTACAGACTCTACGTGAGAGATGGAGAAATCAGAACAGGAACACAGAGTGTAAGAGAGGAGCTGGGAGAGAAACATTGAAGTAACAGTATCATGGCATGGGTAACTTCTATCAAAATCTACATTATCCCCCACTGAAAACATAACAATTTCATTAGGATTAAGTCATCACACTCAAAATAAAAACTAACTTAAGTAAGCTCAGGCCAGCTCTTTCCAAAATGCTCACACAAACATATCCAACATTACAAGCAAACAGAACATCATAATATCATCAGTACATAATTGAGCAATGAGCATTTCACCACCAAAAACACATACAGTCCCAAAGAGAGAATGTTGTCATTGCTTTCTCAAGCTTGTTGATGTTAATAAAGGCTAGTCATAAACGCTCTGGTTAGTATCTCTGCTCTATGCTCTTTACCTTTGTTTCTCATGGTCACCGTCTCGTCATGGAAACCTCCATTCACTCCAATGGATGCCACATCCTGCAACAAGATGAAAGAAAAGCCTGTTGAGAACTGTTTGGGGTTTAATCAACACGTGTTATTAAATGTGATCATGCAACTAACAAAAATCGACAGTTTTTCGCAATTATGTCCTATATCAATGCCCTCACCAACCTTTTCACAACATATTTGCAACTTTGTCATAAGATATTGCATTATCTGGGTATTTGTGAGTAACATAAGAAAGCTAACAAGAAACACTTGAACCCTATCAACACCATGAGGTCTTTGTGTAAAACTCACAATGATTTGTTGGATGGCGATTTCCTTGGTGGTTTCTATGGATCCCTGAGATGTGAAAGCCAAGCTGGTGGTTGAGTTAACAGTGGCTGTGTTGGAGGAACCTATAAGTGTTGGATGATGATTCATACTGGTCAGATTGATGGTCTTATGGCTTTTACACGGCAGGGAAGGTAGGTCTCTGTCCCAGTCTGAACATCGCAGACACATGACAATGGCAAAGAATCAAAGGGGTGTTTGTGTGAGAGAGAGCGAAAGATAGAATGTATGTGTGTAAGAGAGAGTATGTGTGTGTGCATGAAAGTACAATATTAGGAAAGGTACTTTAAAAGTACTACTATACAACTATAGGACAAAGTACAGACGCTACAGCTTGGAAGGGAAAATAAGATTGTTTTGTTATTTTAAAGAACAGCGGGAGGATTTAGAAACCACCTTCCCAACCCATGCACAATCTACAAACCCCTAGGATTTACCAACAGGCTTACACGCTCTCCTGCAAAAGTGTCTATTATGCAACTTAATAGACTGATTCATGTTTCGGTGGTGTAATTGTGTTATAATAGCATGTGCAAGCCTGTTGGGGAAAACATACTGTAAATAGACCAAGTTTGGACCCTGTACCCGAGTTTGGGTTAATTCTCCATAAGGTAGGCACCACATAAGGAATGCACACAGGAGAACAGAGGGAAGACAGAAACAGACATAGATAAACATTCAGAAACACACACACACACAAACAGACAGAGAAGGGAAGAAAGAAACAGAAGTACTGAAACACAGGCAGACAAAAAGTAAAACAGACAGACAGCCAAAACTGAGCTCCCAAATCACTAACTAAAAGGTTATCCTTAAGGACCTCAGTTCACTCTGCTACCATCTAGCAGACAGAGTCAGTACAGGTGCATCAGAGCTGGGACTGAGAAACAGCTTCTATCACCAGGCCATCAGACTGTTTAACAACCATCACTAACGGCTACCTGCCCGGTACTCTGTCCTGCACCTTGAGACTAATGCCCCATGTATATACTGTAGAGACATTGAACACTAGTGACTTCATATACTGTTAATATACTGTTGTTTTCTCACTGTGGATGTATATATTGTATTCTTGACATAGCTCATCCTACTATACCTATTACTGGGCATACACTTTTCTTTTCCAAATGATATACTGTCTATACACACCACATATTTATATTCTGGACTCTGACACTGCTCACTCTAATATAGCTACTTTGAATTGTTAATAGGACTCGTTTTGACATTTCTTGATCAGATTTTTAGATTGTGTATTTGTATTGTATTTGCTAGACATTCTACTGTGCTATTGGAGCTAGTAACAAGCATTTTGCTGCACCTGCTATAACACCTACAAATCTGTGTACCCAGAATAGACTAGAAAACTATTGAGACAATGAAATTGAACTGCCTTGAAATAATTGAGCACAACAATTTACTGACCAATTCAATGTGTCACAATAGTTTACAACAAACATAAACAACACTGACATTAAAAACACAAATTCTCGACGTGCCTCAAACAAACAACCACCCACAGACATTTGCATGCAGGCACACACACGCCCGCACACTCTCTCTCTCTCCAGTCGTCTACTCACTGTTCCTGCCGTGGCGACGTATGTCCATGGTGAGGCTGCCCTGCTGCAGGGCCTGCTCTGTGCTGCTCTTCCACTCGCCGTAGCTCATCTCTGCCACCCTGTGCCCGCTCACCGCCAGCACTTCATCTCCCACCTGCAGTTGGCACAGCTCCGCTGGGCTGCCTGGGGGGCACAGAGATGGGCAGAGAGGTCAGATAAACAGAGTTCTGATATAGATAATGTAATGTGGAGGGCACAGGGGGTGAGATAGAGAGGACAGGTGTCAGAGTAGCAATGTAGAGTTCAAGATAAGGGTAAGATGTCACAATAGAAAGACATGCCCGAGAAAAAGAATTTGCAGAAACTCGTTACTGAAGACTGAGTCATCTATGATTCTCCGAATGATATTTTAAAAGAGGAAGCTAATTATTGCTCCATTGTTAGATCTAACAATGGAGCTTTTAGTATATCAAAAAATACTTGATATACCTCTACCGGTATGCCATCAAGCCCTGGGGTTTTTCCAGACTGAAAAGATTTAATAGCCTCAAAAAGTTATTCCTCTGTAATTTGGCCTTCGCACTGATCTTTCTGTACATTTGTTAATTTTCCATTTTTTAGATTATTTGGAAAGAATTCCTTACCATAATCTTCATTCAGTGGGAGAGGATGAGACGGAAAAGAGAACATCTGGCTAAAATAATTAGCTTCCTCTTTTAAAATATAATTCGGACAATCATAGATGACTCCGTCTTCAGTAACTCCAATAGAAATGGTAGTCTGTCAGGTAGTCAGCAGGAAGGTCTGATTTCTCTATTATTAAAACAAGACCCAGATGGCAAATATAAAGACCCAGTCTATCTAAAACACTGGAGGCCCCTTAAACTTCAATGTTGTGATGCAAAAATACTAGCAAAATGCATAGCACTCATAATTAAAAGGGTTTTATCAGGTATTGTTTATCCTCATCAGACAAGTTTTTTACATGGACGATACATTGGAGATAATATACGACAACTACTAGAAATAATAGAACATCATGAAACATATAAGAAGCCAGGAATGGTATTTATAGCGGATTTTGAAAAGGCATTTGATAAAGTAAGACTGGATTTTATTTATAAATGCCTGGATTTTTTAAAATTTCGGTAATTCTCTTATAAAATGGGTAAAAATAATGTATAGCAACCCAAAGTGTAAAATAGTAAATAACGGCTACTTCTCAGAGAGTTTTGAATTGTCAAGAGGAGTTAAACAAGGGTGTACGCTGTCACCATGTCTATTCGTTATGGCTATCGAAATGCTAGCTATTAAAATCAGATCCAATAACAACATTAGAGGATTAGAAATCCAAGGCTTAAAAACAGAGGTGTCCATGTATGCCGATGATTCAAGTTTTATGTTAAGTCCGCAAGCTAGATCCCTGCAATGTCTCATTGAAGATCTAGATAACTTTTCTGTACTCTCTGGACTAAAACCTAATTATGATAAATGTACAATATTACGTATTGGATCTTTAAAAAATACAACTTGTACATTTCTCTGCAGTTTACCGATAAAATGGCCTGATGTTGAAGTAGACATACTCATATTCATATCACAAAAGATATAAATAAGCTCTCCACAATGAATTTCAATAGAAAAAAAATTAAATAATAGACAAGATCCTGCAACCATGGAGAGGTAAATACCTGTCTATTTATGGACAAATTGCCCTGATTAACTCCTTAGTCATATCTCAGTCTACTCACTTACTTATGGAGCTGCCTACTCCTGATGATTCATTTTTCAAATCATATGAGCAAAAAATATTTTGCTTTATCTGAGATGCTAAACCAGACAAAATAAAACTTGCCTATCTATATAATGAATATGATTTGGGTGGGTTGAGATTATTAAATATAAAAGCACTAAACATCTCTCTAAAAGCTTCACTCATTCAAAAGTTATTTGAACCCTAAATGGTTCTCAAGTAGATTAATAAGAAAAGCTCATCCATTGTTTAAAAATGGCCTTTTTGCCTTTGTGCAGATTGCCATGTCTCATTTTCAATTAATTGAAAATGATACTTCTTTCAAAGTATCTCTCTTTTTCAAACAAGCATTGCAGAGCTGGCTACAATTTCAATTTCACCCCCCCGCCCCCCCCCTGAAAAGATAGAACAAATATTATGGCTGAACTCAAATGTGCTGGTTGATAAAATACCTGTATTTATGGAAAAGGGTATTTTGTTCTTAAATTATATTTTAAATTGGAATGGTAGAGTTATGTCATTCATGGAGTTATCAGAATTGTACGGGAAGGTCTGCTCAATCCAAGAGTACAACCAACTGATTACAGCAATACCCCAAAAATGAAGGAGGCAGGTGGCAGCGGAAGGAGGTAGGGAACTGGTCTGTCTACCCAATATAAAGGATCAAAACTGGCGGAAGAATAAAAATAGCATAAATAGGAAAGTATACCAGTTTCATTTGAGGACCAAGATGTTGACAACTGTGCCATACAGATTGCAAAATAGTTGGGAAGAGATTTTTGATGTACCGATTCCATGGTACAGGGTGTATGAGTTGATATATAAAACAAAGCAAGATTCAAGACTTCGTGCTTTTCAGCTAAAATTATTATATAGAATTCCTGCCACCAACAAAATGTTGAATATTTGGGGCTTAAAATCATCGAAGTTCTGCAGATTTTGTTGTGAGGATACAGAATCAATAGACCATTTATTTTGGTATTGCCCTCAGGTAGCCTGTTTCTGGTCTCAGGTTCAGGAATGGCTGAAAATGCATAGCATTGATCTAAAATTGACCCTAGAAATAGCACTGTTAGGAGATCTGGAGAGACCGGGTCAGTCAATTACTAATATACTAATACTCTTAGTAAAAGTATTTATCTTCAACTCGCAATCTGTGGATTCTATTCGATTACATAGATTAAAATTGTACGTTAAACATCACAGCATAGTGGAAAGATATGTGTGGCGTTGAAACCCGAAGTGGGTGGCCAGCAGAGATAGATGGGATGGACTGAGGGAAGCTGAGGGTTGGGATGTGGAATTAGAGACAAGTGGGAGTGGAGTTGCTGTGCGGGAGATAGAATGATGGTCAAAGATAAAAGTAGGGGGGAAAAAAGTCAAAATAAAACATAATAAAAAACGTACATTTGAATGACACTGAGGGGCAGTGTTTTTACAACTAATACCGGTTTTCTTGAGGCTGATGCCGTGCAGGTGTTGGTACACATGCATATACTCATACACTCTCATTCAAATATACACATACAAGAACACACACATACATGTAATTGTGCCAGACATGCACACAAACATATACAGTTGGCATTGCTGTTATGATTTCAGGTGTCCTTGATGTTCTTTGTTTTAAATGTATTATTTTGTTGTGTTTTTTTTGCATTGTTGTTTGCTGTTTTCTTCTGTCTTTTCCTTTTTTCTCTTTAGTTCATTCTCTTGGTTGTTGGTGCATTGGGGGGTTCTTGAGGGTGGGGAATGGAATTAACTGTATTTTTTATTTTTCTTCTTGGGGGGGACTGTGGGAGGGTTCTCGAATGGCTGAGGGAGAGCTATTGGGGAACTGTGGGGGGGGTCTTGGAGGGTTCGGGTTCACGTTTTTTGGCCTGGTGGTAGATCGGTCAACATGCCCTTGAGCAGGTCATTGACCCTGGATGCTTATGAGTGTCGCTCTGAATGGGAATCTGTTGGATGACTGGTATGATGTAGTTGTTGAGCGGCTTCACTGCAAGTATATTGTATGTTTCGAATATTCAATACATTTATTTACGTTCTTATTTTTTATAAAAGACATGCCCGAGATAGGACAAGGCAGTGATTGCAATAAATCCTCTCACTTATTTAAAGTGGCTTCTGCTTCTTGTCTCCTTCCTTCATCTGCACTGATGGGGTGGTATGACAACAGGTGACAGCTACTCCCATAGCAAATTAGGGCAAATATAACCTACAATATAAGCATGAATGCAAACATCACCGTTACCATAACTAGAAACACCGATTCCACCATTTTGTGCACAGAGTGGCATCAGTACCTTTTTCTTAACAGTGGTGCAGTGATAGCCAAGTGAGTCCTTAGTACATATATATAGGCTAGAGAGAGACAGGGCCAGCAGATCTGACCCAGATAGAGGCTGCCCTACATAAGACCTGTCACATGCTCTGTTACTGGGTCCCATCGGGTCCTACTAGCTCACGAACTGAAGAACACCAGCAGTGCCTGTCTGAAATACAGGGCTCATCGTAATGGCTGGATTAGAATCAAATCAATGGTATCAAACACATTCAACACATCAAACTCATTGACCTCCAGCTAGTGGTGCAGTGGTAGCAGTGAAATGATATTTGTTCTTCTGTGTGAATTATAAAAGGTTTTCTAACAAAAGAGATTGAGGCCAATGTCCACAACTCACTTCATAGCAAACACTTATCAACTAAAGGAACACACAGTCCTTTTTTTCACCTGGAATCAGGTGCATTCTTTATTTAGACACTGGAAAGGAAGACCACCACAACGGTACAGTTAAATAAAGGTTAAATAAAATACAGTACCTTTGCTCATAATTGATCAATGATCGTGTCCAAGGGCAGTTTTATTCCCAATGTTTCACACATTGTCCATGGCTTAAAAACTGTCTCACTGAGATGACCATTTTTTTTGTAGTATACTGTAGAATACTATACTACACACTGTAGTATCAAATCTGTCATGTAGAATAGAATAAAACTGTCCATCCAGGATGTACATTTTTATTTGGCATTACCTTACATTAAAAGGATCACATTCACATACATTCTCACATCACACACATTTAAACTAGTCAGTCCATCATACTGCATAGACTAAAAACAGAGGACATTGATACATTCACTCACAACTGACCTCTGCCCCAACTGCACTGGACAGATAAGTACATTTACCAATACAATTGACATTGCATTTAGTAGTCCAACAGCACAAGGAACGAATGAATGTTTGAACACGTTCTTCTTGGCCTTGGGCATTCTGAGGCACCAGCCAGAGGGAAGCCTCTCGAATTGAAGGTGTAGAGGGTGGGAGGGGTCGCCAGCCCAGTGCCTTCCTGTTGGTTGCCTTGTGAAACAGACTGCTCAACAGTGCCTGTGGTCGACCAATTATTTTGCTAGCTGTGTTTCCTATTCTGGTCAGTTTACTTTTGCTTTTCACACTCAGATTGTCATACCAGACTGTATTATTGAACGTGAGGATGCTCTTTACCAGACTGCTGTACTCCTTCTCCAGAACATCCTGGTTGACCTCAAACCCCTTTAATTTCCTGATTAAAAACAGGTGCTGGCTTGCATTCTCTGTAAAGCTCAGCTTGTCATCAATTTCAATTTCAACCACCTTCACTGGTTGGTCGTTCAGAGAGTGGTTGGGACATTGATGATCAGCTCCTTTGTCTTGTCCACATTGAAGTGGAGGGCACTTGACCGGCATCATTCTTGACGGTTGTTGGCCTATAAAAATATCTGTCCCAATCTGATGTAGCATCTTGAAAGAAAAAACCCACAGGTGCCATGTCATACTTAAAAAGGCTCACGCTGTTTCTTTGGATCTTCATGTCGTTAGTGTAGATAGAAAACAACGGTGAAAAGGACACACCTCTGGGGTGCCCCTGTGTTCAGGTCAGTTCATCAGAGAGGACCCATTCATGGGGTCCCTCTGTGTTCAGGGTCAGTTCATCAGAGAGGACCCATTCATGGGGACCCTCTGTGTTCAGGGTCAGTTCATCAGAGAGGACCCATTCATGGGGACCCTCTGTGTTCAGGTCAGTTCATCAGAGAGGGACCCATTCATGAGGACCCTCTGTGGGCAGTCAGTTAAAGTCCTTGATCCACCCTGTAAGGCTTCCATTGACATTCAGGTCCAGTAGTCGTTTCAGCAGTGTGTGTATTTGCATTGTATTGAAAGCTGAACACTCTTTTCCTCTCTCTTCCCATTATTGCATGCTGGTCTTGGAAAGCTTACTATATAGTGCTTACTATAGAATGTTGTAGTATACTGGAGAATTCTATACTACATACTGTAGTATCACTCGATCACCTAGTGCTTATTTTAGAATTTTTTGATAGATTTGATAGTTTTACTGCAAGCTGCTAGCTTTGTTAATGCTGGTTTGATTTGAACATTCTGTCCCTGTGTAACAACTGTTGAATGTCATGCTGTAAAATTACCCAGAATCTGAATAGTTACTTGCCTGATATTACTGTACATTCCTTTCGTTGTTGTAAGTGTCCTTTTTAATGTCGTAGACTTCCTCCATTCCCCCTCATGAAGATCCCCTGCCCCCCTTACCTCTTCCCTGTTTACTGTACTCATGTGAAAGAGGTAGGTTATTGAAAAATTGTCCCATAAAAAACATAATCAATCCTGTATGTTAAAACGTCACATCACGTACTGTACATACACCTGTCATTGAGAAAGTTGACTAGCCTAGGTCCATAGGCTATACTGTACATTTCTATTTCATAATGTACATTGCATTTACCTTCTATTGTACTGTTATGTGAAACAAGATTATTGTTATATTCCCCATCTACTGTACCCATGTGGAAGACAGGAGTTTGGTGTATAAGGGAATTGCAGCATTTGTTCATGGAAGTTTTTCCTGTCATTATCAGAGAATAAAAAACCAACACCAATCCTGATCCTTTGGTCATATGTAAGCTGATCAAAACACAACGCAGAGGCAATCTACACAGTTTACACTTCTGGAGCTCTTGTAATAAAAAATGTATATGTTTGCTAAGGTGTTGTCTGGTCCATTGCATTGCTCAGAACTGTTGACCCAACTCAATAGGTGGTCTGTCATGAACCGGTGTCTTATGTTCTGGTTGAGGTGTTCCCCTCATTAAACAGTAACTGGTGTAGTCTGGTCTGCCATTTTAGCTAACCCTAGTCAGCAGGTGTTACTACAACATACTACAGTCATGTCCACAAAACACTATAGTGAATTCTAAAGATACTTCAGTCATGTCCACAAAAACACTACAGTAAATACTATAGTATATAAATATAATAGTATTTTTTAATGTGGGAGTTGTTACTTTGTGTTTACCATGCTAAATGTGTGTGAGTGTGTGTGTGTGTGTGTGTGTGTGTGTGTGTGTGTGTGGTGTGTGTGTGTGTGTGTGTGTGTGTGTGTGTGTGTGTGTGTGTGTGTGTGTGTGTGTGTGTGTGTGTGTGTGTGTGTTTACCTGGTTGGATGGAGGTGACGTGAGCTCCAGTGGAGTCCCACTCTGTCTGGAAGCCAAAGTCTCGACTGCTGTTGGGCTTCTGGTTCAGACTGATTCGCATGTCAGAGTAGCTCTCCTACACAACACACATACACACACAAACACTCATTAAGAATGTTAGGCTGTGTTCGAAGCCAGGGAACGGATAACACTTGTTCTTCATTATGAATTATTAATTGCAGTCTGACAATTGCACTCCTACTGTCTCTCGCACTAGCTGCATTGAAGGGCTGGGAATTGCCAGAGACCTCACGATATTACCAAAACAATACGATATATTGTCAAAAATAATATCTTGATACGTAACTATCATCCCCACCCCCATCACTACTACATAGTACAGTATGCATGCAGTATCCAGTGTAAATCGTAGTCACTCTCTCCAGCACTGCGACTGTTACTTACATTTTTACTTTTCTGTAACAAATTGGTTCTCTTGTGATGCCCTTATTACTTTGTGTTCATTTTGGCTTCAACTCTGGAATACTGTAAGTTTGCTCTGAAAAATACTTATATGCCTAATCAATTTTTTTCCTGGCTAGTGGCGTGGCAATGGGCGCAGTTGGCGCGACTGAATTAGTTTGAACATTTTAGAGGCCCCCATCTTGATGTTTAAAACATAAAACTTTAAGCCAATTTCCAGGGATTCTACATATTCCGCCATGTAGCTGAGAGAACATTTAGCAGTTTTAAAGATAATTTCCTGCAAATCTATGCATTTTGCCATGGCTAATGCTGTGTTATTTTGCTCAAACTTAATTAAAAAAACAATACTGTTAAATTAATTGTTTTTGGAATTTTCAATTCCCCTGACTGTTTAGCTTTTATTTTGGTGTTCTCAAAGATTATATTACAAAAAATACATATAGGTCCATCATCTTTTCTACATACTTTATATTTGGTTTTAGTAATTTAAGTTTACACTGAAAGTGTTTTTTGGTGGGGGGGGGGGGGCGCTTGATAGTAACCAAAATCTAAGCCTACCTGGTTTGTGTCCTTTGCACGTACAAGACTGACCAGGGCTGGGGAGGCCACTTTCGGGGGCTGGAGTGCAGTGAAAGGACTCCTGGCCTGAGAAGGGACAGGAGAGGGGGCCAGGGTAGGGGCCAGTGTGGGGTTCACTCCCCGTACCCTCTCTCTCTTTTCTTCTTCTTCCTCCTCCTCTTCCTCTCCTCCACTGCTGTTGGCAGAGTTGGAGTGGGAACGTGACTCGTCCTCGGAGGTCATGACCTGGCTATAGCGGCTGGGGACGGACGACTTCTTGGTGACATCCATCTCGCCGTTTTTCTGAGGAGTCAATATTTATATGGTTAACAAGGAGCCTATATTTACAGATTTTACATTTTGTTGTGTTAAAAAATATATTACATTGAGATTTTGTGTCACTGGCCTACAATACCCCATAACGTCAAAGGGGAATTTACAAATTAATTCAAAATGAAAAGTTGAAACGTCTTCAGTAAATAAGCATTCCATCCCTGTGTTATGGAAAGCCTAAATACTGTAAGTTCAGGAGTAAAACATTGCTTAAGAAGTCACATAGGTTGCATAGACTCACTCTGTGTGCAATAGTGTTTAACATGGTTTTTGAATGACTACTTCATCTCTGTACCACACACATACAATTATCTGTAAGGTCTCTCAGTTGAGCACAGACTCAACCACAAACACCAAGGTTTTCCAGTGCCTTGCAAAGAAGGGCACCTATTGGTAGATGGGTAAAAAGAAAAAGCTGACATTGAATATCCCTTTGAGCACGGTGAAGTTACTAATTACACTTTGGATAGTGTATCAATACACCCAGTCACTACAAAGACACAGGCATCCTTCCTAACTCAGTTGCCCGAGAGAAAGCAAACCAGGGAAGTATTTCACCATGAGGCCATTGGTGACTGACAGTTACAGAGTTTAATGGCTGTGATAGGAGAAAACTGAGGATGGATCAACATTGTAGTTACTCCACAATACTAACCTAATTGACAGAGTGATAAGTAGGAAGCCTGTACAGAATAATAATATTTAAAAACATGCATCCTGTTTGCAATAAGGCACTAAAAAGAAAAACTGCATAAAATGTGTCCTGAATTCAAAGCGTTGGGCAAATCCAAAATCACTCTTCATATTTTCAAGCATGGTGGGGGCTGCATCATGTTATGGGTATAGTTGTCATCGGCTAGGGAGTTTTTAGGTTAAAAAGGAATAGTGTCACGTTCTGAATCCTCAAATTCCCTGTCATAAAGGAGCCAAGGCGCAGCATGCCGGTAATTCCACATCTTTATTTAGGGAAACCGAAACCAAAACAATAAACAGGTACGCAGAAAGAAACGTAACGCACTGTGCCGTACACACACAGAAATAACAATAACCCACAAACACAGGTGGGGAACAAGTATGATTCCTAATCAGAGACAACGATAGACAGCTGCCTTTGATTAGGAACCATACTCGGCCCAACAAAGAAATACAAAAACAACATAGACATACAACACATAGAATGCCCAACCCATGTCACACCCTGACCTAATCAAACAGAGAAAAATTACTCTCTCAGGTCAGGGCGTGACAAATAGAGCAAAGGTGGACATCTCAAGGATGATCAATGGAAACAGGATGCACCTGAGCTCAACTTCGAATCTCATAGCAAAGGGTCTGAATACGTATGTAAATCGGGAATTTCTGTTTTCGCTTTGTCATTACGGGGTATTGTGTGTAGATTAAGGCTGTAACGTAACAAAATGTGGAAAAAGTCAAGTGGTCTGCAAACTTCCCGAAGGTTACCTTCAGACGAGTCCCGTGACACTTTTGGGTGAGGAAAAACGCCGTTCGGATGCTACAGTCGTTTTTGCATTGAGACCGATTTTTGGTAAATTTCATGGTCTGACAAACACCGCTCTAGCTCTGCCACCTTTCACCACAAATGTGGAAGTGCGACATTGTCAGATGCGGTGGATTGAGATGCATCCCTGCAAAAAATTGATATCTCTAGCATAAACTGTCAGAGTGGCAGGTAGCCTAGTGGTTAGCGCGTTTCGGTTATTGGACTGAATCCCCGAGCTGACAAGTAAAAATCTGTTGTTCTGCCACTGAACAACCCACTGTTCCCCGGTAGGCCGTCATTGTAAATAAGATTTTGTTCTTAACTGACTTGCCTAGTTAAATAATGGTAAAATATTATTATTATATATTTTTTTTAACTGACGGATTTGTAATGAGAATGTTGTATTATGTTAATTAGGTTGACGCACCGGTTAGAGCCTATGTGCATGTTTAATCAAAATTGTAATCTTATTGGTGCATTTTAAACTGTCCTTTTGTGAGACGCAGTAGATTACAATGGCTATGGACAGAGTTGTGGATAAAACATTGACAGTATATCCCCAAGCTCAACAAGAATGGCCTATGGAGCTGCCAACACCTCAAGTATGTTGACACATCTACACTGACATAACCCCAGTATACTGGAGCAAGACGGAAATGCAAAGAAACTGACCAGGCCAAAGACATTACAAGAGCTATTTTGTACATTTGTTACAGTCTTTGGTTTATAGCCGGGGATATGCGCCTCGTGGAAGTGCTCGAGCCACTTTACAAACGTCCCTTGTGCAGCCATTTCAGCAAACAGGTAGTACTCGCTCTATATTAGCAAACCAAAGCCAAAGTTTTCAATTAATTGTTGCGCTTACTCAAAGGCCCATTGCAGTCAAAAACATGATTTCCCTGTGTTTTATATATATTTCCACACTATGCGTTTGGAATAATACCGTGAAATTGTGAATATTATGTTAATGTCCTTTTAGTGTAAGAACTGTTTTAAAAGACCCCTTGAAATTTCTGCCTGTTTTGATGGGTTGAGTTTTGGCCTGTCTGGTGACATCACCAGGTGGTAAATTAGTTAGACCAATAAGAAACCGCTCTGCCAATAATAGCTAGTTTACAGTTTTCCCTTTCCCACTCAGACCAGACAATCCTGGAAAAATTCTTGCTTGAGAAATTGCCCTATTTAATTTTTTTATTTTAATTTTAAAACAATCACAGTAAGGTACTTAATTGTTACCCAGAAATTATTTGATATAGAGATAAAAACATCTGCATTGGATCTTTAACAGTGACAGCCCATCACATTATCCCGGAGTACCATGCTACAGACACTCCCCTTTTATGAGAGACAAGTGTGCATCTGGCACTGAATGCAGGGCCATGGTGCGTTTGTAACCAAGTGGGAAGTGGGAATTTAACACATACGACTGGGAAAAATCCACTTCAACAGCCCTCAAACTGGTAATTACTAGTGGAAAACCTGTCTATTCCTTAGTAGCACCGTTTCCTCAGTGCGACTAAGGAAACGGCCTCTATAACAGCATTTGACAGGTAAATGCAACAACACATTATTAACAGTGTAATTATTACATTTCATAAAACAATAATGGTATTATGAATATAAGTGTCGGTATGACAACAGTAAAATAACTCAATTATTTATACATCGAAATCCAGGGCGAATTTGTTGGTTTCCAGGCATCGCGCTTTTGTTTCTTGTCATCAAAACGGAGGTAACACATGATCTTTCTGAACTGACATGGTTTCTCCAAAGAAAGATATCCCATACATGTCTGACCAGAAGCTCTACATATCACATGCTCTTTCCACCGAATCCTCCATGGACATTCTTCCATGGACATTGAAATGAACGCTTCCAGCTCATCAACAGATAGATCCCAGGCAGTGTCTCCTTGCTCCCTTTGCGCCTCAGCCACAGTCCCCGATGTGCTGTCCATGACACAAACAAGGAAAGCTGGTGAGTGCGTTGCTGATGTTTTTTGCTTGAGACGTAGGGCCTGCTCTCTCAGTGATGACATTTTGTAGGGCCTGCTCTCTCAGTGATGACATTTTGTAGGGCCTGTTCTCTCAGTGATGACATTTTGTAGGGCCTGCTCTCTCAGTGATGACATTTTGTGATGATGATCGTCCCATAGCATTGTATAGCATTGTATAGAGATTATGATTAATTTCTTCCCCACCATCGGCGTCATTTTCATTCAGATGTTGTAGCAGCGCTAACACAGCATGTGCATCCATTCGTCTTGGTCTTCTTGCCATTGTAAATTGTGCATGCTCTCACTGTGTACTCCAAGTAGGCCATTTACTTAATAATCTGTTGTTTCATGTGTGAAATTAGTTTAGGTTCAGTTTCTAAGCAAATCTCAGGGTGATTATCAACTGGGCATGGCACCTTCCACTGTCGGGAGAAGGAGTGTAGCAGGCCCTACATTCGGGAGAAGGAGGGGCAACGAGGAAAACCGTTCAAAAAAATGACATGCCCTTCTATAACTGGTTATAACTCAAGTTCTATTTGTGATATTAAGATTCTAACAATGGCAGTGTGTTATATAGACTTACTAACGGAAAGTCAAGGAAGGAGGAGACGGAGGACTTAAATGACAGCGTTATACTTTTTTACATTCATGAACAGTCAAAATGACTGCTTTAGCAATTGTAGTGTTCATGTGTTTTTTTAATTCTATAATTTGTTTACAAGCATGATAGCTGTACGTTTAGTTTATGGTTGACACAGCTTGTTGGCCATTAATCAATCTGCTTTTCTCAACGAGTTAAAATAACATGAATGCATCCAACTGGTATTTACAAATTCACAAATTCCCCCTCCCACATGGTTACAAATGCAGCATCAGAGTGGATACTTGTGAGGCCCAACATAACAATCCGGTCACAAAAGACAATGCAAGGAACATTGTGAATGGCAGTTAATTTTAACGCCGTACCAAAAACGAACCGTGACCCCAAAACCGCAATACGTACCGAACCGTGGGTTTGGTGAACTGTTACTCCCCTAAGGTAAACAGATCAGGCTAGCTGGTGTGAGCAACTACTACATTGGAAATAGACCACAATGCAACAAACAACACAACTTTCTTACAGTCTTAGGTCATGTTCATTACGCACCAAATGGAGGAAAACAGACAAACAGGGAGAGATTATCTGGACTCTATTAAGAAACTGACATTTTCGTTTTTTGTTGCAACATTTGTTTTACATTGCGCGTCCTAATGAACATGACCCAGTACACAGCCATTGAAGTATATCACCCAAATCCTCTAGTCTAGATGTCCTAAAAAGCTATTCCTGCAGAGAGCAGTCCTGATGTAACAAACAACTACACAGACAGACAAAACTGGAAGGTGTAGTAATATTCCAGTATACTACAGTACTCACGGTGTAGGCGCGGGGCAGCGATGCGATGCAGGTGGACTGGCTCCCGAAAGGCCGTGGCGTGACGACAGAGGTGAGGAGAGCACTATCCGATTTCATGTAGCTCCTGGGGAGAGAGGCAGAAACCCGAGACACACTGGGAGGCATAGGCTTTGGCTCCATCGCCACCGAGTTGTACTGTGGTTGTAGTTTGTACAGAGAACCACCAGCAGTGGAAGTGGTCACTTCTTCAGCCACCTTGCCCGCCCACGGGCGCCTGGGCTCGGGTAGTTTTGGGAGGAAGCTGGGGGTGGTGACGGTGGTGGTGCTGGAGGTCTCCTCCGTCTTGGCTGCACTGGTGTACCGCAAGGCCGGGCTTGGGGCTCTCTCCGAGGGGGTCGGGGCACTCTCCGAGGGGGTTGGGGCTCCCCTCGGGGCTCTCTCCGAGAGGGTCGGGGCTCCCCTTGGGGCTCTCTCCGAGGGGGTCGGGGCTCTCTCCGAAGGGGTCGGGGCTCTCTCCGAGGGGGTCGGGGCTGGAACGTAGCGGTTGTAGTTTGAGGTACGACCGATGGTGGTAGTGTTGTTTGTGATGTCGCTACCTGAACCGGAGGGACGGTCACTACTGTTGCTCATGTCACCCCTGGAGGGCGAGTAGGCCCTGTCAGTTGCCATGGTGGCAGTGGGGGCGGGGTCCTCCTCTCTCGGGTGGGGCACGGAGGGGGGTGTGTGACTGGGGCGGTCAACGGGGGTGTAGGTATAGTCGATGGTGTAGCTCCTGGGGGGGAGGGTACGGGTTTGGAGGACCGGAGCGGAGTCTTCAAACACGTCCTGGTCCAGGGAGGCGAGGGAGTTGAGACGACTGCCGATGGAGCTGTGGGAATGGAAGAGAGAGAGGGATGGTGGAAAAGGGGAGGAAAGTGAAGGAGAGAGGAAAGAGAGGGAGGGAGAGAGAGAGGAGAAGGAAGGGGAGAGAGGGGAAAAGGATTACAAGGTGTAATGCGTGAGAGGGAAAGAGAGAAGAGAGGAAGCAAGGGAGGATGGGAAAAAAACAGGGGAAAAGTTGAAAGGTGGATGAAGGTTGAAAGGGACACAGGGAAAAATAAAACAAAGAGGGGGTAGAGGGGAGGCAGGATTAAAGCCACAATTATACTACACTTTCACACTTAGCACAGAGACAATTACTGACTAACAGTCTCCGGTCCCTTTCTCTCAGGGCAAAAGTCTCCACAAAAGTCTGTGTACAACACAAAACTTTGTATGGCCCTGTATCTGTGCCTGCATTTTCATCGACACATGTTTGTTGGTGCAATCAGTACATATACAGTAAGAGGACAGTTTTGAGTGAGAGTGAAAACACCTAAAAATACTGATGAGAATTCTGATGACAAAATACTTCAAACGTAGTAAAACATCTACAACCAATAAAGCATTATATGTTTCTAATTGTCTGTAAAAATGGAAGGATGTGTTCCTTGTAGGAGCATGGCTAGTCCAAATGTAATTTGGTATCTGTGTGTTAAAAGAATAAAGAGAGCATAGTAACTATAAACAGGCAGGATTTGTCCTTGAGGGTGTCTACTCTAGCAGTAGATATTTCAGTCGCTGTGGGGCTAGATTCCTTCTTTAAGTCTTACATTCAGTCAATCTGCACCTTGCCATTTGTAGTGTGTGCCCTTTTCCTCAGTATACTAGAGCAGGGTCAAATACATGTCAAATCCTTGAAAGTATTCAAGTGGTGCTTGATTTTGGCAAACCAAAACTGCACCGTCAAGGACATATTTCATTAACACCTAGTCGGCTTGAGGATTGTGAACTAGTGACTTTTTGGTTGCTGGTCCAACGCTCTTAACCTCTAGGCTATCTGCCACCTTTAATTACATATGTTATTGTTAGATCATTGCTAATCAATGTGGTGATTGGCATCACCTTGCCAGACAGTTTTGTCACAATAACAATGTAGTTTTCTGCAGCACATGGATTTAAAAAAAAGGAACTGTTTCATGTCCAGACCTGTATGTATTCAACCTAGGTGTGGTATCTACCTGTCCCCACTGTCATGTTCATAATGCATCAAATGGAAAAACAGGGAGGGACTACCTGGACATGGAGGGATCAACTCAACATGCCCAGTAAGAAACCCTCATCGTTTTCCATAGATTTTTTTCATTGAGTGCCCTAATGAACGTATTGACCCTGGTGTCTACCTGTCCTCAGGTGTCACTCTTACCTCCGGTTGGACCTCAGGAAACCACCGCTCCCTCCTCCGCTGCTCGCTGTGGTCTGCTCAATCTGCTCCCTCTCCTCTTTCTTCTTCACAATATCAGAGTTGACGCTCTTGCGACGGTTTTTCCACTTGGTGAGGTCCTGCGGAGATGAAATGCACGCCAGAGACCAGCTTAGAAACGGCCATCTTGGAAAAGCCCATGTGACACAGTTAAATCCCCTAAAGGATGGCCAGGAAGGCTAATGTAAACGTGGTTAGCTGCAGATTAGAGAGCGAGCGCGAGAGAGAGCGAAAGCAAGAGAGAGAGAAAGAGAAAGGACTAAATTCTGAGAAAGTGTCCTATTTGTGTGAGTTTAGCTCCTCCCGCCTCTGGTCCCCTGTGTATTGGGGCCGTGTGTGACCTAAATGCTGTGTTAAGACACCATGTTATCATGCCACTGATAGACATACACTACAGATCAAATGTTTTAGAAAACCTACTCATTCAAGGGTTTCTCCTTATTTTTACTATTTTCTATAGTGTAATATAATAGTGTAGACATCAAAACTATGAAATAACACACATATGGAATCATGTAGTAACCAAAAAAGTGTTAAACGAATCCAAATAAATGTTCTATTTCAGATTCAACAAATAGCCACCCTTTCCCTTGACAGCTTTGCACACTCTTGGCATTCTCTCAACCAGCTTCACCTGGAATGCTTTTCCAACAGTCTTGAAGGAGTTTCCACATATGCTGAGCACTTGTTGGCTGCTTTTCCTTCACCTCTACAGTCTGACTCATCCTAAATCATCTCAATTGGGTTGAGGTCGGGGGATTGTGGAGGCCAGGTCATCTGATGCAGCACTCCATCACTGTCCTTCTTTGAAAAATAGCCCTTACACAACACAGAGGTGTGTTGGATCATTGTCCTGTTGAAAAACAAATGATAGTCCCACTAAGCACAAACCAGATGGGATGGCGTATCGCTGCAGAATGCTGTGGTAGCCATGATGGTTAAGTGTGAATTCTAAATAAATCACAGACAGTGTCACAAGCAAAGCACCCCCACACCATAACACCTCCTCCTCCATGCTTTATGGTGGGAAATACATATGCAGAGATCATCCGTTAACCCACATCGCATCTCACAAAGACACGGCGGTTGGAACCAAAAATCTCCAATTTGGACTCCAGACCAAAGGACAGATTTCCACCGGTCTAATGTCTATTGCTCGTGTTTCTTGGCCCAAGCAAGTCTCTTCTTCTTATTGGTGTCCTTTAGTAGTGTTTTCTTTGCAGCAATTCGACCATGAAGGCCTGATTCACACAGCCTCCGCTGAACAGTTGATGTTGAGATGTCTGTTACTTGAACTCTGTGAAGAATTTATTTGGGCTGCAATCTGAGGTGCAGTTAACTCTAATGAACTTATCCTCTGCAGCAGAGGTAACTCTGAGTCTTCCTTTCCTCTGTCCATCCTCATGAGAGCCAGTTTCATCATAGCGCTTGATGGTTTTTGCGACCGCACTTGAAGAAACCTTCAAAGTTCTTGACATTTCCGGATTGACTGACCTTCATGTCTTAAAGTAATGATGGACTGTCGTTTCTCTTTGCTTATTTGAGCTGTTCTTGCCATAATATGGACTTGGTCTTTTACCAAATAGGGCTATCTTCTGTATACCACTGCTACCTTGTGTCACGTCCTGACCAGCAGATGGAGCTGGTGTAGTAGTTTGGGGGTCAGGACGTGGCAGTCTGGTGTGTGTCTTGTGACTCCTGATCAGGAACAGCTGGGAATCGTTGTTCCTGATTGGGAGTCACATATGTAGGAGTTGTTTGTCACTGGGGTTTGTGGGGAATTGTTCTGTGTTGAGCCTATGCTTTGCCAGACTGTTGGTTGGTTGGTTGGTTGGTTGGTTGGTTGGTTGGTTGGTTGGTTGGTTGGTTGGTTGGTTGGTTGGTTGGTTGTTCGTTCATTCATTCTCATGGTTTGTTATTTTGGCATTCATTTTGATAGTGAATAAAAGTCAAGATGAGCCTGCACATACCTGCTGCGTTTTGGTCCTCTTCTCTCCAGTACGACATTTTTAAGGATGAGTACAACTATTTTTGACACCTTGTCACAACACAACTGATTGGCTTAAATGCATCAAGAAGGAAAGAAGTTCCACAAATTTACTTAAGAATGCACACCTGTTAAATGAAATGCATTCCAGGTGATTACCTCATGAAGCTGGTTGAGAGAATGCCAAGAGTGTGCAAAGCTGTCATCAAGGCAAATGGTGGCTATTTGAAGAATCTCAAATATAAAATATATTTAATCCTTTTTTCCCCTTTTTTTTCTTTGGGGTGGATCAGCTTAATATTGCGGAAAGAATGTTGCTTCCATCAATGTAATTGTCTGCATCATTTCCAATCCTCCATATATTTTTTGGGTAAATATATATATATATCCATATACATACACACATGCATACATATACACATACACATACCTATATAGATATACATACATTTTAAGAATATACCGTCATTATTCCCCAAACCCTACCACCCTTCCCCCAATTGGTGTAAGCCAATAATCACTTAGGCTTCTACCTTCAGTTTATATACAGTGAGGGAAAAAAAGTATTTGATCCCCTGCTGATTTTGTACGTTTGCCCACTGACAAAGAAATGATCACTCTATAATTTTAATGGTACGTTTATTTGAACAGTGAGAGACAGAATAACAAAAAAATCCTGAAAAATGCGTGTCAAAAATGTTATAAATTGATTTGCATTTTAATGAGGGAAATGAGTATTTGACCCCCTCTCAGTCAGAAAGATTTCTGGCTCCCAGGTGTCTTTTATACGGGTAACGAGCTGAGATTAGGAGCACACTCTTAAAGGGAGTGCTCCTAATCGCAGTTTGTTACCTGTATAAAAGACACCTGTCCACAGAAGCAATCAATCAATCAAATTCCAAACTCTCCACCATGGCCAAGACCAAAGAGCTCTCCAAGGATGTCAGGGACAAGATTGTAGACCTACACAAGGCTGGAATGGGCTACAAGACCATTGCCAAGCAGCTTGGTGAGAAGGTGACAACAGTTGGTGCGATTATTCGCAAATGGATGATACACAAAAGAACTGTCAATCTCCCTCGGCCTGGGACTCCATGCAAGATCTCACCTCGTGGAGTTGCAATGATCATGAGAACGGTGAGGAATCAGCCCAGAACTACACGGGAGGATCTTGTCAAGGATCTCAAGGCAGCTGGGACCATAGTCACCAAGAAAACAATTGGTAACACACTACGCCGTGAAGGACTGAAATCCTGCAGCGCCCGCAAGGTCCCCCTGCTCAAGAAAGCACATATACATGCCCGTCTGAAGTTTGCCAATGAACATCTGAATGATTCAGAGGACAACTGGGTGAAAGTGTTGTGGTCAGATGAGACTAAAATGGAGCTCTTTGGCATCAACTCAACTCGCCGTGTTTGGAGGAGGAGGAATTCTGCCTATGACCCCAAGAACATCATCCCTACCGTCAAACATGGAGGTGGAAACCTTATGCTTTGGGGGTGTTTTTCTGCTAAGGGGACAGGACAACTTCACCGCATCAAAGGGACGATGGACGGGGCCATGTACCATCAAATCTTGGGTGAGAACCTCCTTCCCTCAGCCAGGGCATTGAAAATGGGTCGTGGATGGGTATTCCAGCGTGACAATGACCCAAAACACACGGCCAAGGCAACAAAGGAGTGGCTCAAGAATAAGCACATTAAGGTCCTGGAGTGGCCTAGCCAGTCTCCAGACCTTAATCCCATAGAAAATCTGTGGAGGGAGCTGAAGGGTCGAGTTGCCAAACGTCAGCCTCGAAACCTTAATGACTTGGAGAAGATCTGCAAAGAGAAGTGGGACAAAATCCCTCCTGAGATGTGTGCAAATCCGGTGGCCAACTACAAGAAACGTCTGACGTCTGTGATTGCCAACAAGGGTTTGCCACCAAGTACTAAGTCATGTTTTGCAGAGGGGTCAAATAGTTATTTCCCTCATTAAAATGCAAATCAATTTATAACATTTTTGACATGCGTTTTTCTGGATTTTTTTGTTGTTGTTATTCGGTCTCTCACTGTTCAAATAAACGTACCATTAACATTATAGACTGATCATTTCTTTGTCAGTGGGCAAACGTACAAAATCAGCAGGGGATCAAATACTGTTTTCCCTCACTGTATCTTATACACATTTTCCAGACACAATCTATTTTTCAATTGTTATATTTTGTTTGTTTTTACTCCTTCCTCTATTTCTGATGTCCATCCAGTTTGATTTCTATTTGTAACTGTGCTATTTCACAAAAGTTCTGAACCTATATACATTTTACAGACCCCGTATGTTTTACATTGGAAAATGTTATTACTTTTTTGGTTACTACATGATTCCATATGTGTTATTTCATAGTCTTGATGTCTTCACTTTTATTCTACAATGTAGAAAATAGAAAAATATAGAAAAACCCTTGAATGAGTAGGTGTTCTAAAACTTTGAACTGGTAGTGTATATCACTGTAACTGACTACAGTAACAGGTAAGAATGATGCCTTTACCAATAACACTCACTCATATACTGCATATTGTAGAAGTTTGTGGAATAATTACATGAATTTAGTTAGACACGGTGGAACATTCTGGAATGACCTTGAAAGATTGGTCATCTTTCCCAGAATATTGTCTTGGTGTTATAGGTGTTTAGTCGCCACTGCAGGCCTGAGTGTATACTCAAATGAGGAAATATAGATCTAAAAGTAGGATGAGGTATTCTGTGGTGATCATTAATACAAAATCTCAGCTGTGCCTCCTTAAATTAAGACATTTCATGAGGGCAGTGCTGTTTAAACAATTGTTTGTCTTCTCTCTCGCTCTCTCTCGCTCTCTCCACCTTTACAAAACACATTCTCCTTTCACCACACTGGGCCAAAATAGCTGTTCTCTTCAGATCTCCATTCTCCCCATATCAAATACTAACTAGACTTATCTATCATATGTTGCTACTTGTAGACAGTTGGGATGGCTTTGAGTTGTGTACTAATTTCAGACAAGGATACAATAATCATGGCCTATATATTGACATGATCAAAGACACTACAATTGGTGATGATTAAACAGGCATAGCTCATCAATTCGTTATGTCTTGATTATTATATTAGGGAGGGTTTAAGTCAAGTGTAACAGCAGTCTTTTGGGGTGAATGTGTGCGACCCCTGGTAAGTTGGGAACCCCCTAGTGGTGAGCGGACATGTGGGGAATACAGGGTTCATTTGGCACCAAACCGAACCAAAGGGCTAACAACAGGGAGGGACTAGCAGGGGTGTATTCATTAGTGTACACTGTCGAAAAACACTTTGCAAGGGAAAACGTTTTGCAACCAAAATGAGAGTTTCTATTGGACAAATGCAGGTAGGTCCCTCCCAGTTTCATCCTGTTTTCTCCTGTTTGGTTCCTAGTGAATACACCCCAGGACTTCCTAATCCAATAATAAACACACATTTTTGTTTAGCATTACAAAACATTTTGTTACATTATGCCTACTGAACACAGCCCAGGTGTGTGGTGGTTGCAGGTATATATACACTCACATCCTGCCACTGGTCCTCGTTCTCCTTGACCTGCTCTCTGATCTTCTGTAGTTCCTCGTAGCATACTTGCTTCAGGGCTGCCTGGTCCACTGCAAGGTCTGTCATTGATTTGCTCCTACACACCGCCAGGGAAGAGGGTTTAAAGGTTTGGGTTCAGTGTCAACCCTGCTACAGGCATTGGACCACCAGTTAGGAGCATAAACCTACTGTGCACAAGACTGATGTTACAGTTATAAAGTAGGCTATAAATGTATGCATCAAATCCACTCCAATCCCCTAATGCTGGGACACTTGCATTCCTTCACACTAACATGAGCTATAGTGAAATAAGGTCACCAATAATTGTGTATCTGTCTATGTAACAGACTTCTGTGCAAATCATGCAATGATGTCAACAGGACATAACAATCAGAAATGTGCTCAAAATGTGGAGCAAAAATAGTTTGTTAAACTAAATCTCAATTAAATGAGCTGTGATTTTCAACTGCAACATACTTTTAAACAATGTTTTTTTATTGTAAGTACACAGTGAACCAACACCATTTCAAAGTTCAACATTCATTAATAATAAGGAAAGAAAAACATCAACATAACATTATTAAGACTAAAAAGTATCACAAACAAAACATGTTCCCCTTTTTTTACATTTCTTAGTCAGGTATTAGTAAGCAAACATATAAGCAACAGTTGAGTCACAAAACACAAGCTAATGCGGTTTTAGGCTAACGGGTTAGAAAACACAAGCTAATGCGGTTTTAGGCTAATGGGTTAGAATACACAAGCTAATGCAGTTTTAGGCTAATGGGTTAGAAAACACAAGCAAATGTGGTTTTAGGCTAACGGGTTAGAAAACACAAGCTAATGCGGTTTTAGGCTAACGGGTTAGAAAACACAAGCTAATGCGGTTTTAGGCTAATGGGTTAGAAAACACAAGCTAATGTGGTTTTAGGCTAATGGGTTAGAAAACACAAGCTGCATATCTCAGCCATCCCTTTCATACAAAAAAAGCTTTCAAAGTTGTCTTGGCCAAAAACATTCACTCTGTTTGACTTACGTGTAAACTTCTGAATCATACTGCTATAAATATATCTTTCTGTTACACAAAACCAACTTATTACGGTAGCCTACAACCTGTGCTTCAACAATTCTAACTCTTAGCTGTACATAACACACAGTATGTTTTATTGGATGACAGCATATTGGTATTGTGTGTACAATCCTCTCACTCCACTTTGTTGCTTTGTCAATAGAGATTTGTGGAGCTTGCCCTACACCACTCAATCCCCAGCAATGTGTCAGCGTATAGCAGTCAGCCAGCGAGTGAGGGCGCTAGTAAACGAGAGCAGCAACACAAAGGCAAAAGCGGAGAGTAAGCGACCATGCTGGAACAGACATAGTCAACTCACCCGTCGTTAGCAACTGCGCGCTTTTGGAGCAGTCTAAGAGAACCACACAGACAAAAATGTCACATTTGGGCCAGACTTCATTTCCCTAGTCTGGGAATGAGTAGAGGTACCACTGTCTTGTGTTCTTCTCTCACTCTAATGGTTAATGTTAGGATTGGTGGTAAAGTAACCTAATCCTAGATATGTGTTAAGGGATGGCTAGTGCCACTCTACTTTCTCCTGGGGTTTTGGTTTCCTTTTTATTGAAAGTGGTTATGTATCGCAGTTAAAGTATCCCCTTCCTTTGACCTGCTAGGAAGGTGTGTGTGTGTGTGTGTGTGTGTGTGTGTGTGTGTGTGTGTGTGTGTGTGTGTGTGTGTGTGTGTGTGTGTGTGTGTGTGTGTGTGTGTGTGTGTGTGTGTGTGTGTGTGTGTGTGTGTGTGTGTGTGTGTGTGTGTGTGTAACTGAAAACTCTACAGGAGTTTAATGTGTGAGGGAAATACATCCAGATGCCTCAGACACATTTTAAATCTCTCCTTGATTAGGTTCTGGGGGGAGATTATACAGTGCATTCGGAAAGTATTCAGACCCCTTGACTTTTTCCATGTTTTGTTACATTCCAACCTTATTCTAAAATTAAACCCCAAAAAGAAAAAAAATCCCTCAATCTACACACAATACCCTAATATTGACAAAGCAAAAACAGGTTTGTGAAATATCACATTTACGTAAGTATTCAGACCCTTTACACAATACTTTTTTGAAGAACCTTTGGTAGCGATTATAGCCTCAAGTCTTCTTGGATATGACGCTACAAGCTTGGCACACCTGTATTTTGGAAGTTTCTCCCATTCATCTGCAGATCCTCTCAAGCTCTGTCAGGTTGGATGGGGAGCGTCGCTGCACCACTATTTTCGATCGGGTTCAAGTCCAGGCTCTGGCTGGGCCACTCAAGGACATTCAGAGACTTATCCCATAGCCACTTCTGTGTTGTCTTGGCTGTGTGCTTAGGATCTTTGTCCTGTTGGAAGGTGAACCTTCACCCCCTGCCTGAGGTCCTGAGCACTCTGGAGCAGGTTTTCATCGAGGATATCTCTGTAGCTTGCTCCGTTCATTTTTCCCTCGATCCTGACTAGTCTCCCATTACCTGCCACTGAAAAACATCCCCACAGCATGATGCTGCCACCACCATGCTTCACCGTAAGGATGGTGCCAGGTGTCCCCCAGACGTGACGCTTGGCATTCAGGCAAAAGAGTTCAATCTTGGTTTCATCAGACCAGAGAATCTTGTTTCTCACGGTCTGAGAGTCCTTTAGGTGCCTTTTGGCAAACTCCAAGCGGGCAGTCATTTGCCTTTTACTGAGGAGTGCCTTCTGTCTGGCCAGTCTACCATAATGGCCTGATTGATGGAGTGCTGCAGAGATGGTTGTCCTTCTGGAAGGTTCTCCCATCTCCAAAGAGGAACTCTGAAGCTCTGTCAGAGTGACCATTGGGTTGTTGTTCACCTCCCTGACCATGGCCCTTCTCCCCCAATTGCTCAGTTTGGCTGGGCAGCCAACTCTAGGAAGAGTCTCGGTGGTTGCAAACCTCTTCCGTTTAAAAATGATGGAGGCCACTGTGTTCTTGGGGACCTTCAATGCTGCAGAAATGTTTTGGTACCCTTCCCCAGATCTGTGCCTGAACACAATCAGGTCTCGGAGCTTTATGGACAATTCCTTCGACATCATGGCTTGGTTTTTGCTCTGACATGCACTGTCAACTGTGGGACCTTATATAGACAGGTGTGTGCCTTTCCAAATCATGTCTAATCAATTGAATTTACCACAGGTGGACTCCAATCAAGTTGTAGAAACATGTCACGGATGATCAATGGAAACAGGATGCACCTGAGCTCAATTTCGAGTCTCATAGCAAAGGGTCTGAATACTTAGGTAAATAGGCTATTTTGGGATTTTATTTTTAATACATCTGCAAAACAAATTGCTTTGTCATTATGGTGTATTGTGTGTAGATTGATGAGGAAAAACATTTATTTAATCCCATCCAAGGGCTCTGAGTACTTTCCAAATGCACTGTATAATTTATCAGTAAAGATACTAACAAGACCAAGGATGTCTCCACCCCCCCTAAATGGAAACCCTCAGCCAAAACATGGGTCAAATGTCCCCTCCCCTTCCGAAATTCAAAAGATGCAACACCTGCGAAATCATGATTTGTCCAAATGATCAGTGATGAAAAAATCTGCACGACGGAAACAAAGTTCCTTGTTAGTTGTCCCACAGTCTGTTGACAGACGCCATGATGCCATCCTTTGTTACGCGTCTGTCCATGGGAGATTAGATTGAGTCAATAGCTTGAGTTATAAACTCAGCAAAAAAGAAATGTCCTCTCACTGTCAACTGCGTTTATTTTCAGCAAATTTAAATATTTGTATGAACATAAGAGTCAACACCTGAGACATAAACTGAACAAGTTCCACAGACATGACTAACAGAAATGGAATAATGTGTCACTGAACAACGGAGGGATCAAAATCAAAAGTAAAAGTCAGTATCTGGTGTGGCCACCAGCTGCATTAAGTACTGCAGTGCATCTCCTCCTCATGGACTGCACCAGATTTGCCAGTTCTTGCTGTGAGATGTTACCCCACTCTTCCACTAAGGAACCTGCACGTTCCCGGACATTTCTGGGGGGAATGGCCCTAGCCCTCACCCTCCGATCCAACAGGTCCCAGACGTGCTCAATGGGATTGAGATCCGGGCTCTTCGCTGGCCATGGCAGAACACTGACATTCCTGTCTGCAGGAAATCACGCACAGAACGAGCAGTATGGCTGGTTGCATTGTCATGCTGGAGGGTCATGTCAGGATGAGCTTGCAGGAAGGGTACCACATGAGGGAGGAGGATGTGTTCCCTGTAACGCACAGTGTTGAGATTGCCTGCAATGACAACAAGCTCAGTCCGATGATGCTGTGACACACCACCCCAGACCATGACGGACCCTCCACCTCCAAATCGATCCCGCTGCAGAGTACAGGCATCGGTGTAACGCTCATTCCTTCGATAATAATCGCGATTTCAACCATCACCCCTGGTGAGACAAAACCGTGACTCGTCAGTGAAGAGCACTTTTTGCCAGTCCTGTCTGGTCCAGCGACGGTGGGTTTGTGCCCATAGGCAACGTTGTTGCCAGTGATGTCTGGTGAGGACCTGCCTTACAACAGGCCTACAAGCCCTCAGTCCAGCCTCTCTCAGCCTATTGCGGACAGTCTGAGCACTGACGGAGGATTGTGCATTCCTGGTGTAACTCTGGCAGTTGTTGTTGCCATCCTGTACCTGTCCCGCAGGTGTGATGTTCAGATGTTCCGATCCTGTGCAGGTGTTGTTACACGTGGCCTGCCACTGCGAGGACGATCAGCTGTCTGTCCTGTCTCCCTGTTGCGCTGTCTTAGGCGTCTCACAGTACAGACATTGCAATTTATTGCTCTGGCCTTGCAGCATGCCTAAGGCACGTTCACGCAGATGAGCAGGGACCCTGGGCATCTTTCTTTTGATGTTTTTCAGAATCAGTAGAAATATTGAGCTGGGGGTCCGAGGCGTAGCGTTGGCCAGACGAGCGGTTCTTGCACACCCGGGTCTTCAGCATAGCCAGTGGAAGGCCAGGGTGCGCCTGGCAAACATGTTGTCGTTCTCCAGGTCAGGGAGGATGCTCACCAGGGACTCGTCCAATGGGTCGGGGGGTTTTCACGCCTCAGGAGGGCACGCTTCTTGCATTTGACCAGCCGGGGCACCAAGGTGCGGTCAATCCTGGGGAGTACCACCGGGGAGTACTCAAGGTACGGGATGTTGGTGGGTTTCAGTTTAGGGGGCTGGTAGGGGGCAGTGTGTAGTGGCTGAGTGTTGTAAGTACTGGAGGGAGGGGGGGGGGCAGTAGTAGAGAGAAGATAGATCGAAAGAAAAAAGGAAGGTTATGTTGGATTTAAAATAGGGCTCCATCAAACAGGGGCCCTTTTAATAGTATTCAGAAGCAGCTTATTCATATTGTAAGTGTTTGGCAAACACAGTACTATGGCTGTGTCCGAACACCAATACTTCCCAGGTGGCTTGTTTGGTTCATTGGAAGTTGTGTGAACGTAAGTATTTGGTTTACCATTGGTTCTGCGAACAAAGCCATATGTTTCCTGACCATTAAAACCATTAAAAGTTAATTAAACGTTCTGAGAAGGGAAGTGTACATTTCACCTGTTCTGTTCTGTTCTTTTATGTATAATAACCATAGGACAACCACACTCTCACAAAGCTCAAAGAAACATATGGTTTCCAGAACATTATGTGCAAACTGGATTACGTCCTCAGTATGGATGAGTAGTATGTTGATACTTGTTGCTTACTGAATATATTTTTACTAAACAGTACGTTCTAAATAGAATGTAGTACGATTAGGACACAGTTTAAGTAAGTAGTAGGCATGCCATATTTCAGACACGGCCAGTATCTTAACATATGTACTGATGCAAATTGGACTAAACAGCAAGATAGCAAAGCGATTATTCCTCAGTATAATATAACTGGTATAACTCTAAAAACAAACTGCTCTTCAAGGTATGGAAGAACAATGTTATTAGCTTAGCTTTGTAGTACTGTATCGCTGTTAGTACGTGAGAGAGGACAGCCAATCAAAAGTCCTGCCCTTTTAAGGCAAAGCTCTAAAACAATCTAGAGTGCTCCTGTGATGTTACAATCAATCGAAAAGCTGTGTCGACCTTTGACCGGCAGCGTGGTGGCTAGTGTGGGTGGAGCCTTCAGGTGCATGGGGGAGAGAGGGGGGAGGTGCCGGAAGGGGGCGGGGCTGAGGAGCGCCAGCGACTGACATGCAGTCTACCTGACTTCATTCGGCTACAGCCCCGGGGAGAGGAGAGGGTTTAGAAAAGAGAGAGAGTGGGGAGAAGAGAGGTCAGACAGGTGGAATCAACACAGTGAAGTAGTGTAAAAGTAGAGTAAAGCAGTGCAGACCCAACTAATCAATCAAATCAAAGTTTTATGAATGAGGATGGAATCACATGCATTAACCAACAAAAAAAGACTAACGGGAATCACTGGAAACTGTTGTGATAGAGTGATAAAGTAATGTAAGCATGGGCTGTGCCATTAAAAATAGTGGAGGGAAGAAAGAGTAAGGAAATGTCTGTTTTGTAAATGTTGACATTGTATGTACTAATGTTTTATATCATATTTGTTATGTACAGTATGAACATCTGAATGGAATGCAAGTGCTTTAAATGATGTGGTTTGGGGTATAATGATGACACCCCCCCCCCATCAGTGTGTCCACAGGCCTGAAGTCCTGGATTTTCTTGGACCAGCATCTCCTTTGTGACCCCAGTTCCATCTTCTGCACGTATGCATCCTCCTCGGGTGTCCTGTACATGGGTAGGAACCCATCATATAACCCGTTGGCGGGTGGTTTGGGGGAAGCACCCACTTTGCAGGCGTACAGGTCATCCTGAACAGGTTCGGCGTACCCCACATCACTGAGGGTGGGGGGATCGCATCAGGTGTCATTGATCCACAGCTGCTTGAGAAAAAGACCAGCCAATCGGAGTGGAAAGGGCTTTTGGTGTTATGGTGTTTGGAACATCCTTGAGTACATAGCACCCAATCTCCTCAGACACATGAGGAGCAAAAGCTTTGTTGTTTTCAAATAAATGTAATCTGATATTTCGGATGGCAAGTCACTCAGTCACAGCAAATACAAATGCAAGAGGAACGAGCAAATAAAACTAAAGAAAACAATAAAAGAAAACAAAAGTTATATCAAATCAAAATCGGCCAGCAAGTTAAGACCAAGGTGGTTCTAGAAAACCATGCAAACTGAAGATCTCTTTTGTTCTCTCATTCTTTCTTTCTCCCGCACTCGTTCATCTGGCAGACGTAACAGAAGAAGCACTCTCTCTTTCTCTCATTCTTGTCAGACAGGCATAAAAGCTCTCTCTCTCTCTCTTATTCTCTCTCTCTTGGTCAGACAGTTATCAGAGAGGCAGGTCACTGAGGCAGGTCACCGTCTTCCGTGGTGGGGTGTTCGTGTTCACTGTGACCATTGGCCAGGTCCCTCCTCTCACCAATGAAACTCCTCATCCCCCTCCTCCTAACCCCACGGAATTCCCAGCCTCTACAGGGCTGACGGGTTGGGTGAAGTTGGTGGGCTGGGGAGGGGCTAGGCCGTCCAGAACGAGGTCGGGGTCCGGCCACTCGGGGTCCGACTCGTCGTCACTGCCACTCTCGCACCTGTACGCCCACTGCAGGGAATTCTGGGATATGCATCCGTTGTTGGTTGAAATCGGGCCTTCTCCCACTGAGGTCAGTGTTCTGTGGTCAGCCGTGACAGGAGGATATGATGGTACAGTGCACATACACAGTACTCACTATCCAATGCAAAGCAGCAGTTTTCTTCACGGTGAAAGAAGACAAGCTGGCATATAAAGCTAGCTTAGCTTGTGCTGCAATGACGAGTCATAACGATCTAAGAAACTGGGTGGGATATTTTGGCTCGGTACCATTTCGATTTAACAATTCACCTGAATTTAACTGAAATAAAATGGAATTGAGCCCCGTCCCTCTGGATAATTTAACCATTGAGAGATCTGAAAGGATATGCTAGAGCAGCACCTGCGGTCAAAGATTAGAGGCAGCTGATTTCTGGTGTATAGGCTACAGATGTGTGTATGACTCTGCTACCTGGTGAAGGTGCCATCTTCCTCCGTGTACATGGGGCTGGCCCAGCTCCGGCGGCTGTCCTCATGGCGCTCGGCCCGCTTCTTGCGGAGCGGCGCTGGCACATAGGCCGCTGGCTTGTCCTTGGTGGGCAGGAACTGGTTGAACTGCGTGGTCGTTTTAGGCTCGATGACCAGCGAGCGGCGGTAGTGCAGTGAATCCTTGTTACTGTCTGCCGCCATCCTGAAGACTGAGTCCGTCTCCGCGTCACTCCCAGAACCTAGGGGAGGAGAGGTGGGGGATG
Organism: Salmo salar; assembly: GCF_965601325.2. Classification (NCBI taxonomy): domain Eukaryota; kingdom Metazoa; phylum Chordata; class Actinopteri; order Salmoniformes; family Salmonidae; genus Salmo; species Salmo salar. Next base: position 1,672,875 of record NC_138311.1, read on the forward strand.
AGGAGATAGAAGAAAAAGGGGTAAAATTGAGGTGCGAGGTGAAGGAAGAGGGGAGGGGAAGGACAGTGGAGATTAGAGGGGCAGGAAAGAGTAAGAGGGAGGGCTCTGAGAGAGGGGAGAGAAGAGGTGAAAGCCAGAATAGACAAGTGGAGACTGGAAAGGGAGGTGAGGGGAATGGAAGGTGGGAGGAGGGAGGAAAAGGCAGTGGAGAGCAGAGAATGGAAGAGGGTAGAGTTCAGAGGTCGGTCCAGGAGGAGAGACGAGGAGAGAAAAGGAAAAGGTCGGAAGAGTAGAAGTCTACTTAGTGTTGTTTGTGATATAATTGTCTGGCAGATAAAATAGGGAATCTGGTCAGCTCTATACTTAAAGGGACACTTTGGGATTTTGGCAATGAGGCCCTTTATCTACGTCCTTAAAGTCAGATGAACTCATGCTAACATTGGCTCACAAAACTTCCTATAGCTTCCCTCATACTAGACACAGAGGCATAAAAACAATATCTACAAGTCCATCTGACTCTGAACCTTTCACCTCACTGAACACCTCACTAAAATTCTGAACCTTTCACCTCACTGAACACACCCCAGTACCAGGATAGCGGGGGTGGGGCACATTGCTTTGGGAACAGAGGCCTATTACCCCCTCCTTGCTTAATTTACAGGCTGGTGTGGAAGCATCTGGAATGTATCTCTGGCCTGTCTCACAGTGGGAGCCAAGTCTCTCTCTAATTTCTGACTGAAACGCTAAACTAGTCCACCCACTGTCAAATGCCAACAAAGACCTGGTATCAGTAAAATCTACATGCTCAGTGTGAACTTCACAGATTACCTCAGATAGTCCAAAATAAACAAATAGATACCCGCCCTTGAAATACCATCACGTTAACGCAATCACTACCATTCAAGATTTCAGACTAAGATCTAGAGGCTAAAGGTATACTGCTAAGAGCCTAAAACATAGCATAAAAAGTAAAACCAAAACACACTCAAGTCCTGTCCGACTGGGGTGCGTGATCATTGAGATTGATGTGTGTGCGTGCGTATGTGCGTGTGTGTAGAAGCATAACAAAGTAGAACCAAACACACACAACTCGAGTCCTGCCCGATTGAGATTGACATGTGTGTGTCAGTCTGTCTGTGAGTGAGTGAGTGAGTGAGTGAGTGAGTGAGTGAGTGAGTGAGTGAGTGAGTGAGTGAGTGAGTGAGTGAGTGAGTGAGAGTGTGAGCGTATTTGTCCATACCCTCACTGCTGCTTTGAGCGTGTTGTCAGGGATCTGCTGTGTGGTCTAGAACACTGTATCCTCCTCCTCTCAGTAAAGGTAATATATCCTCTCTCCCACTATACCAGCTGTCTCTGAAACCACTGTCTCTTTCTCAAAATCTTCTGCTGCTGCTGGCTCTCTGGCCGGATGATTCCTCAAGTGCCTGCAATACACACACACACACGAACAAACACAATCGTGAGCTCACACTCTGAAAGAAAGAGTGATGTGTCTTTCAGTCATTTAACTTCTTAGGGTTATCCTCCCCGGGCACATGATATCACACACAAATAATTGATTCCCATTCAAAATCCTATTTTCCCAAACCCTAAACCTATCCCTAACCATAACTCTAACCTTTACACCAACCCCCTAACTGTAATTCTGACGGTAATTCTAACCCTAACCCAAAATAGCCTTTTTCCTTGTGGGATCCGGCAAAATGTCCCCACTTGTCCCTGTTCTACTATCCTTGTGAGGACCTCTGGTCTCAACAAGGATAGTAACCCCCCCCCCCCCCCCCCCCCCCCATAAAAACACACGTACCCCCATGACACAAACACTTGTAGAGTTCGAGTTAGTTTCTTAAACCCTTCTCCAGACCAGAGAATGCATTGAATATTTCCCTAAATTACTGAACACACACAGCCATCTCACCCATCACACACTTCTGATGACCCCTAACTGTTTCCCCAGTCAGTCATGCAAGCACAGCCAATAAGCCATGCTTTGTGTGATGATGACGACAATGATAACTGTTTACAGTCTAAAGGGCTTAGCATAAGAACACAAACAAGGCCTTCCCAGCTAACATAAAACGTTCCCACAACTTTAGAGAACCTTCCCTTAAGAGTCTCATTAGGTCATTAACTAATGATTTCAGAGGAATGTTCCCATGACGTGCACGGAATGTTTCCAAGAGACCATTCCCTTAATGTCAAGTAGATCTTACCCAGAACGTGGTTACCGTGCTCTAGATACTTTTCATGGGAACGTTGCAAGAACATTCATGTGTCCAGTTTTCTGTGGGTTAGGAAAATACTCCATCAACGTCCCACCAAGCATACACAGAATATGGTTGCCAAGTTCTCAGAACATAAGATATGAATGTTCTAGACAAGTTACATGTTGCAAGAACATTAACGTGTCTAGTTGTCTGTGGGTGAGGAGAATATTCCATCAACATTCCACCAAACAAACACAGAACATGGTTGCCATGTTCTCCAAATTAAGATATTAACGTTCTAGACACGTTTCATGGGAATAACATTTCTGTGTATCAGTTGTCAGGACGTCACCTGATGGTCCCAAAGAAACGTTCTCCAAAACAAGTAGTTTAATTGCACATCACGCCTTGTTACTTTTGCCAAGCCCATCAAGGCCCTAATCAGTGAACCACTGATCCATTCACAGCTCTTTTTGTCTGTTGGCAAGGTTAGGAATACTCACACACACAATGCTTTTAACATAGTGTTTTCAACTTACATATTTGACACACTTTGACATGCAGTGCAATCAGAAAGTATTCACACACCTTTCCACAGAGGGGTCATATTAGTGTGTAGCCCAAACTGTTCGGAGGCTACAGACAGAAGTTGGCAGATCGGCTGTACCGACATCAGATGAGTCCCAAGATGCTTGTGGTCCAGAAGTGCGACATCGGCCAATGGATTGAGAAGCATCCAATGCAACAAAACAGACATCTCTAGATTAAACAGACATTTAGCATTTGTATTATGCTAATTCTATTTTTGTGGGGGAGCAGACATCGACTCTAAGGTTAACCAATAGCTACCCGGACTATCTGCATTGACCCTTTTTGCACCACGCTGCTGCTGTTTATTATCTGTCACTTTAATTATCCACTGACTGTACAAAACATTAGGAACATCTTTCCATGACAGACTGACCAGGTGAAAGCTATGATCCCTTATTAATGTTACTTGTTAAATCCACTTCAAATCAGTGAAGGGGAGGAGAAAGGTTAAAGAAGGATTTATACGCCTTAAGACAACTGAGACATGGCCCGTGTATTTGTGCCAGTTAGAAGGTGAATGGGCAAGACAAAAGATTTAAGAGCATTTGAATGGGGTATGGTAGTTGGTGCCAGGCGCATCGGTTTGAGTGTGTCAAGAATTGCAACGCTTCTGGGTTTTTCACGCACAACAGTTTTCTGTGTGTATCAAGAATGGTCCACCACCCAAAGGACATCCAGCCAACTTTTGTATTAGTATTTATTAAGGATCCCCATTCGCTGCTGCCAAGGTAGCAGCTACACTTCCTGGGGTCCAGCAACATTAAGGCAGTTATATACAATTTAAAATATTACATTACATTCCATAACACTTTTCACATTAAGTGTGTTTCCTCAGGCCACTACTCTACTACCAACTAACTACAATACAAAATCACAGACACCTCGGTGCATTCTTACAAAAACAAGTAGTGATGAAGTCAATCTCTCCTCCACTTTGAGCCAGGAGAGCATATTATTGATATTAGCTCTCTGTGCACATCCAAGGGCCAGTCGTGCTGCCCTGTTCTGAACCAATTGCAATTTTCCTAAGTCCTTTTTTATTGCACTTTACCACACGACAGAACAGTAGTCCAGGTGCGACAAAAAAAAAGGGCCTGTAGGACCTGCCTTGTTGACAGTGCTGTCAAGAAGGCAGAGCAGCTCCTTGGCATGGACATACATCTTCCCATCTTAGTTACTGTTGTATCAATGTGTTTTGACCATGACAGTTTACAATCCAGGATAACTCCAAGCAGTTTAGTCACCTCAACTTGCTCAATTTCCACATTATTTATTACAAGACTTCATTTAGGTTTAGGGTTTAGTGAATGATTTGTCCCAAATATTTAGGACAAACGTATTCCTTGCCACCAACTCAAACTAACTGCAACTCTTTGTTAAATGTCGCAGTTATTTCAATCGCAGTAGTAGCTGACATGTAGCGTTGAGTCATCTGCATACATAGACATACTGGCCTTACTCAAAGGCAGTGGCATGTCGTTAGTAAAGATTGAAAAAAGTAAGGGGCCTAGACAGCTGCCCTGGGGAATTCCTGATGCTACCTAGATTATGTTGGAGAGGCTTCCATTAAAGAACACCCTCTGTGTTCTGTTAGACAGGTAACTCTTTATCCACATTAGAGCAGGGGGTGTAAAGCCATAAAACATAAGTTTTGCCAGTAGCAGACTATGATCGATAATATCAAAAGCCGCACTGAAGTCTAACAAAACAGCCCCCACAAATCTTGTTATCATCAATTTCTCTCAGCCAATCATCAGTCATTTGTGTAAGTGCTGTGCTTGTTGAATGTCCTTCTCTACAAGCATGCTGAAAGTTTGTTGTCATATTGTTTACTGTGAAATAGCATTGTATCTTGTCAAAAAACATTTTTCCAAAAGTTTACTAAGGGTTGGTAACAGGCTGATTGGTCGGCTACTTGAGCCAGTAAAAGAGGCTTTACTATTCTTAGGTAACTTTTGCTTCCCTCCAGGCTTGGGGGCATCCACATTCTAGTAGGCTTAAATTCAAAATATGGCAAATAGGAGTGGCAATATCGTCCGCTATTATCCTCAGTAATTTTCCATCCAAGTTGTGAGACCCCAGGGTCATTGTTGAAAAAAATATTGCTGTTTATCACCTCTTCCACACTCACTTTAAATAATTAAAAATTACAGTGCTTGTCTTTCATAATTTTATCAGTTATACTTGGATGTGTAGTGTCAGTGTTTGTTGCTGGCATGTCATGCCTAAGTTTACTAATCTTACCAATAAAACAAATTATTAAAGTAATTGGCAATATCAGTGGGCTTTGTGATGAATGAGCCATCTGATTCAATGAATGATGGAGCCGAGTTTGCCTTTTTGCCCAAAAATGTATTTAAAGGTGCTGCAAAGCTTTTTATGCATCTTTATTTCATAGCATAGTTTCTTCATTATAGTCAGTTTAGTCACATTATTTCTGAATTTGCAGTACGTTTGCCAATCGGTTGTGCAGCCAGACTTATTTGCCATTCCTTTTGCCCGTCCCTTTCAACCATACCATTTTCTATTTCCTCATCAATCCAAGGGGTTTTAACAGTTTTTACAGTCATTTTCTTAAATGGGGCTATGCTTATTAGTAACTGGAATAAGCAATTTCATAAATGTCAAGTGCAGCGTCTGGTTGCTCCTCATTACACACCACTGACCAACAAATATTCTTTATATCAACATAGGAATCATTACAAAATTTGTGTGACCTTGTATACACTATATTAGGTCCAGCCTTTGGAACTTTGGTTTTCCTAGATATGGCTATATTGTGATAACTATATCTGAAGAATTTGGATACTGCTTTAAAGCACATTGTTGCACCATTAGTAAAGATGTGATCAATACATGTTGATGATTTCATTCCTGTGCTGTTTGTAACTACCCTGGTAGGTTGATTGATAACCTGAACCAGGTTTCAGGCACTGGTTACAGTTTGAAGCTTTTTCTTGAGTGGGCACCTTGATGCAAGCCAGTCAATATTTAAAAATCACCCAAAGAAATATACCTCTGTTGATATCACATACATTATCAAGCATTTCACACATCATCCATATACTGAATGTTAGCACTTGGTGGTCTATAGCAGCTTCCCACAAGAATGGGCTTTAGGTGAGGCAGATGAACCTGTAGCCACTCTGACAATTAATCCACACATAAAACGGTCAGCCAAATCATTTCTAGTCATCTCTCCTCCTTCCAGGCTTTTTCTTCTTTGGACTTTATATGGCGATTGGCAACTAACTTTCATAATAAGGTGCATTACCACAACCGACATGTTAATCTATCAATCACCCATGTGGGTATAAGCAATGAGTAGATGGCTCGTGGGTATATACTTCTAAAAGCCAATGAGGAGATGGGTGAGGCAGGACTTGCATCGCGTTCTGCGTCACCAATAGAAGCAACTTCTATTTTCGTGCTTGGCAATGCAGACGCTCATTGGCACGCGCGAGCAGTATGGGTGCAATGATTGAATAACATGTAGGTGTACATTTATTTTGCAGCGCACGCGATGCGAGCGGTGTGGTCAGCAAGTTAGGCAAAACAAAAACTCCTTAGTCCTTGCCGATGACAAGCATACCCATAACATAATGCAGCCACCACCATGCTTGAAAATATGAAGAGTGGTACAAAGTGATGTGTGTGTTGGATTTGCCCCAAACATAACGCTTTGTTTTAAGGACATAAGTTCATTTCTTTGCTATTTTTGTTGCCATTTTACTAGTGCCTTATTGCAAACTGCATGCATGTTTTGGAATGTTTTATTCTGTACAGGCTTCCCTTTCACTATGTAATTTAGGTTAGTATGGTGGAGTAATTACAATGTTGTTGTTCCATCCTCAGTTTCCTCCTATCACAGCCATTAAACGTTTAAAGTCACCATTGGCCTCATGGTGAAATCCCTGAGTGGTTAACTTCCTCTCCGGCAACTGAGTTAGAAGGATGCCTATATCTTTTTGTAGTGACTAGGTGTATTGATACACCATCCAAAGTGCAATTAATAACTTCATGTTCAAATGGATATTCAAAGTCAGCTTTGTTTTGTACCCATCTACCAATTTGTGCAATTCTTTGCGAGGCATTGGCAAACCTCCCTGGTCTTTGTGGTTGAATCTGGGTTTGAAATGCACTGCTTCTTGTATGTGTGGGGTACAGAGCTGAGGTAGTCATTCAAAAATCATATTAAACACTATTATTGCATACAAATTGAGTCCATGCATGAACTTATTTAGGCTTACCATAACACAGGGGTTGAATACTTGACTGAAGACATTTCAGCTTTTCATGTTTTATTAATTTCAAAACATTTCTAAAAACATAATTCCACTTTGACAATATAGTCATTGACTCAAAATCTAAATGTAATCAATTTTAAATTCAGGCTGTGACAAAACAACATGTGGTCAAGAGGTTTGAAAACTTTTTGAAGGCACTGAATATATATTTTTAAAGCCTTGTCTCGTGCTAATGGAATTCATGCTGAAGGCTAACCATTTTCCAATAGGCTATCGTAAAGCAGAAAATCTAAGAAGTATGGCAGCTGTGTTGCCCCTTAATTTTGAGTTAATCGAGGAAAAATATAATTTTAGACAAATAAAAACTCTGCAAAGGCAGCATTGATCTCTTCGCCCAGGGAAGAAGTGACTACGGGATGCTGGCCTTCTAGGCAAAGTTGCAAAGAAAAAGCCATATCTCAGACTGGCAAATAGAAATAAAATATTAAGACGGGCAAAAGAACACAGACACTGGAGAGAGGAACTATGCCTAAAAGGCCAGCATCCCAGAGTCGCCTCTTCACTGTTGACATCGAGACTGGTTTTTGAGGGTACTATTTAATGAAGCTGCCAGTTGAGGACTTGTGAGGCGTCTGTTTCTCAAACTAGACACTCTAATGTACTTGTCCTCTTGCTCAGTTGTGCACCAAGGCCTCCCACTCCTCTTTCTATTCTGGTTAGAGCCAGTTTGCGCTGTTCTGTGAAGGGAGTAGTACACATCGTTGTACGAGATCTTCAGTTTCTTGGCAATTTCTCACATGGAATAGCCTTCAGAACAAGAATAGACTAACGAGTTTCAGAAGAAAGGTCTTTGTTTCTGGCCATTTTGAGCCTGTAATCAAACCCACAGATGCTGATGCTCCAGATACTCAACTAGTCTAAGGCCAGTTTTATTGCTACTTTAATCAGGACAACAGTTTTCAGCTGTGCTAACATAATTGCAAAAGGGTTTTCTAAATGATCAATTAACCTTTTAAAATAATAAAATTGGGTTAGCTAACAACGTGCCATTGGAATACAGGAGTGATGGTTGCTGATAATGGGCCTCTGTATACAGTGAGGGAAAAAAGTACTTGATCCCCTGCTGATTTTGTACGTTTGCCCACTGACAAAGAAATGATCAGTCTATAATTTTAATGGTAGGTTTATTTGAACAGTGAGAGACAAAATAACAACAACAAAAAATCCAGAAAAACGCATGTCAAAAATGTTATAAATTGATTTGCATTTTAATGAGGGAAATAAGTATTTGACCCCCTTTCAATCAGAAAGATTTCTGGCTCCCAGGTGTCTTTTATACAGGTAACGAGCTGAGACTGGAAGCACACTCTTAAAGGGAGTGCTCCTAATCTCAGTTTGTTACCTGTATAAAAGACACCTATTCACAGAAGCAACAAAAAAATCAGATTCCAAACTCTCCAACATGGCCAAGACCAAAGAGCTCTCCAAGGATGTCAGGGATAAGATTGTAGACCTACACAAGGCTGGAATGGGCTACAAGACCATCGCCAAGCAGCTTGGTGAGAAGGTGACAACAGTTGGTGCGATTATTCTCAAAAATCTGTGGAGGGAGCTGAAGGGTCGAGTTGCCAAACGTCAGCCTCGAAACCTTAATGACTTGGAGAAGATCTGCAAAGAGAAGTGGGACAAAATCCCTCCTGAGATGTGTGCAAATCCGGTGGCCAACTACAAGAAACGTCTGACGTCTGTGATTGCCAACAAGGGTTTTGCCACCAAGTACTAAGTAATGTTTTGCAGAGGGGTCAAATACTTATTTCCCTCATTAAAATGCAAACAAATTTATAACATTTTTGACATGCGTTTTTCTGGATTTTTTGGTTGTTATTCTGTCTCTCACTGTTCAAATAAACCTACCATTAAAATGATAGATTAATCATTTTTTTGTCAGTGGGCAAACGTCTAAAATCAGCAGGGGATCAAATACTTTTTTCCCTCACTGTAAGTTGAAAACACTTTTTGGGGGGGAGAACATTTCTTTGGGACCATCAGGCGATGTCCGGACAACTGATAACAATATTCTTGTTACGTTCCCATGAAACGTGTCTAGAACATTCATATCTTACATTCAGAGAACATTGCAACTATGTTCTGTGTATGTTTGGTGGGAGATTAATGGAATATTCTCTTAACCCACAGAAAACTGGACACATGAATATTCTTGCAACCACCCATAAAACACATTTAGAACATTAATGTTGTATAGTCTAAGAACATTGTAACCATGTTCTAGATAAGTTCTGGTTGACATTAAGGGAATGTTCTCCTAACTTTAACACCAAAACATGATAAAAAGTTTCTCAGAACATTTTTGCTAACATAGATGGAATGTTCCCCTAACTAATGGAAAACTGGACACTCAAACATTAGGTAAACATTACGGGTAACATTACAAAAACATTCTCTCTCTCCCTAGAATTGTTAGCTGGGTAACCGTCACTGTTGACTGTTGTTTATCATAAAAATCGTATGGTATAGAGCGTATTTGCAGGGGTTGAATATGCTTGGTAAATCTAACTATAAACAAACCAAACTGTCAAATTCAACATTGTGCCTTCCACCCCCTCTGTCGTGACAAACACAAGTCCATGAATGTGCGCACACAGAGACCAACACACTTCCATACATGTACCAAGTGACCTATGCACTCCTGAAGTAAAGAAGATTAAAATAGCTGAGTCAGGAGAATGGATCAGTTATGTTATGGTTTTAGTGCTGACTGTCAAGTATTCTGAGGTCCCTAAACCAATGGGCTTAACACATAGCTAACATACCAGGAAGGATGTAGACATGTGTTGGCCAGTGGGTGTAAAAGAGGATTTCATTCATACGATTCCTAGTTAGGCTGATTACTCAAACCATTACAGGGGAGCACACATAACATAAAAACTGTAGGTTGAATAAAGAACAGGTACATCAGGTCAGCGGTCCATTCTAATTCAATCTCATGAATCTCATGAACTGAAATTCCAATTAAAGTATTGAAAAATCCTCATTGAAACTAAAAGGCACCTTTCCATTTTTAATGTTAATTCTCTTCCTGAATTGACCGAATTGAAATGGATGGACCCCAAACTTGTCTAGACCACTGTAGTAGAGTGAGGCAGATTTACATTTAATAGTGCTAATACTGTACTTGGCCCTGGTCTTGCAAACTCCTATGGTTAAACACGTTAACAAGACAGTACAAACAGATCTGTGACCAGGCTATAAATACTGTACCCATAGAAACATAATTACTAGAAGGGACAAACAGTAATGGAATGGGTTATATAGAGTATAATAGAGTGGATGATTATAAAATAATAGAACGTTAACCTAGGCTAGCAGAGCACACAGTAAGGTTATTTATTTACCTTGGATAGCGCTGCTATGTCCAGTAGTCCTTCGAAGGCCTTGAGGTTTAATAAGGATAAAGCTATTTGTAATACATTGAGATGCTACGTACTGATGTTAATGTGATAGAATTATATTTCTGTACCAAGCTTAACTCAGTCATCGGCACGCCCCCAGGGACACAGACAGGACCAGGTGTCATGTGACATGTTCACTATAAAACCATAGCCTGATCTACTTTCTTCAGACCCGGCCTCCACTCCATTGCGAGTTGGCCAATAGGTTTGACCATCCAAGTACTCTACTGAAAGTGAACTATACCACGTGGTTAACTTTTAGACTATCGATACCGACAGAATAAGAACAAGTCTTTGATATTAATTATTAGTCTGCAGCTAAGTAAATTATATCATTGAACGCGAAGACCAACGAAACATCCATTCTATGACGACATTAATGAATGTCGCTTTGAAAGATCCATTCTAACCGAGAGAGAGAGAGAGAGAGAGAGAGAGAACTCTCCAACCGAACGACGCTCCAACAAGGATCCCAACGACACACTGAGCGTAAATATATATTGATTGCAATTGTTCTCGAATGAGTGAGCGTTCATGTGCAAAGGATTAGCATATCAATTGTTAATATTAATGAACTCTGTAGGGTCTTCTCAGCTGCCCTTTATGACCCATTGTTCGACAAGACACCAGTCATGCCTGTTTAGACCACTAGGGCACATTACTCTACCAATTCTTTGTGATGATAATTACTGTTTGTATACTTTATGTGAATTACTTAGTTTAGTAAATAAATGATTTTAAGACAATTGATGTATGGATGATTTTAGTAAAGACTGGGTTCGTGCAGATACAACAATTTACGACGTTTGGAATGAGACTGGACGCGAGGTAAAATACACGATTTAAACCAGAAGATAATCGGCCTATACTATAATAGAATATAATATATAATGTTATAATATAGGAAAGTTATATTAGGAAAATTATAACTTTGTAATCTGAATATTTTCCTTGGTGCCCCGATCTCCTAGTTAATTACAATTAAACGATTAATCAGTTTAATCGCGTGATAATAATTACAGGGAGTTAATTGATAAACATGTCTTCAGTTTAATGGTACCCCAAAGACACGACACTTAATACAAACATTATAATTATAATGTACGTATAGTTTCTTTAAAGGAGCAATGCCAATTCTGTAATATTTTTCTACAACAGAATAAAGAGCATATTACTATGAGAGTATTTGCTTCTTTTCAAATATGTTGAGTGTTTGATTGAGCCTGCCTGGAGTGCCAGTTGGGCGGGGTTTGAACTTGTGTGGCTAAAGTATTTGAAAGAAAACATACTGTGTGAATCCAGGTAAACAGTTCAAAACAGTATGACGTTCAGTTCTATATTGATAAGAACACACTTACAGTACATTCTAGCAGCACACTAAATAGACTGTATATAGTGTGGACTGTTAGGATGGATCATGATAAGATTTCTGTATAGTAATGACCAGCAGAGTTGTCGTAAGGTCATACTGGCCCCTGTGAACACTAGTGTCCAGCTCTTTGCTTTCCTGCCTCATCCAGAACCCTTTGATACACCACTGTTTGTTTGTGTGCACTGACCTGACCTAAACCCCTTGTTAACATGTAGGGCTTTCAACTAATACAGTTGTATTAGTTGTATTGTACAGATGTGACGCTTGGCATTCAGGCCAAAGAGTTCAATCTTGGTTTCATCAGACCAGAGAATCTTGTTTCTCATGGTTTGAGAGTATTTAGGTGCCTTTTGGCAAACTCCAAGCAGGCTGTCATGTGCCTTTTACTGAGGAGTGACTTCCATCTGGCCACTACAATAAAGGCCTGATTGGTGGAGTGGTTGTTCTTCTGGAAGGTCCATCGGGTGCTTGGTCACCTCCCTGACCAAGGCCCTTCTCTCCTGATTACTCAGTTTGGTCAGGCGGCCAGCTCTAGGAAGAGTCTTGGTAGTTCCAAACTTCTTCCATTTAAGAATGATGGAGGCCACTGTGTTCTTGGGGACCTTCAGTGCTGTAGAAATGTTTTCGTACCCTTCCTCTGATCTGTTCCTCGACACAATCCTGTCTCAGAGCTCTACAGACAATTCCTTCGACTTCATGGCTTGGTTTTTGCTCTGACATGCACTGTCAACTGTGGGACTTTATATAGACAGGTGTGTGCCTTTCCAAATCATGTCCAATCAATTGAATTTACCACAGATGGACTCCAATCAAGTTGTAGAAAGATCAAGGATGATCAATGGAAACAGGATGCACCTGAGCTCAATTTCGAATCTCATAGAAAAGGGTCTGAATACTTATGTACATAAGGTTTTTCAGTTTTTATTAATTATTAATTAGCAAAAATGTCAAAAAACTGGTTTTGCTTTGTCATTATGGGGTATTGTGTATAGGTTGATGTATAGGTTATTTTTTAAATCTATTTTAGAATAAGGCTGTAACTTAACAAATATTTAGAGAAAGTGAAGGGGTCTGAATACTTTCCGAATGCACTGTATGTATGACTACTAGGGCCAGGCAATGCAGTTATATCTCCCGCAACCTTTTACAGACATAGAACACAGCTATTGTCAATAGCGATCATTGATAACTTTTCAGAAAATTAAATAAAAGACGCAGCATCAGGTATGTACGTTTTCAGACAGTAGAATTCTGCTCCTACGTAAAATGTTCTGTATTTTTTCCCTGACAACAATAAACGTTGCTGACTGATGTGCTGCAGTGTTGTTTTTTATGCAGTTTTTATGGTATGGTAGCTAGATGTGTTTTATTTCTACTAAATGTCAGGGTACTTAATAAACTTTAAAGTACTCTGTTAGGAGAGAGTGGTCTGCGCGCAGGCAGCAGGCAAGCAGAAAGCGCGCAGCAGCTCAAGATTATTTGATTGATTGTTCTGATTGCCTAGTGATGGACTTTAGTCCTGCTTCAGAAGTAAAATACCAGTTCGTATCACCAGAGGTTTTGTGTCGGCATTTAAACAAAAAAACGTAGTGTAGCCTACCCTACCAGAAAAACAACATTCCTTAGCCGAGGCGCTTTCAAGGGGCCACATTCCATTATGTCTGAAAACCGTAATCAATGCAGGCTACCAGTAGCCTACTGTAGGACATCGGTCCCATGGACAGGATAGGATATTATACACTCAAGAGACCTAAAACTGAACACACATGACTAGCAAAGAGACCGAGCAGGCAGAGCAGGCAGGCCAACGCGAGGGAGAAGAAGGCAGAAGCGTGCTCATGTTTTGGTAATCTGTATCTCACAATGTCTTGTCTTGCATGCCTTGCAAATTCCCCATGTAGCATGAAGTTTGCCTCTTCCTCTCTGGTTTTATTTGAATTACACAACTCCCCAAGCCTTTATAGCCTTCCGGCTGTAATACGGAAAATAATGTTTCGCGATAAACTTGGATTTTAATTAAGTGGGGGAAAAAAAAATATGTTTTTCAGTTAAGGATTTTTCTTAACATTAAGGATTCCAACTTCGTTTTAATGTTCACACCCTTACTTACAACCTTGCTGAACTGGATAGCATTCATTTTGGTGGTGTTGACAAATCGGGGACAAATCTTTGACAATAACTTATCAACATGGACATAGCCCCCTCCTGTGAGTCAAATGCTACAACCTCTTCTTAGTTGTACAACTTTTCAAACCTCCACACTCCGAGATAGATGAAGAGGTCTTAGACAAACCAAATCAACCACGAGCCTGTCACATCCTTCCTAGTTCGACTGCCAATGGGAATGGAAGAGGAAGTCTGACAGTAATTTCTTGTGTGGTTACGTCCGAGACACAACTGGAGCCCTCTGACAGAGGCCCTACCTGCACCAGTATATACCATACAGGTTCACATTGGCTGTAAATCTGATAGGCTGATGGCTATGGGAGTTACAAGTAAAAGAGCTGATCTTTCAGAAACACTGTGTACATGAATGTATGTGACTGTTTTGAATGGGGCTCATTCAGTGGATGGGTACCGCGCCACCTTCTTAGCTCTTCACAGTCTCCTTTTGGCTAATTTATTGTGACTTCATTCCATTTGATTTCTAAAGATGTAGATACTCACACAGGCTAAGCACACACACATTTTGAATAGGTGTAAGACAAATCATGGCAAAAAAACAACAAAAGGATCTTGCAAAAAATGGCCAACTTCTGCCATTGCTCCGTGCTTAACTACCTGTATACAATGGCCTTCTGTGTATGTCCATCAGCAACACTGTACCAGAGATGAAACTATAATCAGAACATGGATGGAACTAACACCCACCCAGGAGGAGCACCACCATCATGGCCACACCCATAACATACCAACGACCCATTTGTTCACTCACCCATGACAAGCCCTGCAGTGTGTCAATGCCATCACGCACTGACAATGGATGGGTAAGTCTGCCATTCCTGATGAGTGATGCCTCAACACTGAACACACTGACCACACCTACCTAAACACCACGTTGTACTGAAAGTACACCATCCCAAAATAAAAATACCAAAGCCTTAAATTAATGGGTGTGCACAGCAGTGCAGTCAGCACAACTGCAAAAATAAAGTTCACCCGTCTTTCTGCATGATTGATTGATTGATTCAGCAAGGGCATGGAATGTTTTCTCTCTGCATTCTTTATCAGTGAATAACCCACATTTATACGTACACATAACACCTTGTCACCCAGTATCAATGAAGCATTATGAAAAATTAGAAGGAAATGTCAGATCAGTCTGGCATCAGCTTTTGGAGGTGACACACACACATACACACACACACATACATATATACATACATACACAGACACATATATACATACATACATACATACATACATACATACATACATACATACATACATACATACATACATACATATGAGAAAGGGATTGTGTAACACTTAATCAGACACTACAGCCACTGTTGGTGAGTGAGAGGAGAAGCGGGGCGGGCAAACAGGGTGAGGCTGGCATTTCTCTCTCCAGGACGGGAGCACAAATATAGCCCTTGTGTTGTGTTGCCCCGTTGCCGTTTACAGCCAGGGCCGTAACCATGGAGAAGAGAGAGGACTTTATTGGCTGTTCACCATCACTCCTCGTTCCGTTTCACAATTTCTTCACAGTTCACACATGGCTGCATAGAGGACAGACAGTTTGAGCGGTCCTGTGATGAAACCAAACCAATACAGTGCGAGTTTGTCACACAGACACATCATAAATGCAAACAGAGTGACAGTTCCAGACTTGTCATTGTGGAGGTAAAACCACCAAACAAACGCTGTTTCTTTCTGCCTACCAGGGAAATGCTGAAATGTCAATTACACTTATACAGGACCTCCTCGAATATGAGATGGTGTATGTCAATGGGTTAATACTGTCATGAAAATGTAAAATAAATCAATGTTAATGGCATATTTGTGCAACATTCCTTTTCCGCTTGATTTTGTTTAGTTAAAGTAAACTTTAATATCCAGCCGTCAATCATTCGTGAGGATTGTAGTCTGACAAAAAGGCACTCCACCCTGTAAATCAGACAGTTTGCTTGATCAACTGTGGCAGAGAGTATTACATAATCATATGCTATCGTGCCACATTGCCACTCCTCTAGCTAATTGTCTGGTGACAGTCGTTTAAATCCCTCAGGGGCAAAAGATTTTTGTACTCTACCTCCCTCAGAATCCTCTGTGCAGTTCTGTTTTTGGGCTGTGAAGTAAACACCCCATGTCAATAATTTGCTAAACCAAAAGGCCAACAGCAGAGGGACTTTGGACCAGAAATGTAGTCTGCCTCTCAGACACAGAAAGGAAGTAGACAGGCCACAAAGTTAAACATAAGCAGGGCTAAATACACCATATTTAAGCTGCAGGTAGTATTTTGGGAATTTTTATTAAGTACACTCCTCAGGAGCACCAGTGTGTCCTTGACACTGAATCCATCATTAATGTTACTGATTGCTTAGAATGTGCACAGACCGGGGTAGTTTACACTAGGGCGAAACCATTTTCTACCTTAACTCCAACAAATGAAAAAGGATCAGAAAACCAGTTAGTATATGGTGTGACCACCATTTGCCTCATGCAGCAGGACATCTCCTTCGCATAGTTGATCAGGCTGCTGATTGTGGCCTGTGGAATGTTGTCCCACTCCTCTCCAATGGCACGTTGCTGGATATTGGCGGGAACTGGAACACGCTGTCTTACACGTCGATCCAGAGCATCCCAAACATGCTCAATGGGTGATATGTCTGAGTATGCAGGCCATGGAAGAACTGAGACATTTTTAGCTTCCAGGAATTGTGTACAGATCCTTGTGACATTGAGCTGTGCATTATCATGCTGAAACATGACGTGATGGCGGCGGACGAATGACACGGCAATGGGCCTCAGGATCTTGTCACGGTATCTCTGTGTATTCAAATTGCCAAATCGATAAAATGCAATTGTGTTCGTTGTCTGCCTGCCCATACTATAACCCCATCACCACCATGGGGCGGTGGTTCACAACATTGACATCAGCAAACTGCTTGCCCACATGACGCCATACACAGTGTCAGGTCAAGATCCTGGTGAGGATGACGAGCACGCAGATTAGACGGTTTCTGACAGTTTGTGCAGAAATTCTTCAGTTGTGCAAACCCACAGTTTCATCAGAAGTCTGAGTGGCTGGTCTCAGATGAACCTGCAGGTGAAGAGGCTGGCGTGGTTACATGTGGTCTGTGGTTGTTAGCCAGTTGGCCAAATTCTCTAAAACAACATTGATGAAGCTTATGGTAGTGAAATGAACATTTGATTCTGAATTTATATTTTTGTTTTCTATAGAATATTTTCTACATGTCACATGCAACCTCATGTTTTCATAAGGAATGTTTTATCAGTCCGTATCCTCAACCCAACAGCTTTTTCATGACATATGGCAATTTTCATCCAAGGTATGTGCACTTTTGACAGACTTATCAGTGGTTAGGTTACGTAAGGCTGGGTAATAGAGACGTATACACCAGCCAGCAGTAGTGCTGAGAGATGTGCTTTTTGAGATCAGTTCAATAAAAAAATAATCACGGTTGAAAAATTTTTTTTTCATGAAATGCATTAGGAAATAATGCCATTAAAATTATAGCTTTTTAATCGGAATTCCAAAGCCCATAACCCATAATGTCAAAGTGGAATCATGTTTTTCGAAATTTTTACAAATGAATTAATAATGAGAAGCTGAAATGTCTTGGGTCAATAAGTATTCAGCCCCTTTGTTATAGCAAGCCTAAACAAGTTCAGGAGTAAAAATAGATGGATTTTCAGAAAATCACATCGGGCTGAACAACGCCATTTACCTGTTTATTTGGGTCCCCATTAGCTTTTGTAGAAGCAGCGGCTACTCTTCCCGGGTTCCACAAAATCCACAACGAGTAACAAAATACATACACTGAAAGACAAGAACATTTACAAAAATAAAAAATAAAAAAATAAACACAAATAAATAAACAATAGAACAAAATAAACTACTGCCAGTTGGGGAACCCTGTTACAGTATGACCGGGAGAGGTAGATGAGGCCAAATGTAAGATTAGAGCCATTTTGATAGATGTGTGGCAGAAGCGGAGTGAAAGCGAGCCCAAGGGCCAGCATTTAAAGGTCAGATTAGGAAGGAAGAGGTGGTGTTTGCTCTGTTGCGCCTATGACATCTGGTTGGCAAGCACGTGAATGGTTTGTGTATGGAATGTATGGTTGATGAAACAGTGAAGCATGTGTTGATGTATTGTTGTAAGTACCGGTATGTTGGAGAGGGAAATATTGATGTGTAGGGTTGCTGAAGTTGGACGGGGATGGGTGGGGGTTGGAAGGGATTTGGGTTATGGGTAGGATTTGTTAGAAGTTAGTAGGGCTCTTATTTTCTTAGTAGTACAGGATTAGGTAGGAGGGTTTAGTTTTTCTTAATGTTTGGTTCTTTAATCATTTAGTCAGTAAGCTGTTGGCAACACACTCCAGTACAGTAGGTGGCAGCATTCACCTCTAACGTTTGTTTGTGGCTGCCATAATACCAGAAGAACAAGACGACCACCAGGAGAGGTTTTGCCATAGACATAAGAATAAATAGAACGGGCCTGGAAGCTCTAACACTGGTAATTGGCTCGTAAAGCCATTGGTACAATCCCAATGGTGGCCTGGTATTGTGTGATGCAATAATTTCCATGGTATTTTGGAATGTCCTATAAACTGATGCTGGATTGCCATGGGAATGTAGAATGTTCAGTAAAATGATGCTAACTGATGTGGTTCATGCAATGGCATGTGTATGGGATAATCAAGGTGGGGCTATGCGTTCTATGGAAAATAATCAAAGATGTGGAAGGTGTGTTCCACTCAGAGTATGTGAGTGGAGTTGAGCGGTCAGAAATCCCGCTCATGTTTAAGGGGATGTGGTGGCACACTGCTCTGGAGCTCCACCTCCTTTCCAACTGCTCCACTAAAAAGCGTTTCTCACTCACAGGAAAAAAAACCTGCCACTCCAAATTTGCTCCATTTATTAAAATCACCATTTAACCAACACCCATTTATTTTTGTGACTACCTGGACCTACAATTTGGTTTTGAAACCAAGCCATATGATTTGAATGAAAAGTATTTTAATAAACATGAAAAGGTGACTAAAGAAGCGCTCATCATCTGAAATAGGCTACATGTCCTATTAAACAGCATATAAACACTCTAAACAGGTCAAGAGCCAGTCAGGTAGCCTAAGGAGGAACAGAAATGTATTACTTAGGGTATATTATTAGCCTATTATTTAAATTATTCCAAGGCTATATAGCCTACAAAGAAATACATTGTGAAGCATTTGCGAGTGCGACACACTAGGCAGGCAGGGACATTAAGGCTCAGCGTTTAAACATTTTGTTGAATTAAATCGTTATAGTCTATAAATTGTGCATATAGGCTGTGACTTACTGAGAACGAAATACAAATGAAACAAAAATGCCTTATTAGGCTCAGTCTAGTGCCTTTGAATTAGAAACACGAGTTTGGCCAGAGTCTGGCTTCAGGCTCATGCGATGGTGCCTGGAGAGCAGGCCAGCAGCTTCAAATACCCTCTTCACACTGGCAGAGCCGCTGGGGAGGCTAAACACCCTTCAGGCCACTCTTGCCAGGCTGGGCAGTTTTCTTTAATAATTTTTTTATGTATAGGTAGGCCTAAAGGTTTTTAGGCAAAATAACCCTATCAAAACGTAAAATAATTTGAAAGGGGAAATATGTCAGGCCTATTGGGTCAAAATTAATTATAGCCTACTGTATAGATATAACTTATAAGAGATCAGAATTTTTGTTTATAAATACTTTGCTACAATCCCATACTTAACCAGCTACCCACGTCATTCCTTTCTGTTAGCATGTGCACGTAGTAAGTACACCATCATGCTTTTGGGATACGTGTCTTTTCAGATTCCACAATGATTCTTTAGTTGTGGACACAATATCAACGCACTCTCACTTGTTCCCCCTCATCTCTGTAAATCAACCTGATTTAGCACCTGTGTGTTTTATCAGTTTCTTTATGAAAATATTTGTTGAACTCCATGATAGTAGCTAAAGCAAGGGGCTATAGCAGCACACAAGTAGACAACAAATGCATGCTGGACCGGGCATGCCCTAAACTTGATAAGTGAGCAGTACTGGAGCAGGTGAGAAGGCCAACGCTCTAGCCTTTGGGAAACTTGCTCCTCGATGTGCTCCAACTCCACTCACATAATCTGGTTCCACTAGATGCTAGCAGAGTGGAACTAACCTTCCACGGAGTTGCATTATTTTCCAGAGAACGCATAGAACCCAGAGTTGATTATCCCTTTTATACCATGGCTATAATTTAAAGTAGAAATGTGTTCAACATCCACTGAAGTAGCTAGTAAGTTTAATAGATAGCTACAGTAGTTGCCTTGGTAACAGAACAAAGTAATCAAACCTTCAGAATTCAGCATTGGCAATAATGTTTTCAATTATATTTTTGCTGTCAAAAGCATCTCAAACATAGAACATGTAAGAATGACGTATAGCCATTGAATTCTGCAATGCTGATAATGAAGTACAGCCATTGAATTCTACCGTGCTGATGTACCATGCTCAAAGACTCAATCATGGACACTCTTACTGACAGTTGTGGCTGCTTCGTGTGATGTATTCTTGCCCTTTGTGCTGTTGTCTGTGCCCAATAATGTTTGTACCATGTTTTGTGCTGCTACCATGTTGTGTTCTTGTCATGTGTTGCTACCATGCTATGTTGTCGTCTTAGGTCTCTCTTTAAGTAGTGTTATGGTGTCTCTTGTCGTGATGTGTGTTTTGTCCTATATTTTATTTTATATTTTTAATCCCAGCCCCTTTCCCCGCAGGAGGCCTTTTGCCTTTTGGTAGGCCGTCATTGTAAATAAGAATTTGTTCTTACCTGCCTTTCCTAGTTAAATAAAGGTTACATGAATAAAAAGTGGGTTAGAGGGAAATAATGCTCACTCTAGAATGCCCTTCAAGCCAATCAAAAACGAGTATTCAACAATGCCATGGTATACATTTTTTTGTAATGTCAGTTGCGTTGACTCAGCAAATCACAGCACAGATTGAAGGGTACACTTCCTGCTTATACTTCCTGGCATGGGTACACTTAAAATGGCTGCCAATCCACCAATTATGCTATCCTTGACTTAAATGGAGACGCCCTTTCTATTCATTCTTATTTCTATGGGTTTTGCATAGGCGAGTGAATACCATACTGTAAAGTTAGGATGGCCGGTTGGTTTGAGATTCCTGTTTAACAAGCTGTTGGACTGGTTCAAACCAGTACTGAGGATGTGGCTATGGAGAGAAGGTCAGAGAAGCAATAGCTGGACGCAATCATGGTCGAAGTAGAAGTGCTGGTTGATTCTGATGGAGAGCTGAGCAAGCTCGGCAAGAGAGTGGAAGACTGTCAACGAAAAATAGAGCAAAAATGGTTGTACATTTTAAAAATCGTTTTCTTTTTGGAGTGCGATTCATTAACAATGATGTACTGTATACTTGTTGAGATCTATGAGGTCACAAAGATGATAAAGGATGCATTAGGAGAGGTAGAATCAGAGTCCCCTGAATGAGACGTTGGCTCCCCTAAATGTAACAAAAGTCAAACTTTGGAGGGGGGGGGGGGGGGGGGTCTCTAAATAATGCTAATTTAACCACTCTCCTATTTGTTTTAAATGCAGTGGTAAATATGTTTTAGAGTGGCGCCGCAGTCCACATTGAAAGATGATGTCCCCATGTCCATGGGGTGCTCCTTTACGCATAGACTTTCCTTTGTACTTCCTCCTTGTCGCCATTTGTTTGCATACAGCTGATAGTCGACAATATCACTAGACAACTAGCCTACAGCTAGACACCAATGTGCATCCAATCCATCCAACAAGTAGCCTATAAGTTAATGACAGTAGGCCTATAGTTTACTCTTTTCGGTCAGAAGCGTTCGATTTTGCAATGGCATAGGCTTACATTGTTGGATTTGTGTGCCCATGAGAACTGAAGACGCCAAGCATTACCTCATGAATTATGGACAACTCGTGAACTAGGGTGTAAAACATGTTTGCTATGGCAGTGGATGACCCGCAACCGGATATCACACAGACCTGATAGATGTAGTGAAATGTGTTGTTTTAACAGCTGAAGCATTGCAGGAAATACTGAACACAAGAAGGGATTTGATTTGGATTGGACTGTGACCGAAGAAGCCTGTTGTTGTATAAATAAAATAAAATCAGCAATGGCCATTTCTTTTTTCTACAGTTTGCTACAGTAGGTGTAGGAATGGACATAGAATGTGTGTGAACGCCATTATACCAGAGAAGGAAGGTTCATGCCAGGCGTGGTAGACGCACGTTGTTTAGGCCAAATAACTGACGAAAAGAAGGAGGAAAGCTTTTCAGTTTTGCTGTTGTTGTTTTTCTACCGACTCATGTAAAATTGTGGAAGGAGCAAAGTGGAGATAAGATGAGAGTAATGCCCCACAGCCTGCAGCGAAGGTTGTTCATCAGAGGGATACTAACAGTGAAGTTACGTTTCATGCTACACACAATACCCCATAATGACAAAGCAACAAAAATGTTTTTTAGAAATGTTAGCAAATATATACACTGCTCAAAAAAATAAAGGGAACACTAAAATAACACATCCTAGATCTGAATGAATGAAATAATCTTATTAAATACTTTTTTCTTTACATAGTTGAATGTGCTGACAACAAAATCACACAAAAATAATCAATGGAAATCCAATTTATCAATCCATGGAGGTCTGGATTTGGAGTCACACTCAAAATTAAAGTGGAAAACCACACTACAGGCTGATCCAACTTTGATGTAATGTCCTTAAAACAAGTCAAAATGAGGCTCAGTAGTGTGTGTGGCCTCCAGGTGCCTGTATGACCTCCCTACAACGCCTGGGCATGCTCCTGATGAGGTGGCGGATGGTCTCCTGAGGGATCTCCTCCCAGACCTGGACTAAAGCATCCGCCAACTCCTGGACAGTCTGTGGTGCAACGTGGCGTTGGTGGATGGAGCGAGACATGATGTCCCAGATGTGCTCAATTGGATTCAGGTCTGGGGAACGGGCGGGCCAGTCCATAGCATCAATGCCTTCCTCTTGCAGGAACTGCTGACACACTCCAGCCACATGAGGTCTAGCATTGTCTTGCATTAGGAGGAACCCAGGGCCAACCGCACCAGCATATGGTATCACAAGGGGTCTGAGGATCTCATCTCGGAACCTAATGGCAGTCAGGCTACCTCTGGCGAGCACATGGAGGGCTGTGCGGCCCCCCAAAGAAATGCCACCCCACACCATGACTGACCCACCGCCAAAACGGTCATGCTGGAGGATGTTGCAGGCAGCAGAACGTTGTCCACGGCTTCTCCAGACTCTGTCACGTCTGTCACATGTGCTCAGTGTGAACCTGCTTCATCTGTGAAGAGCACAGGGCGCCAGTGGTGAATTTGACAATCTTGGATTTCTCTGGCAAATGCCAAACGTCCTGCACGGTGTAGGGCTGTAAGCACAACCCCCACCTGTGGACGTCGGGCCCTCATACCACCCTCATGGAGTCTGTTTCTGACCGTTTGAGCAGACACATGCACATTTGTGGCCTGCTGGAGGTCATTTTGCAGGGCTCTGGCAGTGCTCCTCCTGCTCCTCCTTGCACAAAGGCGGAGGTAGCGGTCCTGCTGCTGGGTTGTTGCCCTCCTACGGCCTCCTCCACGTCTCCTGATGTACTGGCCTGTCTCCTGGTAGCGCCTCCATGCTCTGGACACTACGCTGGCAGACACAGCAAACCTTCTTGCCACAGCTCGCATTGATGTGCCATCCTGGATGAGCTGCACTACCTGAGCCACTTGTGTGGGTTGTAGACTCCGTCTCATGCTACCACTAGAGTGAAAGCACCGCCAGCATTCAAAAGTGACCAAAACATCAGCCAGGAAGCATAGGAACTGAGAAGTGGTCTGTGGTCACCACTGCAGAACCACTCCTTTATTGGGGGTGTCTTGCTAATTGCCTATAATTTCCACCTGTTGTCTATTCCATTTGCACAAAAGCATGTGAAATTTATTGTTAATCATTGTTGCTTCCTAAGTGGACAGTTTGATTTCACAGAAGTGTGATTGACTTGGAGTTACATTGTGTTGTTTAAGTGTTCCCTTTATTTTTTTGAGCAAAGTATAAAAAAACTGAAATATAACATTTACATAAGTATTCAGACCCTTTAAGTACTTTGTTGAAGCACATTTGGCAGTGATTACAGCCTCAAGTCTTCTTGGGTTTGACGCTACAAGCTTGGTACCTCTATTTGGATAGTTTCTCCCATTCTTCTCTGCAGATCCTCTCAAGCTCTGTCAGGTTGGATGGGGAGCGTCGCTGCACAGCTATTTTCAGGTCTCTCCAGAGATGTTTGATCGGGTTCAAGCTCTGGCTGGGCCACTCAAGGACATTGCGACTTGTCCAATAGCCACTCCTGTGTTGTCTTGGCTGTGTGCTTGGGGTCGTTGTCCAGTTGGAAGGTGAACCTTCACCCCAGTCTGAGCACTCTGGAGCAGGTTTTCATCAAGGATCTCTGTACTTTGCTCCGTAAATTTTTCCCTCGATCCTGACTAGTCTACCAGTCCATGCTGCTGAAAAACATCCCCACAGCATGATGCTGCCACCACCATGCTTCACCGTAGGGATGCTGCCAGGTTTCTTCCAGACGTGACTCTTGGCATTCAGGCCAAAGAGTTCAATCTTGGTTTCATCAGACCAGAGAATCTTGTTTCTTTCGGTGACTTTGGCAAAGTCCAAGTGGGCTATCATGTGCCTTTTACTGAGGAATGTCTTCCATCTGGCCACTCTACCATAAAGGCCTGATTGGTGTAGTGCTGAGGAGATGATTGTCCTTCTGGAAGGTTCTCCCATCTCTACTGAGGAACTCTGAAGCTCTGTCAGAGTGACCATCGGGTGCTTGGTCACCTCCCTGACCAAGGCCCTTCTCCCCCGATTGCTCAGTTTGGCCAGTCGGCCAGCTCTAGGAAGAGTCTTGGTGGTACCAAACTTCTTCCATTTAAGAATAATTGAGGCCACTGTGTTCTTGGGGATCATCAATGCTGCAGACATTTTTTGGTACCCTTCCCCAGATCGGTCAATCACCCTCGGTCTGGGGCTCCATGCAAGATCTCACCTCGTGGGGCATCAATGATCATGAGGAAGGTGAGGGATCAGCCCAGAACTACACGGCAGGACCTGGTCAATGACCTGAAGCGAGCTGGGACCACAGTCTCAAAGAAAACCATTAGTAACACACTACGCCGTCATGGATTAAAATCCTGCAGCGCATGCAAGGTCCCCCTGCTCAAGCCAGCGCATGTCCAGGCCCGTCTGAAGTTTGCCAATGACCATCTGGATGATCCAGAGGAGGAATGGGAGAAGGTCATGTGGTCTGATGAGACAAAAATAGAGCTTTTTGGTCTAAACTCCACTCGCCGTGTTTGGAGGAAGAAGAAGGATGAGTACAACCCCAAGAACACCATCCCAACCGTGAAGCATGGAGGTGGAAACATCATTCTTTGGGGATACTTTTCTGCAAAGGGGACAGGACGACTGCACCGTATTGAGGGGAGGATGGATGGGGCCATGTATCGCGAGATCTTGGCCAACAACCTCCTTCCCTCAGTAAGAGCATTGAAGATGGAAGACCTAGCCACGACCCAACATGACAACGACCCGAAACACACAGCCAGGGCAACTAAGGAGTGGCTCCGTAAGAAGCATCTCAAGGTCCTGGAGTGGCCTAGCCAGTCTCCAGACCTGAACCCAATAGAAAATCTTTGGAAGGAGTTGAAAGTCCGTATTGCCCAGCAACAGCCCCGAAACCTGAAGGATCTGGAGAAGGTCTGTATGGAGGAGTGGGCCAAAATCCCTGATGCAGTGTGTGCAAACCTGGTCAAGAACTACAGGAAACTTATGATCGCTGTAATTGCAACAAAGGTTTCTGTACCAAATATTAAGTTCTGCTTTTCTGATGTATCAAATACTTATGTCATGCAATAAAATGCAAATGAATTACTTAAAAATCATACAATGTGATTTTCTAGATTTTTGTTTTAGATTCCGTCTCTCACAGTTGAAGTGTACCTATGATAAAAATTACAGACCTCTACATGCTTTGTAAGTAGGAAAACCTACAAAATCGGCAGTGTATCAAATACTTGTTCTCCCCACTGTATAGGCAGGTGTGTGCCTTTCCAAATCATGTCCAATCAATTGAATTTACCACAGGTGGACTCCAATCAAGTTGTTAAAACATCTCAAGGATGATCAATGGAAACAGGATGCACCTGAGCTCAATTGTGAGTCTCATAGCAAAGGGTCTGAATACTTCTGTAAATAAGTATTTTTTATGTTTTTTATACATTTGCTACATTTTAGAATAAGGCTGTAACGGAATAAAATGTGGAAAAAGGGAAAGGGTCTGAATACTTTCCGAATGCACTGTATTTGCCGTTACCATTACACATGCCGCAATGATTTTCCATTGAACAGGTTTATATACAAAAGCAAAACAATTACGCAAAACAAATCATTGCGGCCAGGCGTCCTGCCTTTAGACTACAAATGTAAAGCTGCCCATTTCTTTGCAAGGATATAAAGACGCTTCAAAGGAAAACAGAGATGACTGTATTCAAATATAAATACAGTATAGGCTACATAAACATATATATTTGAAGGATATTGAAATAAGTTTTATTTAGCTATTTGTATGCTACAGTGTGTAATTTTTGCACTCAGTGAACAGTTTATTAGGTACACCACCCCGTTCACAAAATGGTTCGCTCCTGCACACAGTGAGTCACATGGCCGTGGCTTGCTATATAAATCAGGCAGACCGGCATCGAGGCATTCAATGACTATTCGATTGAATGTAAGAATGGGCAAAACTAGTGACTTAGGAGGATGAGTGTGGTATGATCGTCGGAACCAGGCGTGCTAGTTCCAATATCTCAGAAACGGCTGGCCTGCTGGGCTTTTCACGCATGACAGTGTCTCGGATTTACCGAGAATGGTGCGGAAAACAAAAATAACCAGTCAGCGGTAGTCCTTTGGGTGAAAACAGCTAGTTGATGAGAGATCGAAGGGGAATGGCAAGAATCACGCAAGTTAACAAGTGGGCCACAAACAGGCAATAACGGGGCAGTACAACAGTGGTGTGAAGAACATCATCTTTGAATGCACAACTCGTCGGGCCTTGTCATGGGTGGGCTATTGCAGCAGACGACCACACTGGGTTCAACTCCTATCAGCTAAAAACAAGAAGAAGTGGCTCCAGTGGGTATGAGAACACCAACACTGGACAATTGAGGAGTGGAAAACATCCCGGTTCCTGTTCCATCATGCTGATGACAAAGTCAGGATTTGGCATTAACACCATGAGTCAATGGCGCCATCCTGCCTGGTGTCAACAGTACAGGCACATTAGGTCCCTTGATACCAATTAAGCAATGTTTGAATGCCACACCTTGTATAATCCATGCCCCAAAGAGTTCAAGCTATTTAATGGCGCCGGAGGAGATGGCTGCCGTTTAACGGTCTCCTAACCAATTGTACTATTGAGTGTGTTTTTTCGCATTATTTGTTACTTATTTTGTACATAATGTTTCTGCCACCATCTCTTATGACCGAAAAGAGCTCCTAGATATCAGGGCAGCGATTACTCACCTCGTAATGGAAGAAGTTTTTTTCCTTTGAGTCAGAATCAAAGGATTTACTTCAAACACCCGACAAGGCCCAAATCCCTGTGATTCGCATGAGAAAGACACAGAGATATCGGGGACGTAGGTCGGGGTACCTTGTAAAGATCCGACGACGAGTGGGTAATCTGCCTCACCCATCAGTACTATTAGCTAACGTACAATCATTGGATAACAAAATAGACAAACTACGATCACAAATATCCTACCAACGGGACGCCTGAGGTAGAGTATCTCATGGTAAGCTGTATACCACACTATTTACTAAGAAAGTTTTCATCTATATTCTTCATAACTGTATATTATCCATCACAAATCGATGCTGGCACAAAGACCACACTCAATGAGCTGTATACAGCCGTAAGCAAACAGGAAAACCCTCATCCAGAGGCGGCGCTCCTAGGGGTCGGGGACTTTAATGCAGGGAAACTTAAATCAGTTTTACTTCATTTCTACCAGCACGTTAAATGTGCAACCAGAGGAAAAAAACCTCTAGACCACTTTTACTCCACACACAGATGCATACAAAGCTCTCCCTCATCCTCTATTTGGCAAATCTGACCATAACTCTATGATTCTGATTCCTGCTTACAAGCAAAAACTAAAGCAGGAAGCAGCAGTGACTCAGTCAATAAAAAAGTGATGAAGCAGATGCTAAGCTACAGGACTGTTTTGCTAGCACAGACTGGAATATGCTACGGGATTCTTCCGATGGCATTGAGGAGTACACCATATCAGTCACTGGCTTCATCAATAAGTGCATTGTTGACGTTGTCCCCACAGTACATACCCCGACCAGAAGCCATAAATTACAGGCAACATCTGCACTGAGCTAAAGGGTAGCCCGGACTCTAACCCGGAAGCTTATAAGAAATCCAGCTACGCCCTTCGACGAACCATCA
This sequence comes from Salmo salar, assembly GCF_965601325.2. Classification (NCBI taxonomy): domain Eukaryota; kingdom Metazoa; phylum Chordata; class Actinopteri; order Salmoniformes; family Salmonidae; genus Salmo; species Salmo salar. Next base: position 1,701,523 of record NC_138311.1, read on the forward strand.
AACAGGCAAAGTGTCAATACAGGACTAAGATTGAATCGTATTACACCGGCTCCGACGCTCATCGGATGTGGCAGGGCTTGCAAACTATTACAGACTACAAAGGGAAGCACAGCCGAAAGCTGCCCAGTGACACGAGCCTACCAGAAGAGCTAAATTACTTCGATGCTCGAGGCAAGTAACACTGAAACATGCATGAGAGCATCAGGTGTTCGGACGACTGAGATCATGCTCTCCGTAGCCGATTTGAGTAAGACCTTTAAACAGGTCAACATTCACAAGGCAGCAGGGCCAGATGGATTACAAGGACGTGTACTCTGAGCATGCACTGACCAACTGGCAAGTGTCTTTACTGACATTTTCAACCTGTCCCTGATTGAGTCTGTAACACCAACATGTTGTTTCAAGCAGACCACCATAGTCCCTGTGCCCAAGAACACTAAGGAAACCTGCCTAAATAACTACCGACCTGTAGCATTCACGTCTGTGGCCATGCTTTGAAAGGCTGGTCATGGCTCACTTCAACAACATTATCCCAGAAACCCTAGACAACACTCCAATTTGCATACTGCTACAACAGATAATGCAATCTATATTGCACTCCACACTGCCCTTTCCTACCTGGACAAAAGGAACACCTATGTGAGGATGCTATTCATTGACTACAGCTTAGTGTTCAACACCGTAGTGCCCTCAAAGCTCATCGCTAAGCTAAGGACCCTGGGACTAAACACCTCCCTCTGCAACTGGATCCTGGACTTCCTGACGGGCCGCCCCCAGGTGGTAAGGGTAGGTAACAACACATCCACCACGCTGATCCTCAACACGGGGGCCCCTCAGGGGTGCGTGCTCAGTCCCCTCCTGTACTCCCTGTTCACTCATGACTGCATGGCCAGGCACGACTCTAATACCATCATTAAGTTTGCCGACGACAACAGCGATAGGCCTGATCACCGACAACGATGAGATAGCCTATAGGGAGGAGGCCAGAGACCTGGCTGTGTGATGCCAGAACAACAATCTTTCCCTCAAAGTGATCAAGACTAAGGCGATGATTGTGAACTACAGGAAAAGGAGGACCGAACACGCCCCCATTCTCATTGACGGGGCTGTAGTGGAGCTTCAAGTTCCTTGGTGTCAACGTCACCAACAAACTATCCTGGTCCAAACACACCAAGACAGTCATGAAGAGGGCACGACAACGCCTATTCCCCCTCCGGAGACTTAAAAGATTTAGCATGGGTCCTCAGATCCTCAAAAAGTTCTACAGCTGCACCTGAGCATCCTGACTGGCTGCATCACTGCCTGGTATGGCAACTGCTCAGCATCTGATCGCAAGGCGCTACAGAGGGTAGTGCTTAAGGTCCCAATGCAGAGTGCCAATGCATCACACCTAAAAGTGAGAAAATAACTACTGTTCAACTGAAAAACGAATGAAAATAAAGTTGTGTGATGATTCATAAGGGTTAATCTTATAAGCAATCGTAAGTGCATTTATAAATGGTTTATTACTGGAGGTAAATATTGTCTCATTATTTGGCTAACACTTGACCAGTTATTGCACTATTATGACCAATGCAATAACAGTTTATTAATGGATTTACAAATGATTAAATAATCGTTAATATCATTATAACCCCTTTATAAACCCTTAACAAATGCAACCTTATTGTAAAGTGTTACCCATATGGTAAACAATCCCTTGAAAATGGCATGTAGTTGTCATTGATTTTAGCGGAGCTGGGGTTCTCCTTGCCCCCCAGCAGCCAAATCTAACGTATTGTGACGTTTTATTGAAAACGATATATTCCGCCTGTGGCTGTGGTTGTGTGAAATATGTTAAAGGAGCATACTTCCTGTAGAATCTGTCCATTCATTACCCTCTCCTGCCTTATCTGTATCTCATATTCTGTCTGTGCCGACCACGTTGCTAGGGTCCGGAGGGTGTGGTGTGGTTAGTTACCAACAGACAGAGTTGGCTTTGTTTGGTGTGTGTATGTGTGTGTGTGTGTTACTGCGTGCGTGCACACCTTTGACAGCGCCCTTAGAAGGACGGTTGACAGTCATTGTGAATCCTGGGAGAAATTAACCTGCTGCTTGCGTGACCTTATCAAAGGAGTGGCTAATTTAAAGCTGCATCATTAGACAATGTTGAATGACGCACAGAGACAGAGAGACAGAGAGACAGAGAGACAGAGAGAGAGATTCACTGGCATGTCAGGTCAGGTTCACTTCACAGTGGTTTCGTGTTTTAAGACATTACTGGAACACACCTTTGTCTAATGAATCACTTCGTAAAAAGGGTACACTGTATAATACACTTCACCCATGAGAGTCAATAGACTACATCAGTAGTGTGGCACACCTCCTACACAGCGTATTTATCATGAAAATCCCATTCGTCACAGAAACACTACATGACCAAAACTACGTGGACATCTGCTCGTCGAACATCTCCTTCCAAAATCATGGGCATAAATATGGAGGTGGTCCCCCCTTTGCTGCTATAACAGCCTCCACTTTTCTGGGAAGGCTTTCCACTAGATGTTGGAACTTTGCTGTGGGGACTTGCTTCCATTCAGCCACAAGAGCATTAGTGAGGTCAGGCACTGATGTTGAGTGATTAAGCCTGGCTCACGGTCAGCGTTCCAATTCATCCCAAAAGATGTTCGATGGGGTTGAGGTCAGGGCTCTGTGCAGGCCAGACAAACCATTTCTGTATGGACCTCGCTTTGTGAACAGGGGCATTGCCATGCTGAAAGGGCCTTCCAAGCTGTTGCCACAAAGTTGGATGCACAGAATAATCTAGAATGTCATTGCACGCTTTAACGTTAAGATTTCCGTTCACTGGAACTAAGGGACCTAGCCCGAGCCATGAAAAACAGCCCCAGACCATTATTCCTCCTCCACCAAACTTTACAGTTGGCACTATGCATTGGGGCAGGTAGCATTCTCCTGGCATCCGCCAAACCCAGATTCGACCGTCGGACTGCCAGATGGTGAAGCGTGAATTTTTACTCCAGAGAACACCAATGCAAGGTTTACACCACTCCAGCCGATGATTAGCATTGCACATGGTGATCTTAGGTTTGTGTGCTGCTTGGGCATGGAAACCCATTTCATGAAGCTCCCGACGAACAGTTCTTGTGCTGACGTTGCTTCCAGAGGCAGTTTGGAAATCAGAAGATTTGGTTGTTGCTCCTACACACTCCTAGCAACGTTGTTGCTCCTACACGTTTCCAATTCACAATAACAGCACAGTTGACCGGGGCACCTCTAGCAGAGCAGAAATTTGACGAACTGACTTGTTGGAAAGGTTGCATCTTATAAGGGTGATTTCAGTAAGGCCATTCTACTGCCAATGTGTGTCTATGGAGATTGCATGGCTGTGTGCTCAATTTTATACACCTGTCAACTACGGGTGTGCCTGAAATAGCAGAATCCACAAATTTTAAGGAGTGTCCACATACTTTTGTATTAATAGTGTATGTGTTTCTCCATGCTACGTCCGTGGTGAATGTATTTAAGCGGACGGTCTCTACCTCCCGCCACCTCACCTCCTCCCTGAGACACACCTGTGTGAAAACTAAACAGGTTGTTCGACATACCGCATGCACCTCTGCCCAGTGCGTAGGTGAGAAGGAGAACAACACAGAAACTGTAAACATACGCGCAAACACACCTTTTTTTTTTGTATTTTCCATTACCTATATAATTATTAACACTGCATTATTAGGAGAGCTCTTAAGAAATCACTGTACTGTTTTACACATGTTATCAAAATGTTTTGCATGTCATCAAATCAAGTTTTCAAAATATATAACTTTCAAAATACAGAAACATCATATGATGTTTACATACACAAAGTTGACTGTGCCTTTAAACAGCTTGGAAAATTCCAGAAAATGATGTCATGGCTTTAGAAGCTTCTGATATGCAATTGACGTCATTTGAGCCAATTGGAGGTGTACCTGGATGTATTTCAAGGCCTACTGTCAAACTCAATGCCTCGTTGCTTGACATCATGGGAAAATCAAAAGAAATCAGCCAAGACCTCAGAAAATAAATTGTAGACCCCACAAGTCTGGTTCATCCTTGGGAGCAATTTCCAAACATCTGAAGGTACCACGTTCATATGTACAAACAATAGTACGCAAGTATAAACACCATGGGACCACGCAGCCATCATACCGCTCAGGAAGGAGACGCGTTCTGTCTCCTAGAGATTAACCTAATTTGCTGCGAAAAGTGCAAATCAATCTCAGAACAACAACATAGGACTTGTGAAGATGCTGGAGGAAACAGGTACAAAAATATCTATATCCACAGTAAAACGAGTCCTATATCGACATAACCTGAAAGGCCGCTCAGCAAGGAAGAAGCCACTGCTCCAAAACTGCCATAAAAAAGACAGACTACAGTTTGCAACTGCACATGGGGACAAAGATCATACTTTTTGGAGAAATATCCTCTGGTCTGATGAAACAAAAATAGAACTGTTTGGCCATAAGGACCATTGTTATGTTTGGAGGAAAAAGGGGGAGGCTTGCAAGCCGAAGAACAGCATCTCAACCGTGAAGCACGGGGGTGGCAGCATCATGTTGTGGGGGTGCTTTGCTGCAGGATGGATTGGTGCACTTCACAAAATAGATGGCATCATGAGGCAGGAAAATTATGTGGATATATTGAAGCAAAATCTCAACACATCAGTCAGGAAGTTAAAGCTTGGTCGCAAATGGGTTTCCCAAATGGACAATGACCCCAAGCATACTTCCAAAGTTGTGGAAAAATGGCTTAAGGACAACAAAGTCAAGGTATTGGAGTAGCCATCACAAAGCCCTGACCTCATTCCTATAGAAAATGTGTGGGCAGAACTGAAAAAGCGTGTGCGAGCAAGGAGGCCTACAAACCTGACTCAGTTACACCAGCTCTGTCAGGAGGAATGGGCCAAAATTCACCCAACTTATTGTGGGAAGCTTGTCGAAGGCAACCCGAAACGTTTGACCCAAGTTAAACAATTTAAAGGCAATGCTACCAAATACTAATTGAGTGTATGTCAACTTCTGACCCACTGGGGGGAATGTGATGAAAGAAATAAAAGCTGAAATAAATCATTCTCTCTACTATTATTCTGACATTTCACATTCTTAAAATAAAGTGGTGATCCTAACTGACCTAAGACAGGGAATTTTTACTAAGATTAAATGTCAGGAATTGTGAAAAACTGAGTTTAAATGTATTTGGCTAAGGTGTATGTAAACTTCCAACTTCAACTGTAGATAGATACACGTTCACCCCAGTCACGCACACACACACTTGCACACCCAAGGAAGTATCTATCCAAAGTCTAGTTAGGAGAAAGGCGAGTCTCTCGCACTGTTCAAAGTTAGTCTCATAACGATCCAGTCACAGATCAGTCATAGACGAAAAAATGAATTTTCAACAGTCAATAGACAAAAATTGAATTATTATATTGTCATCGGTATGTAAATATGTGTAATCTGTGTATCATATGTAGCAGCACTTACTTGACATCGACTCTACTGGATGTGTCTTGGAGGTCTCCTGGGCAAAAGAGCTGTGCCTCTTTTAGTCTGAGGAAGACTATAACATTGTCCTGTAGACAGACAGACAGCCAGGACTGAGAGACTGATAGGTAGAGAGGTGTGTCCACCTTCAGTCACCGTCAATAATCACTCAGGAATTCTCTGGCAGATGTGACACGCAACAGTTCGACACTTCACTGCTGCATCTAAAGTTCATACCACCAGGAAGAACTGAGAAGGGGGCAGGTAGGAGCGTGTGTGCGTAGCAAATAGAGAGTGGCAATGCAGAACACACAAACACAGGTAGGCTAGGCAGCAGCAAATTAACAGCTCCAGAACTACCTGTGGGAGTGTGTGGGCCGGTCAAAGGGGCAGGGTTTTTGGAACTAAGAAGAATGACATCAGAGCTACATACTAGTCCCACCCCCCACCAGCCCCAGTCATGCAAAGCAGAGCTGCCACCTAGTGAGTGTAGTCTACAACCTGTAATACACTTTCTCTAACACGTCTCTCCCTCTCCTCCCATGCTGTAGAATACCTGTGGAATCTCAGGGGTGGATGATTATTTTGGAAACATGCGGTTGCCATGTAACAAGAGGTCAGGTGACTGAAACTAACAGCCAAATATTCCCTGTGAGCGACTATTAGGGAGTGGAGAAAATATTCTCTTCCTGGATTCAAAAAAATAGACTTCGATTTGGAATAGACAACAATACTGCTCTGCGTAGATTCAGAGTGCATCTGAGATCTGTATTGCAGTACTATCAAGTACTTGTATACCATTGGCATATTTTTATTTGCACAAAAATAAGGTAATTTTGGTTTTGAACACAGTCATATGATACCTGGTATAGAAAAGTACAATCTTAAGTGAGTACATGGGGAGCTCTCTCTTTGCAGGTGATCTGGTTCAAACCACTGATACAGGTCTGGTCACCCTGTGGTGCTGTGGATAACATGTCATTATGTCTCCAGAGAAACCTAAAAGATCCTAAAGGTCCTATTTATAGAATTACTACAGCTCAAAATCACCCCAAAGGACTTTATATTTTTTTAAGTCCATATTGATACAGACAACCATTGATTTAGAAGTATTAAACCCATACGGAAGCCTAATATATTCACATATTAAAAATACAAACGTAATAGAGTGCATTCAGAGAGTATTCAGACACCTTGACTTTCTCGACATTTTGTTACGTTACAGCCTTATTCTAAAATGGATTCAATTATTTATTTTTATATTACAAATAAACAATACCTTATTTATATAAGTATTCAGACCCTTTGCTATGATACTCGAAATTGAGCTCAGGTGCATCCTGTTTCCATTGAGGATCATTGGAGATGTTTCTACAACTTGGAGTCCACCTGTGATAAATTCAATTGATTGGACATGATTTGGAAAGGTACACACCTGTCTATATAAGGTCCCACAGTTGACAGTGCATGTCAGAGCAAAAACCAAGCCATGATGTCGAAGGAATTGTCTGTTAGAGCTCTGAGACAGGATTGTGTCGAGGCACAGAAGGGTACCAAAACATTTTTGCAGCATTGAAGGTCCCCAAGAACACAGTGGCCTACATCATTCTTAAATGGAAGAAGTTTGGAACAACCAAGACCCTTCCTAGAGCCTTGGCCAGGGAGGTGACCAAGAACCTGACAGTCACTCTGACAGAGCTCTAGAGTTCCTCTGTGGAGATGGGAGAACCTTCCAGAAGGACAACCATCTCTGCAGCACTCCACCAAATCAGGCCTTTATGGTAGAGTTTCCAGACGGAAGCCACTTCTCAGTAAAAGGCAGATGAAAGCCCACTTTTAGTTTGTCAAAAGGCACCTAAAGACTCTCAGAACATGAGAAACAAGATTCTCTGGTCTGATGAAACCAAGATTGAACTCTTTGGCCTGAATGCCAAGAGTCACGTCTGGAAGAAACCTGGCACCATCCCTACGGTGAGGCATGGTGGTGGCAGCATCATGCTGTGGGGATGTTTTTCAGCAGCATGGACTGGGAGACTAGTCAGGGTCGAGGGAAAGATGAACGGAGCAAACTACAGAGAGATCCTTGATGAAAACCTGCTCCAGAGCGCTCAGGACCTCAGACTGGGGGCGAATGTTCAGCTTCCAACATGACAACGACCGTAAGCACACAGCCAAGACAACGTAGGAGTGGCTTCGGGACAAGTCTCTGAATGTCCTTGAGTGGCCCAGCCAGAGCCCGGACTTAAACCCGATCTAACATCTCTGGAGAGACCTGAAAATAGCTGTTCTCCAAAGCTCCCCGTCCAACCTGACAGAGTTTGAGAGGATTTGCAGAGAAGAATGGGAGAACCTCCCCAAATACAGGTGTGCCAAGCTTGTGGTGTCATACCCAAGAAGACTCGAGGCTGCCAAAGATGCTTCAACAAAAGTACTGAGTAAAGGGCTGAATACTTATATAAATGTGATATTTCCGGGTTTTTTTAATTTTAGAATAAGGCTGCAGCGTAACAAAATGTGGAAAAAGTCAAGGGGTCTGAATACTTTCCATAGGCACTGCATGTAAGTTCAACGTACCAGAACACTCAAAATATTTTCCCACTCACTTGCTCTTCAAGAAACTTAGGGAGTTCATTACAGTATACCTCTCAAGATAAAACTCAATCATATTAACTCTTGAGAAGAGACATCTAATACTCTTAGCAATTTGTCGAGTGGAGATGGTTATTTGGAGAAAATGGGAGTATACCAACTATTGTCCAATCTCTATACTCTTTTTTAGAGATAAAACATTTTCTTAATGACTTGTGGAGAGCATATACTTAGGCCTAACTATTTCTGGAGAACAGACATACATTTCATTATTTGTAAAAAAGGAGCGATAGTGCTCTTTAACTATTTGAAGAAAACAGATGCTCCCCAGCAAGGTTATTATAGTTGTGTTTTTATATTCATTTTAGTTTACATTTATTTTAAAAAAATAATCAGTTTAGTTTTCAGTTTAGCATGGAAGGCTAGGAGCCATTTACTTGTTGTATAGTTTTTGGGCCACTGTGGGGCAGTAATACATAAGTGAAGTCATAGGCTAAGTTAGGGTTAAAGGTATACTCAGCGAGATGATGTAGATGCACGAAGTAAACAGTAGTAATGGGTCAATTTTCGCAATAACCAGGAGCGTTGAAGCGTGAGGCTAAACTTAGCTGTTTTGGTCCTGTAGCTACCACGTTGTAGCAGCTTGAAGCACACCGGTGCACATGCGCAGATACTCTGTGTGACCGTGTGAGAGCAAAGTCTTGCATCTTGCTCATATCAATGGTCGCTTTCAAATTGATCACTTTTGTCAAGTTGGTGACCAAATGTGTTGCATTCTGGGGATAATTGTTAGACTTGCACGAACTAGACTGCAAGTAAGTATCTGCAATTGCTCTTCACCTACTTCATAAAAATTCCTGACATGGCAGATTTGGACAGGACAAAAATGACAGATGTGGTGTTGTGCTCGTGCACATAATTGCATTACCCGACCTCCCCCAGTAAAACGTCCGAATAGGGTTTAAGAGTCAGAGACTGTTGATGGTAAATGTTGATTGTATTTGTTTAACTCTGTGCTAAAGTACCGGAAAATACCACTAACATCACCACCGATCCCCCATTACCTCAGCAGCATCTGTTTTAATGGGCACCAAACAACCTGGCTCTGGTGGAGTGAGGCATAGTTCTGGGGGAGTACACTGGTTGGTAAGTACCGTGTTTACTGTTGACTATTTACACCCATAGCTCTCTAGTTTGGGTGCCAGCCTGGATGCCGGTCTGTTTCTGCTTCAGCCTTCACGTTCGTTCTAATGCCAAACAATTTGTTTGGAGTAGTTCCCAGTAGTTCCCAGGTACCCCCGGACGTAGTGTTCATTAGGGCACTATGGTTTTAAAAAGCTTGCTACCGAAAATGTGTGTTTATTATTGACGAGTCCAGGTAGTCTGTCCCCGTTTCAATACATTTTTATCCCTTGTTTAGAGCTTAATGAACACAACCCAGGAAAAAAAATCAGCCTCTTCTCAGTCCTCCTCAGAGCAGTTGCACATAATTACAACGAACCCCCTTGGCTGCTGTTTGGATGACGAACCTGAGTATAAAAAGCAGTATTTTGTAAGCTTTTAAAACGTTTGTTTCCCAGTAGGGGTGTGACCGTTTAAACAACATTGGGATTGTTAACGTTTAGAAAAAAAAACGTAACCTAAACCCCCCCCCCCCCCCCCAAAAAAAAAAAATATCACACTGCAGTTATTACAAAGTTACCATTAACAGGACCCGATCATCATCATAAAGGGAACAAAATAAATAAACAAATACCTAACACAACAATGCTGTAATGTTTTTAGGAGGAGATGTGAATCTTTCAAATTATTTGGCATGGATATAAAGCGCTCCCCACGTCATCGTCATTAACAGTTGGAAAAATGGCAGTGTGAGACAGGGTCGCAACAGCAGTGAAGTCGTGTATGGCAATACTTTGAGAAGTTAAATGAGAAGGTCAGGAAATGCAAACTTTGAGGTGGAATTGAGCTACAGTGGCAGAACAGGTGCAATGCTTAACCATCTGAAAGGGAGGCACCGTGAGCCCCAACCCATTGCTAGCAGCAGTACGATAAAGGATGGAGTGAGAAAATCACAGTGCTGAATTACAGAAATTATTCCAGTTGATATGCAGCCATTGTCAATGGTAGAGGATGTCGGCTTCAACGCCCTGACGGCATATCTAGAACCAGACTACAAGATGCCATGTCGAAAAAGCGTGATGGCCCGGATGGAGAAATTGTACAATGATTGCCCTGCAAGTACAAAGCGCAAGCTCTCAAACACCATACATAGCATAAACAACAGATTGTTGGATGTCTATGAACACACTTGTATATCACTGCAATGAGCCATCACATTGATAAGAAGGGGGACATGAAGTCCCATGACAACCGAGAACATGGAGTAGAGGCACACACCAGAGAAGCTAAAACAACATTAACTACCATGGTTGTTGAGTGGGTGGGGGTCAGCAGTAAGTGCCGTCTGGTAGCCAGGTCTGTGGTAGATTGAACTGCATTGCCCCCTAGCCGTCATAAGCAGGACCATTATCTGAATTGTGAATGATTTTTAAACTAAGATTATTATTTTTACAATTGTCACATCCCTAGTTCCCAGACTTTTAAAAATGTTTCCTGTGAGCCAAGAAGTAAACATATCAAATAAAATGTTTATTGGTCGCGTACACAATTTTGCAGATGTTATCGCAGTTGGAGCGAAATGCTTATGTTTATAGCTCCAACAATGCAGCAATATCTTGCAATACAAAAACAACACACTTTATCCAAAAGTAAAAAAATATCCAGAAATTAAAGACAAATGTATCAGAATGAGCAATGTCAGAGTCCAGAATATAAATAAATATATATATTTATGTGAATGGTGTGTATAGACAAAATAGACAGTATATGGATAAAAAAGGGGTGTAGCTACATATGATGAGCCATGAATATAATAAAGTATATACATACAGTACCAGTCAAACGTTTGGACACCTACTCATTCCAGGGTTTTTTGTTATTTTGACTATTTTCTACATTATAGAATAATACTGTCTGCCATCTGCCCGGTACATTTGAAACTGGGATTCATCCGCGAAGAGCACACTTCTCCAGCAAGCCTGTGGCCATCAAAGTGAGCATTTTCCCACTGAAGTCAGTTATGACACCAAACTGTAATAAGCTTTTTGTGCATATTGAACCTTTCTGGGTTCTTTTATTTCATCTCATAAAACATGGGACCAACACTTAACATGTTGAATTTAAATTTTTGTTCAGTGTAGTTGATTACCTACTAAGTTTAATATATTTTTGAATATTGTTGAATAATGTTTTAATGTCTGGATTCCGTCTGCATTTTCTGCAGATTTTATAGGACCCTGCACTCCACCAGTGCTCTCACCTCCTCCCGGTAGGCTGTCTTGTCACTGTTGTTAATCAGGCCTACCGCTGTTGTGTCGTTAGCAAACTTGACTGAGTTCGAGACGTGTATGGCCACACAGTCATGAGTTAACAGGGAGTACAGGAGGGGGGTGAGCACACACCCCTGTGGGGCCCCCCGTGTTGAACATCAGTGTGGAGGAGGTGTTGTTGCCTACCTTCACCACCTGTGGTCGGGCCCATCAGGAATTCCAGGACCCAGTTGCCCAGGGAGGGATTCAGACCCAGGGCCCTGAGCTTAGTGATGATCTTGTTCTATGCTTCTAATCAGGACACGGTGGCCTCAGATTCAGGTTCCTTCCCACCATTAGGAAATGTCTGCCTGGTTTTTGTTGTACCCTTTTCACACTATTTTAAAAAATAAATAAAAAAGTCCAGAAATGCTAGAATGAAGAAAAAAAACAAACATCCATGCTGAAAATGAGCATGTTTGACAATGTTAGTTAAGTTTAATCTCCACTCATTGATGAAAAAAAATCCCCGTACTCTCACACTGCAGATACAACAATCACCCTTTCCAGGTTTCGGTTTTGATTGAACAATGCATTTAGCACAGCTGGCATCCCACAATTTAAGGAGTGCTCCAATGTGTCCACTGGTCTTTCAGGCTGCTCCCATTTCACTACACTTATTAGTGTGGATGAATATGTAGGGAGACAGTTTAGTGGAGCAGACAGGTAGTTCTTCCCAGCACCTACAGTATACCTCCAAGCATGTCAGCTGTCAACACGACTCCAATACTTCTTAACCTGTTGGGTCTAGGGGGCAGCATTTGCACGTCTGGATAAAAAAAATGTACCCGATTTAATCTGGTTACTAATCCTACCCAGTAACTAGAATATGCATATACTTATTATATATGGATAGAAAACACTCTAAAGTTTCCAAAACTGTTTGAATGGTGTCTGTGAGTATAACAGAACTCATTTGGCAGGCAAAACCCTGAGACATTTTCTGACAGGAAGTGGATACCTGATGTGTTGTATTGACTTTAAACCTATCCCATTGAAAAACACAGGGGTTTAGGAATATTTTGGCACTTCCTATTGCTTCCACTAGATGTCACCAGCCTTTACAAAGTGTTTTGAGTCTTCTGGAGGGAGATCTGACCGAACAAGAGCCATGGAACGGTGATGTCCCATTAGACACCTGGCGCGCTACTTCATGTTGGGTACCCTCGTTCCAATACGTTATAAAAGGCTATGCATTCGTCCACCTTGAATATTATTCATGTTCTGGTTAAAAAAGGCCCTAATGATTTATGCTATACAACGTTTGACATGTTTGAACGAACGGAAATATATTTTTTCCCCTCGTTCATGACGAGAAGTCCGGCTGGCTTACATCATGTGCTAACGAGACGGAGATTTTTGGACATAAATGATGAGCTTTTTTGAACAAAACTACATTCGTTATGGACCTGTGATACCTGGAAGTGACATCTGATGAAGAGAATCAAAGGTAATGGATTATTTACATAGTATTTTCGATTTTAGATCTCCCCAACATGACGTCTAGTCTGTATCGCAACGCGTATTTTTCTGGGCACAGTGCTCAGATTATTGCAAAGTGTGATTTCCCAGTAAGGTTATTTTTAAATCTGGCAAGTTGATTGCGTTCAAAAGATGTAAATCTATAATTCTTTAAATGACAATATAATATTTTACCAATGTTTTCTAATTTTAATTATTTAATTTGTGACGCTGACTTGACTGCCGGTTATTGGAGGGAAACGATTTCCTCAACATCAATGCCATAGTAAAACGCTGTTTTTGTATATAAATATGAACTTGATAGAACTAAAAATGCATGCATTGTCTAACATAATGTCCTAGGAGTGTCATCTGATGGAGATTGTAAAAGGTTAGTGTATCATTTTAGCTGGTTTTATGGTTTTGGTGACCCTGTCTTTGACTTGACAAAACATTACACACAACTCTTGTAAATGTACTGTCCTAACATACTCTAAATTTATGCTTTCGCCGTAAAACCTTTTTGAAATCGTAAAACGTGGTTAGATTAAGGAGATGTTTATCTTTCAAATGGTGTAACATAGTTGTATTTTTGAAAAATTTGAATTTTGACATTTATTTGGATTCAAATTTGCCGCTCTTGAAATGCACCTGCTGTTGATGGAGTGCACCACAGGTGGCACGCTAGCGTCCCACCTAGCCCCAAGAGGTTAACTCCTCAGATCTTACCAAAGCATTCTGCACAGACATACTATAGCCCCAATGCATTGGGAGAGAGATTGCAGTTGAACTAGAATGAACTGTCAAATGCTGATATTTGATGTGACGGAATGTTTTTGAATGTAAAGTACAGTAACCTAGGGATGGGCATTCGAAATTATTTCACTATTCGAATAATCTAGATAGTCGAAAATTATTATTTTTTTATCTCTACTCTTGACCAATCAGAATGATGCAAAATGCCACAACAGCAGACAATGAGCAGTTTCAGGGGGCTATTCCGGTAGCTGTTGGCTAACATCAGCCTAGGTTAACCTGTTATGGCTAGGGGGCAGTATTTTCACGGCTGGATAAAAAACGTACCCGATTTAATCTGGTTACTACTCCTGCCCAGTAACTAGAATATGCATATAATTATTGGCTTTGGATAGAAAACACTCCAAAGTTTCTAAAACTGTTTGAATGGTGTCTGTGAGTATAACAGAACTCAAATGGCAGGTCAAAACCTGAGAGATTCCTTTACAGGAAGTGGCCTGTCTGACCATTTCTTGAACTTCTTTTCCATCTCTATCTTTTACAAAGGATCTCTGCTCTAACGTGACACTTCCTATGTCTTCCATGGGCGCTCAAAGCCCGGGAAAAAACAGAATGTCGTCATCCCAGCCCCAGGCTGAAACACATTATCGCCTTTCTCAAGTGGCCAATCAAGGGACTGTGGGCATTAGGCGCATGCCCTGGCCGCCCCCGTCTTTGTGATTTTTCCTCTGTTTGCCGAAAAGGAGATTCCCGGTCGGAATATTATCGCTTTTTTACGAGATAAATTGCATAAAAATTGATTTTAAACAGCGGTTGACATGCTTCGAAGTACGGTAATGGAATATTTAGAATTTTTTTGTCACGAATTTCGCCATGCGCACGACCCTGATTTACCATTTCGGATAGTGTCTGGGACGCACGAACAAAACGCCGCTATTCGGATATAACAATGGATTATTTTGGACCAAACCAACATTTGTTATTGAAGTAGCAGTCCTGGGAGTGCATTCTGACGAAGACAACAAAAGGTAATCAAACTTTTATAATAGTAAATCTGATATTGGTGAAGGCTAAACTTGCCGGGTGTCTAAATAGCTAGCCCGTGATGGCTGGGCTATGTACTTAGAATATTGCAAAATGTGCTTTCACCAAAAAGCTATTTTAAAATTGGACATATCGAGTGCATAGAGGAGTTCTGTATCTATAATTCTTAAAATAATTGTTATGCTTTTTGTGAACGTTTATCGTGAGTAATTTAGTAAATTGTTAGCAAATTCCCCGGAAGTTTGCGGGGGGTATGCTAGTTCTGAACGTCACATGCTAATGTAAAAAGCAGTTTTTTGATATAAATATGAACTTGATTGAACAAAACATGCATGTATTGTATAACATAATGTCCTAGGTGTGTCATCTGATGAAGATCATCAAAGGTTAGTGCTGCATTTAGCTGTCTTCTGGGTTTTTGTGACATTATATGCTAGCTTGAAAAATGGGTGTCTGATTATTTCTGGCTTGGTACTCTGCTGACATAATCTAATGTTTTGCTTTCGCTGTAAAGCCTTTTTGAAATCGGACAGTGTGGTTAGATAAAGGAGAGTCTTGTCTTTAAAATGCTGTGAAATAGTCATATGTTTGAAAAATTGAAGTTTTTGTATTTTTGAGGAATTTGTAATTCGCGCCACGCCTATCATTGGATATTGGAGCAGGTGTTCCGCTAGCGGAACGTCTAGATGTAAGAGGTTTTAACAGCAACAGTGAAAGAATAATGTTCAGCATCATAAAATTGATTCTGTTCCCCAAAAAGTTTTTTGTTGAGTGTTTTGCATTGATCTGTGTCAGGTCCTGTGAATCTTCCATTGATGCTCACTTGTAGGCTAATCACTAGTGGGGTAAATAGCATACCGTTGTCAAGTTTCAATATCACATGATGCTCACTTGTAGGCTAATCACTAGTGGGGTAAATAGCATACCGTTGTCAAGTTTCAATGTCACATGATGCTCACTTGTAGGCTAATCACTAGTGAGGTAAATAGCATATCGTTGTCAAGTTTCAAGTTTTAATGTCACATGCACAAGTACAGTGAAATGCCTCTTGCAAGCTCTAACCCCAACAATGCAGTAATTAATAACAATAACATTTTAAAAAAACAACAAGGAAGAACAAAAACACACAAGATATTGTTAGAACACAATAAATGAAGCATACTATGCAAACGGTCAGGGCTGACCGAAGGGCTAAATGCGCTATGAAAATAAAATGCCTTTCAATGTAAAACTCTAAATCCATAGAGAGAAAATGAGATTGATAAGAAAACAATCACTTTGTGTGTCCTCAGAACTGTATTAACAGTGAGCAACTGTAAACAATATCAAAATCACTTGACATCTTTAGCAGCAGTAGCTCAATGTGCCATAGGCTACATAAAGACTAGATTCTAAAGTTTGTTGTGTTATTAAATTAAGCATTTCAAATGACACGGTATTCGGACCCCTTGACGTTTTCCACATAGTTACGTTACAGCCTTATTCTAAAAATGATTAAATAGTTGTTTTTTCCTCATCAATCTACAAACAATACCCATAATGACAAAGCGAAAACAGAAATACCTTATTTACATAAATATTTAGACCCTATGCTATGAGACATGAAATTGAGCTTAGGTGCATCCTGTTTCCATTGATCATCATTGAGATGTTTCTACAACTTGAATGGAGTCCACCTGTGGTAAATTAATTTGATTGGACATGATTTGGAAAGGCGCACACCTGTCTATATAAGGTCCCACAGTTGACAGTACATGTCAGAGCAAAAACCAAGCCATGAGGTCGAAGGTATCGTCCGTAGAGCTCCGAGACAGGATTGTGTCGAGGCACAGATCTTGGGAAGGGAACCAAAACATTTCTGCAGCATTGATGATCCCCAAGAACACAGTGGCCACCATCATTCTTAAATGGAAGAAATTTGGAACCACCAAGACTCTTCCTAGAGCTGGCTGGCCCAGCCAGAACAATCGGGGGAGAAGGGCCTTGGTCAGGGAGGTGACCAACAACACGGTTGTCACTCATAGCGCTCCAGAGTTCATCTGTGGAGATGAGAGAACCTTCCAGAAGGACAACCATCTCTGCAGCACTCCATAGGCCTATATGGTAGAGTGGCCAGACGGAAGCCACTCCTCAGTAAAAGGCATAGATGAGAGCCCACTTGGAGTTTGCCAAAAGGCACCTAAACAACTCTCAGACCATGAGAAACAAGATTCTCTGGTCTGCTGAAACCAGGATTGAACTCTTTGGCCTGAATGCCAAGCGTCACGTCTGCAGGAAACCTGGCACCATCCCTACGATGAATCATGGTGAT
This sequence comes from Salmo salar, assembly GCF_965601325.2. Taxonomy (NCBI): domain Eukaryota; kingdom Metazoa; phylum Chordata; class Actinopteri; order Salmoniformes; family Salmonidae; genus Salmo; species Salmo salar. Next base: position 1,718,640 of record NC_138311.1, read on the forward strand.
GGCAGCATCATGCTGTGGGGATGTTTTTCAGTGGCAGGGACTTGGAGACTAGTCAGGATCGAGGGAAAGATCAACGGAGCAAAGCACAGAGACATCCTTGATGAAAACCTGCTCCAGAGTGCTCAAGACCTCAAACTGGGGCAAAGGTTCAACTTCAAAACAGGAGAACAACCATAAGCACACAGCCAAGACAACACAGGAGTAGCTTCGGAACAAGTCTCTGAATGTCCTTGAGTGGCCCAGCCACAGCCCGGATTTGAATCAGATCAAACATCTCCTGAGGGCCCTGAAAATAGCTCCCCATGACAGCGCTTGAGAGGATCTGCAGAGAAGAATGGGAGAAACTATTCAAATACAGTTGTGCCAAGCCTGTAGCGTCATACCCAAGAAGAATCAAGGCTGTAATTGCTGCCAAAGGTGCTTCAACAAAGTAATGAGTAAAGGGTCTGAATACTTATGTAAATGTTGTACACTGCTCAAAAAGATAAAGGGAACACTAAAATAACACATCCTAGATCTGAATGAATGAAATAATCTTATTAAATACTTTTTTCTTTACATAGTTGAATGTGCTGCCAACAAAATCACACAAAAATAATCAATGGAAATCCAATTTATCAACCCATGGAGATCTGGATTTGGAGTCACACTCAAAATTAAAGTGGAAAACCACACTACAGGCTGATCCAACTTTGATGTAATGTCCTTAAAACAAGTCAAAATGAGGCTCAGTAGTGTGTGTGGCCTCCAGGTGCCTGTATGACCTCCCTACAATGCCTGGGCATGTTCCTGATGAGGTGGCGGATGGTCTCCTGAGGGATCTCCTTCCAGACCTGGACTAAAGCATCCGCCAACTCCTGGACAGTCTGTGGTGCAACGTGGCGTTGGTGGATGGAGCGAGACATGATGTCCCAGATGTGCTCAATTGGATTCAGGTCTGGGGAACGGGCGGGCCAGTCCATAGCATCAATGCCTTCCTCTTGCAGGAACTGCTGACACACTCCAGCCACATGAGGTCTAGCATTGTCTTGCATTAGGAGGAACCCAGGGCCAACCGCACCAGCATATAATCTCACAAGGGGTCTGAGGATCTCATCTCGGTACCTAATGGCAGTCAGGCTACCTCTGGCAAGCACATGAGGGCTGTGCGGCCCCCCAAAGAAATGCCACCCCACACCATGACTGACCCACCGCCAAACCGGTCATGCTGGAGGATGTTGCAGGCAGCAGAACGTTGTCCACGGCGTCTCCAGACTCTGTCACGTCTGTCACGTGCTCAGTGTGAACCTGCTTTCATCTGTGAAGAGCACAGGGCGCCAGTGGCGAATTTGCCAATCTTGGTGTTCTCTGGCAAATGCCAAACGTCCTGCACGGTGTTGGGCTGTAAGCACAACCCACACCTGTGGACGTTGGGCCCTCATACCACCCTCATGGAGTCTGTTTCTGACCGTTTGAGCAGACACATGCACATTTGTGGCCTGCTGGAGGTCATTTTGCAGGGCTCTGGCACTGCTCCTCCTGCTCCTCCTTGCACAAAGGCGGTGGTAGCGGTCCTGCTGCTGGGTTGTTGCTCTCCTACGGCCTCCTCCACGTCTCCTGATGTACTGGCCTGTCTCCTGGTAGCGCCTCCATGCTCTGGACACTACGCTGACAGACACAGCAAACCTTCTTGCCACAGCTCGCATTGATGTGCCATCCTGGATGAGCTGCACTACCTGAGCCACTTGTGTGGGTTGTAGACTCCGTCTCATGCTACCACTAGAGTGAAAGCACCGCCAGCATTCAAAAGTGACCAAAACATCAGCCAGGAAGCATAGGAACTGAGAAGTGGTCTGTGCAGAACCACTCCTTTATTGGGGGTGTCTTGCTAATTGCCTATAATTTCCACCTGTTGTCTATTCCATTTGCACAACAGCATGTGAAATGTATTGTCAATCAGTGTTGCTTCCTAAGTGAACAGTTTGATTTCACAGAAGTGTGATTGACTTGGAGTTACATTGTTTTGTTTAAGTGTTCCCTTTATTTTTTTGAGCAGTATATTTCCGTTTTTTTATATACATTTGCAAACATTTCTAAAAAACATTTTTTGCTTTGTCATTATGGGGTATTGTGTGTAGATAAAACACAGTTGAGTTCGGAAGTTTACATACACTTATGTTGAGTCATTAAAACTTGTTTTTCAACAAATCCACAAATGTCTTGTTAACAAACAATGGTTTTGGCAAGTCGGTTAGGACATCTACTTTGTGCATGACACAAGTAATTTTTCCAACAACTGTTTACAGACAGATTATTTTACTTATAATTCACTGTATCACAATTCCAGTGGGTCAGAAGTTTACATACACTAAGTTGACTGTGCCTTTAAACAGCTTGGAAAATCCCAGAAAATGATGTCATGGCTTTAGAAGCTTCTGATAGGCTAATTGACATCATTTGAGTCAATTGGAGGTGTACCTGTGGATGCATTTCAAGGCCTACCTTGAAATTCAGTGCCTCTTTGCTTGACATCATCCTTGGGAGCAATTTGCAAACGCCTGAAGGTACCACGTTCATCTGTACAAACAATAGTACGCAGGTATAAACACCATGGGACCACGCAGCCGTCATACCGCTCAGGAAGGAGACGCGTTCTGTCTCCTAGAGATGAACCTACATTGCTGCGAAAAGTGCAAATCAATCCCAGAACAACAGCAAAGTACCTTGTGAAGATGCTGGAGGAAACAGGTACAAAAATATCTATATCCACAGTAAAACAAGTCCTATATCGACATAACCTGAAAAGGCCGCTCAGCAAGGTAGAAGCCACTGCTCCAAAACCGCCATAAAAAAAACCAGACTACGGTTTGCAACTGCACATGGGGACAAATATCGTACTTTTTGGAGAAATGTCCTCTGGTCTGATGAAACAAAAATAGAACTGTTTGGCCATAATGACCATCGTTATGTTTGGAGGAAAAAGGGGGAGGCTTGCAAGCTGAAGAATACCATCCCAACCGTGAAGGACGGTGTGACAGCATCATGTTGTGGGGGTGCTTTGCTGCAGGAGGGACTGGTGCACTTCACAAAATAGATGGCATCATGAGGCAGGAAAATTATGTGGATATATTGAAGCAACATCTCAAGACATTGGTCCGGACGTTAAAGCTTGGTCACAAATGGGTCTTCCAAATGGACGATGACCCCAAGCATACTTCCAAAGTTGTGGCAAAATGGCTTGAGGAATACAAAGTCAAGGTATTGGAGTGGCCATCACAAAGCCCTGACCTCAATCCCATAGAACAATTGTGGACAGAACTGAAAAAGTGTGTGCGAGCAAGGAGGCCTACAAACCTGACTCAGTTACACCAGCTCTGTCAGGAGGAATGGGCCAAAATTCACCCAACTTATTGTGGGAAGCTTGTGGAAGGCTACCCGAAACATTTGACCCAAGTTACCAAATACTAATTGAGTGAATGTAAACTTCTGACCCACTGGTAATGTGACGAAAGAAATAAAAGCTGAAATAAATCATTCTCTATACTATTATTCTGACATTTCACATTCTTAAAATAAAGTGGTGATCCTAACTGACCTAAAACAGGAAATATTTACTCGGATTAAATGTCAAGAATTGTGAAAAACTGAGTTTAAATGTATTTGGCTAAGGTGTATGTAAACTTCCGACTTCAACTCTATATCTACTCAATCAATATTAGTGTAAGGCTGTAACGTAACAGAATGTGGAAAAAGTCAAGGGGTCTGAATACTTTCCGAAGGCACTGTATATGACAAATACTTGAAGTATATTTTTTAAGCTGTCAGTATTTTATGTTTTTGAAAGTATTTGAGCTGAACTTGATTTAGCTTGGCGTTTCGACTTCTGGGACTATTCCATTGGCTTCAAATTAAATTAAGTGCTTGAAAGTATTTTACATAGGTCTTTGACCTAGCTCTGCTTTGAATATGAAGGATGCGAATGGCACTCACCAGTCCAGCAATCGGTGTGGAGAGTCTGTTCACCCTCTTGATGATGCCTGGTTTGATCCTGTTGATCAGACTGGATGGAGAGAACGAGAGAGAGAGAGAGAAATAGTAAGAGAGTGGTCATCGGTTGCTTGCTTGGTTCTGATTAGAGGGGTTGAGGAACACAAACAGTGACAATTGTCTGTGTGTGCTGCATGCGTTTACGATTTCCTTTAAAATTGTGGCCACCTGGCTCCAATTTACTAAATGGCCACGGCGCTACAAGGGAAACAGGCTGAGTTTGCGTCCCAAATGGCACCCTATTCCCTATATATTGGCCTATAGGGCTCTGGTCAAAATAAGTGCCCTATGTAGGAAATGGGATGCCATTTGAGAAATGGGCCGGGTCTCTAATGCAGAAAACCTGCAAACATGCCCCGCTCTCTTGAAACAACCCATTTCACTACAACACCCACCTCTCACTTAGACTGGTCCCAGATCTGTTTGTCCTGTAGCTAACTTCTATGGGCGTTGCCATGGCAATACAGCATCTGGGACCAGGCTACCTTTCACACTCACTCTCCCTCTCTTCTAGAAAACAGTGTAAACTCCTATGGTGACATCATGGGGTATTACAGTGTAATCAGAGGCTTAACTTTTGGTAACTAAGGCCTGTTCACCCTTATATAATAAGCAGGTGTGGCCAGAGAGCAATGCTCCTATAGTAGCAATAGGTTAGGACCACACCGAATGTGCTATGGCAGTTTCTTTTAACTCCTACTGAATTATTTGGGTATCAAGAGCTGCCTTAATTCAAATGGAATAATATAGTTGAACATAAGACAAAACATGAACAGCAACTGCACAATAAAATGTACAGACAATGTTGAGAAGGAAGTGATAAGCACATTCCATCCCTTCCTGCAGATTACCGCCATGTATCCAGCTCCTTGGGTTGGACATGAGGGGAGGACAGGAGAGGGAGAACAGTAGTGGGGGGGGGGCTGAGAGGTAAGCTGGGGAGGGTAGAGAGGGAGGAGAGGGAAGGGGAGGAGAGGGAAGAGAGGAGAGAAGAAAGGAGAGGAAAAGCAGTGTTCAGAGTCATTTAACTTCCAGTCAATTCAGGAAGTACACTGAAATTACAATTACAATTCTCTTCAATGCTTTTCAATGTGGAACATTAGGAATTTGAATTTTATTTACTTTCTAAATTGAAATGGAATTGACCCCAAACCTGATTTGTTTTTTTATTTTATCTTTCTCACTTTATAATTTTATGGGAAGGACTTTTTTTGTATGAAATGTGTGACTTGATTTTATTTAAGAACAGAGGAGAGGAGCCGAGAGAAGAGAAAAGCTGGCAGACACGGAGGTTCCAACTTTAATGTTAAGTTTTGCTCTTACTAATGATCTAGGAGAGTGTGAAACACTGACCTTTGTGATCAGGTCATTGTAATGAGAAATTGAAACATGAAGAAACAATCCATCTAGGAAAATGGATGTTAAACATAGAAGTGTGATGGTGTAATGAGTTTGATAAGATTTATATGATCAAATATCACCATTTGTGATGCCTTGTTGTGCCATTGCTGATTAGGTTAAGCCAACAATGGTTTGATAGTTCATGGCTTCATCAGTCAGTAAACATAACTACTACACAATGCAGTTCTCACATAATACATGGGTTATTTTGTAGCCTGGTCCCTGATGCGTTTGTGCTGTCTTGCCAACGCCTGAGGTTATTGTATTGCAAAACATGACAACTACCATAGGAGTTGACAATTAAGCACAAACAGATCTGGGACCAGGCTAATAGTACTTAAGACTACTTCCATAGAAATTGAGAAAACATTGAGAAGTGCCTGACTGACTACGTGTCTGCCATTCTCCTGAGGGTGGTAAAAAGTCGAGTCAGGTTGAGATCAGCAGAATGAGGGTCTGTCTGTCTGTGCTTTAGAGTGAACCGCCCAAGTGGTCAGGGAGATTTAGCAATGGCCTGTGGTAATTACAGCCCTCTTCTGAGTCACTGAAACAACACCATGGTGTAAGGGCACAGCAATAAAAAACACACAAACAGAGAGAGAGAAGATGCACGCATGCACACAACCTTTTCATAACGTCATGCTAACATCTTCCACATGAGTTAAGTGTTCTCAAATTCATCAAGGTTAATCCAGCACTGCTTTGCTTTCCACTGTGGTTTCAGCTACAGCGATCCCAATTACTCTACAGCCTATCACCCCACCCCTTTCATTAAAGAAGCCAAGATGGCACCCAGCCCGCTCCATCCCAATCACATTTGTCTCAAAGGCAAAACCATCCACCTTTAAAATACATTACAAGACATCATAGCAAAACAAGACAGGACAGGGAACTCAATTATCTTTGTGGGGTTCTCCTAGTAACATTCTGCTCTGGGAAAGCTAAGTAACAAGACATCATAGCAAAACAAGACGGGACAGGGAACTAAATTATCTTTGTGGGGTTCTCCTAGTAACATTCTGCTCTGGGAAATCTAAGTAACAAGACATCATAGCAAAACAAGACGGGACAGAGCAGAATATGACATTCAAACACTAACAATAGAACCTTTGGTTTGGTATCTTACATGTAAGTCAAAAGGTGGTTTAACACATTCTACAGTTAATTCGTCACTGGGAAATCTCAGTAACACTACTTCACATGGAAGAAGTAGAGGTCTGGGGGAGGGGCAGAGAGGGAGGAGAGAGACCTGGGATAAGCAGGAGTACTTACTCACACAACAAAACTCAGTTTTCCAGTGCAGATCGGAAGTTGTTGCTCCAAAATGTTTTCTTGGTTACTCCCTGTAAATGGGATGAAAAGACGGATACAGAGTGAAAGGGAGAGAGAGACTTAGTTAACCTAGAGAAGAAAGTTAGGATGTAGACAACAGTAGAAGGAGGAAGCTCTGCGTTGTTCTTTCCTTCTAGGCCTCCTCTACTAAATTCCTGCAGAGTGAAAGTTCAGTTCAGGTTTCAGAGTCTGAGTCAGTGAGTAATTTAGTGTGTTTTCTCCTATAAAAAGGTCCCCAGTAAACAGAAAAGGGGAGAGCTATAAACTGTTCTGAAGCCAGCCAGGCAGACCACAGGGACTATAAGCTAGCATCTAGAGTAAAGAGGAACACACACACACAATGTTACAGCCTCATGCCTTTCCCATGATCTCAAACCACTGCTGCAGGAACACAGAGCAAGAGAAACAGGCCATTGTTGTGGTCAAAACACACAGACTGGAACACACATAGGGTTGCACATTTTGGGGAATATTCAGAGGTGGAAACTTTCCGTGGGAATTAACGGAATATATGGGAATTAACGGAAATATATGCAAATCAATATTAATACCATTTAAATGTAGATGTTTATTGCATTGGATATAGTTACCATATCATATGGAGACAGAAACATAAACCTTTTACCATATCATATGGAGACAGAAACATAAACCTTTTACCATATCATATGGAGACAGAAACATAAACCTTTTACCTTATCATAAGTAGACATAATTGCAAATTATAAAATCCTACCAATAGAAATAAAAAACGATTTAGTTACGAATTGAACTTTAATTAAATTAGTTGACATGGGATGATTTCACTGAACATCAAAAGGGAAAATTGAATGATCCCCAATGATCCATCATATCTCCCAAAAACATTTTCGACATACATCTGTAAAAAGCTTTGCTTGTCTTCCTCGCAGGCTTCCATGTCTTCTCCCTGGACCTCCTCAATCTCCACCTCTTGAACATCAGACTCTGAGGCCTCATCTTCACTGTCACCTTTCAACCTTGTTGAGGATGGCTTGTTTGTCAGGCTTAAAAAAACTCACATTTGCCCAGATGGACACCACTTTTTCAACCCTTGTATTGGTCAGCCTGTAGCATGCTTTGGTGTGTGTTCCCAAACAAGGACTAGTTGCGCTCTGAGGCGGCTGATGTTGGTGGGATTTGGAGGATGATGGAGGCAACAGGGGAAAGAGCCTCAGATCCACAAAGTCCCTTCCACCAGGTGGCTGATGAGATATGATGGCACGACTGCCATATTGCATTTCCATCCCAAAGCCCTTGCTTGGAAGTGTACTTTGCCAGACCGATCCTCTTGATGGGGCTGTCCATATCGGCAGACTGTGATATGGCCATTTTTTGGAGAGACTCCTTCCCCTCCAGGAGACTGTCAAACATGATGACAACACCATTCCAATGGGTGTTGCTGAGCAGCTTCAATGTGGTGCCCTTATTCTTCTCACTTTGTTTGGTGAGGTAAATTGCTGCTATAACTTGATCACACTTCACATATCTAACCATTTTCTTGGCTCTCTTGTAGAGTGTATCCATTGTTTTCAGTGCCATGATGTCCTTGAGGAGGAGATTCAATGCATGAGCAGCACAGCCAATGGGTGTGATGTGAGGGTAGGACCTCTCCACTTTAGACCAATCAGCCTTCAAGTTCGTAGCATTGTCTGTCACCAATGCAAATACCTTCTGTGGTCCAAGGTCATTGATGACTGCCTTCATATCTTTTGCAATGTAGAGACCGGTGTGTCTGTTGTCCCTTGTGTCTGTGCTCTTGTAGAATACTGGTTGAGGGGTGGAGATGATGTCGTTAATTATTCTTGGCCCACAAACATTCGACCACCCATCAGAGATGACTGCAATACAGTCTGCTTTCTCTATAATTTGCTTGACCTTCACTTGAACTCTTTTGAGCTCTGCATCCAGCAAATTAGTAGATAAAGCATGTCTGGTTGGAGGGGTGTATGCTGGGCGAAGAACATTCAGAAATCTCTTCCAATACACATTGCCTGTGAGCATCAGAGGTGACCCAGTTGCATACACAGCTCGAGCAAGACATTCATCAGCATTTCTCTGACTACGTTCCTCCATTGAGTCAAAGAAACTTCTGATTCCAGGAGGACCATGAGCTGTTGCTATCGATAAGGTGTCTGATTCATCATTTTTACCTCGAATAGAAGTAGAGGGACATTTGTTAGAGGTTGCTTGTTGTGAGCCCCGAGGAAACTTTATGCACTTGGCCAGATGATTCTGCATCTTTGTTGCATTCTTCACATATGATTTGGCACAGTATTTGCAAATGTACACAGCTTTTCCTCCTACATTAGCTGCAGTGAAATATCTCTACACATCAGATAGTGCCTGTGGCATTTTCCTGTAAAGATTATAAATACAATTAGTAAAAAATAAATACAATTCCATGTACAGATACATAGTTAAGCAGTTAGATTAAACAACTCCTTTGTAAGATAAATGTTTTAAAATGAAACATGTATGGAAACAGGTGAATTAACACACCTCAGTTAGCAGACTCAAGCAAGCTAAAACCCACATGGTAGCAAAAACGAGCTATTAGAAATTGTTAACAAGTTAGAAATTATTTAAACACACTTTTCTGTAGGCTACTAGTTAACAAAAAATAATGTATGTTATATAAAATATATTCACCCCACCCAGTATTGTAATCAAAACTTACCAGAAAGCATGTAGTCCTTGGCTCAGACAGTGTAGTAGTATGGGCTCAATAGCATCTCATTAGTGTGCAAGAGCTTGAGAATCAGCTGTACATGTGATGGAAGAGTGCACTGCACATGTGATGGCACTGTGCATGCAGAGGGTAGCAATTCCATTAAATTGGGGATAGTTTAAACAAAATATGCCACAAGACCTAGAATTGCCTTTTGCACACACGTGCAAAAGCACGGACAGACACACAGGCACATGCACACAGACACACGCAAAAAGGAAGAACAGGCCCTACCCACCCAGACCTGCCAGTGAGGTCTCAGGGATCAGTCAGGGCATGCCCCAATCCATTGTTCCCTTCCCATTTAAAGTGCACCTTCAAAAAGGACACTCACTGAAAGAACAGCACAATGGACAGAGGGGCCAAATATAAGGGCAACACACGCTGTTATTTTCAGATTGGGTCCAGTTACGCACCCAAATCACCTCCCTGGGAAACCGAGTTCTAGTCTGAAATGGTTACTCAGTCATTCCTACTAAATGTCACATCACATTGGCTATTAGGTAAGGGATAAAAGCCGACATTCAGTACATTATCTAAGGGATAACTGTAACTGGCGTGCAGCGCCTATATCAGATGGTGTTGCGTTGTGTTCTTTATTGATAGCTCTTGATCACAGGGCAAAAAGAAAGGGGGCATCAGGGCTGGACGTCGTACAGGTCATATACACTATATATACACACAAAAGTATGTGGACATCCCTTCAAATGAGTGGATTTGGCCATTTCAGCCACACACATTGCTGACAGGCATATAAAATAGAGCACAAAGCCATGCAATCTCCATAGTTAAACATTGGCAGCAGAATGGCCTTACTGAAGAGCTCAGTGACATTCAACGTGGCACCGTCATAGGATGCCACCTTTCCAACAAGTCAGTTGGCCGAGCAACTGCACACAAACCTCAGATCACCATGTGCAATGCCAAGTGTCGGTTGAGTGTTATAAAGCTCGCCACCATTGAATCCCGCTTCACTATCTGGCAGTCCGACAGACGAATCTGGGTTTGGTGGATGCCAGCAGAATGCTACCTGCCCCAATGCATAGTACCAGCTGTAAAGTTTGGTGGAAGAGGAATAATGATCTGGGGCTGTTTTTCATGGTTCAGCCTGGACCCCTTAGTTCTAGTGAATGGAAATCGTAACGCTACAGCATACAATGACATTCTTGACAATTCTGTGCTTCCAACTTTGTGGCAACAGTTTGGGGAAGGCCCTTTCATGTTTCAGCATGACAATGCCCCGTGTACAAAGCGAGGTCCATACAGAAATGACTGGCCGGCACAGAGCCCTGACCTCAACTCCATCACACACCTTCGGGATGAATTGGAAAGCCGACTGCGAGCCAGGCCAAATCACCCAACCTCACGAATGCTCATGGCTGAATGGAATCAAGTCACCGCAGCAATGTTCCAACATCTAGTGGAAAGCCTTCCCAGAAGAGTGGAGGCTGTAATAGCAGCAAGGGGGAGACCAACTTCATATTAATGCCCATGATTTTGAAATGAGATGTCTGACGAGCAGGTGTCCACATACTTTTGGTCATGTAGTGTAATTGCTGTGCCTCCCCTCATTCAGATGGAAACAGCTCTGAACGAGCTCACGCAAGCAGCGCTGATGTTACACACAGGGCCCAACAAAATACCAGTAGGAAGTCAACCAAAAACAAATGAGGAAAAATTGGCTATTTGGTGAATACTGATCACAGTTTACTAACTCCAGTTACATAATTAACGAGGGGCTATGCGTTCTATGGAAAATAATGAACGACGCAGAAGTTGTGTTCCACAACGCAATAGCATTGCATTCTTTTCCAGAGAATGCAGAGCCCAGAGTTGACTGTGTTCATTTGCCAGTATAAATGTGTTCAACATTCACTGAAGTAGCTAGCAAGTTACCAAATAAACAGACTTGGTAGTTTAGCTAGCCAAACCATCAGTCCTAGCTTGCTATTATGAAAATGTAATTCAACAATGCCAATAATATTTTCAATTCAACTTTTGCTTTCAAAAGCAGCTCAAACATAGAACATGTAAGAATAACTATAGCCATTTAATTCTACCGTTCGGATATACAGTGAGTTATTGGGAAATAATGCACACTCTAGAATGCTCTTCAAGCCAATAAGATACGAGTATTCAACAATGCCATGGGCTGCATTCCAAACATTTAAAGGACACACCCTCTCCCCTCAAATTAAGTGGACACTTCTGATGACGTATCATGACGTATGATGAGTTGACACTTGCAGGGCAAGGGAGGAATCAATACATTTTTAAAAGGACCGCCCTTGCCCGGAAATTCATCACTCCTTTGACATACGGTTTGTGCTTTCAGTCATGGTAGCTGTTGTGTGTGCTAGAAGACAACGCATCCGCAGACATTGATTACTAGCCATCCGAAGATATCAGGTAAATTGAAAATGATGTAGAAGTGTGATGTCAGGGAAAGTTGTATACAATAGCTAACGTTTCCAAAAGCTAACCAACCAAAAACATCATTACTTTTACAAGACGTGTTTGTGCCGTCATGTGCATTAGTACTGTAGCACAATTTCTAAATTATTTACATTTGTTTTTACTTACAATTGTATGTTGACTTCTCCATATTGATGTGGGTTATTAGTTTTGGCTGACTTTTCTTAGCAGATGTACAATCATAACGAATTGAATTATGGGGCGTTTCAGGCCCCGGAGTGAACAGAACTGTACACTCGCACACTATCAAAAACGAGGGCTGAGGGCCTTACGTTGCCAACCCCCCATGCTTTGCTAATTGTTTGGACCAACGGCAAAGATGGCCGTGGGGATTCCCCCAAGGGCATACGGAGTGGGTAAGTGGAGGAGGGTATGTCTTTTACGTGTTTGGAACACAGCTCTGATTTAACTTGGGACATTTTTTTATTTATTTTTTATTTCACCTTTATTTAACCAGGTAGGCTAGTTGAGAACAAGTTCTCATTTACAACTGCGACCTGGCCAAGATAAAGCAAAGCAGTGTGACACAGACAACAACACATTGAGTAAACAATAAAAAGAGACTGAAAATAAAATTGAAATATACTGCTAAAAAAAAAGGGAACACTTAAACAACACATCCTAGATCTGAATGAAAGAAATAATCTTATGAAATACTTTTTTCTTTACATAGTTGAATGTGCTGCCAACAAAATCACACAAAAATAATCAATGGAAATCCAATTTATCAACCCATGGAGGTCTTGATTTGGAGTCACACTCAAAATTAAAGTGGAAAACCACACTACAGGCTGATCCAACTTTGATGTAATGTCCGTAAAACAAGTCAAAATGAGGCTCAGTAGTGTGTGTGGCCTCCACGTGCCTGTATGACCTCCCTACAACGCCTGGGCATGCTCCTGATGAGGTGGCGGATGGTCTCCTGAGGGATCTCCTCCCAGACCTGGACTAAAGCATCCGCCAACTCCTGGACAGTCTGTGGTGCAACGTGGCGTTGGTGGATGGAGCGAGACATGATGTCCCAGATGTGCTCAATTGGATTCAGGTCTGGGCCAGTCCATAGCATCAATGCCTTCCTCTTGCAGGAACTGCTGACACACTCCAGCCACATGAGGTCTAGCATTGTCTTGCATTAGGAGGAACCCAGGGCCAACCGCACCAGCATATGGTCTCACAAGGGGTCTGAGGATCTCATCTCGGTACCTAATGGCAGTCAGGCTACCTCTGGCGAGCACATGGAGGGCTGTGTGGCCCCCCAAAGAAATGCCACCCCACACCATGACTGACCCACTGCCAAACCGGTCATGCTGGAGGATGTTGCAGGCAGCAGAACATTCTCCACGGCGTCTCCAGACTCTGTCACGTCTGTCACGTGCTCAGTGTGAACCTGCTTTCATCTGTGAAGAGCACAGGGCGCCAGTGGCGAATTTGCCAATCTTGGTGTTCTCTAGCAAATGCCAAACGTCCTGCACGGTGTTGGGCTGTAAGCACAACCCCCACCTGTGGACGTCGGGCCCTCATACCACCCTCATGGAGCCTGTTTCTGACCGTTTGAGCAGACACATGCACATTTGTGGCCTACTGGAGGTCATTTTGCAGGGCTCTGGCAGTGCTCCTCCTGCTCCTCCTTGCACAAAGGCGGAGGTAGCGGTCCTGCTGCTGGGTTGTTGCTCTCCTACGGCCTCCTCCACGTCTCCTGATGTATTGGCCTGTCTCCTGGTAGCGCCTCCATGCTCTGGACACTATGCTGACAGACACAGCAAACCTTCTTGCCACAGCTCGCATTGATGTGCCATCCTGGATGAGCTGCACTACCTGAGCCACTTGTGTGGGTTGTAGACTCCGTCTCATGCTACCACTAGAGTGAAAGCACCGCCAGCATTCAAAAGTGACCAAAACATCAGCCAGGAAGCATAGGAACTGAGAAGTGGTCTGTGGTCTCCACCTGCAGAACCACTTCTTTATTGGGGGTGTCTTGCTAATTGCCTATAATTTCCACCTGTTGTCTATTCCATTTGCACAACAGCATGTGAAATGTATTGTCAATCAGTGTTGCTTCCTAAGTGGACAGTTTGATTTCACAGAAGTGTGATTGACTTGGAGTTACATTGTGTTGTTTAAGTGTTCCCTTTATTTTTTTGAGCAGTGTATTTTCTCCCCTGTTCCGACAGGTGCATGATAATGGTCCATTCTAAATAAAAACTAATTTCACACATATATTATTTAGTATATGTAAAGACCAGATTAAATCAAGAATAGTCTGATGGGTGACAATATTATCACTAGTGAATGATGCCCATCATGTGCAGTAAGGCAAGAAACAGCACCTTTTTTGCGACTTTTTCAAAATCAGTCACACACATGTAGGCTTACCTATAGGCCTATGTGTTATAAGGTTTGCATCAAAAATAAAATGGCCAAATAATTCCAAACATAGCCTATAGGCTTAGGACCTATAGGAACACGGTTAGAGAGCACATAGCCTACAGAGCCAAGTGTAACGTGTTCTTATAAGCCCAGTCATTGGGAAAGCGCATGTGAAAACAGAGTTTTGACTGGCCACTATTTAAAAGAGGATCCCAGCTTTTCGTGCTGTTATATTTATTGCTCAATTCTTAAAATTAAAGCACATTAAACTGCTGTACAACCTGGCATGCAAAAGTGGCCCGTGAGTTTCAAGTTTGGGGAAGCTAATTTTCACCATACAAATGCACCCTTTGTAATAAAGCATTCCATGCATCATTGCATTTGCAGACTTGTGTAAGATAGCCTACTATTCATAATGTGATGAGTAGATTGGATAGTCATAATTTAGGATAATAATATAACTCAGTCACTGTTCTCAAAAAAAGACAGAGTAGGTCTGGGCTATATTAGATAACCTATGTTTCTTCTTTCTTTGCATGGGAAAAATGCAGCCTTTTATAAACGCATTTCATGCAATTCTACTACACTTTATATGACTGGTGACATTATCAGAATCTTTTTTAATAGGACAAATTACAGGGTCTTACTCTGCGGACAATGACAAACAGATCAATAAAAACGACCTTGTCCATATAATAGGCCTACGAGAAGGGGAGATACAGAAAATGACATTAATCTAAACAGGACTGGTGACACGCACTTCAGGGCGAGTGCGGGGAGCTGGCACAGGACGTACCGGACTGGGGAGGCGCACTGGAGGCCTGATGCGTGGAGCTGGCATAGGTGGCACCGGACTGGTTACACGCTCTTCAGGGAGGGTGCGGAGAGCTGGCACAGGACATACCGGACTGGGGAGGCGTACTGGAGGCCAGATGCGTGAAACCGGCACAGACTTCACCAGACTGCTGACAGGCTCTTCAGGTCGAATGTTGAGTAGAACACACTTGACCAACATCTCTCTCCTCTCGCTCTCCCCCAACTTCTCCATCGCCTCCCTAACGGTCTCTGGCTTTTCAGGGCGAGTGCGGGGAGCTGGCACAGATGGCACCGGACTGGTGTCACGCTCTTCTGCACGCCTGCGCTGCAGCATACTCCTCACCAAAGTCATTCTCCGATATCCCTCCTCATACTGCTCCATCAACTCCCAGGCGGGCTCTGGCTCTCTCCCCCCCCCCCCCCCCCCAAAAGCAAAATCTTGGGGTTTCTGTGGCCGCGGTCCCCGGCGTCATCGCTGTCCTTCCTGAGTCCTCTGCAACTCCAGCCAAGTAAGGGTCTCGTGTCCTCCCATGATTTCTTCCCAGGTCCAAAACTCCTTTACCTCTGTCACACGCTGCTTGGTCCTTGCTTGGTGGGATATTCTGACCCATACATGATGAGAGACGGACCAAGGAGCAGCGTGAGTTGAGTTCCACATACTTTATTATATAGTGAAACTACCAAAACCATAAACAAACATAAAACGAACGTGCAAGCCGTAGTGCTAAACACACTAACACAAACAATATCCCACAACCCAGGTGGGAACAATGGAGAACTTCAGTATGATCCCCAATTAGAGACAACGAACATCAGCTGCCTCTAATTGGGAACCATACCAAGAGCACCAACATAGAAATGAAAAGACTAGAACCAAGGGCTCTTTATGGTCAGGGCGTGACATATACTGTTGTTCGCTCAATTAATTTGTCTTTTCATTATCTTCTCTACAGAAACAAGCATAATGCTTTCCTAACGTTTTTCCTGCGATTGTATTTTGAAATATTGTGATATGCCTGGCTTTTGCCAGTAATCTGCCCAATTTGTGCATGCTGCCTTTCCTTCCGACTGTAGGCAATACGATTTAAAACAATCCACCATTATTGAATTTTTTTAAAGAAGCTGTTGATCCCTGTGGCCAAATCATGCTTTAGCAGTCAATTTTGAATTATTTTATTTATTTCTGTATAGACAGGAGTAGGCTAATTAGGCTATATAATTTTGGCAATTTAATTCAATTTACTTTAAGAAAAGCTTAGCTTCCCCTAGCCTTATGGACGAGCTGCCTATGCTTGCATATTAAAAACAACCGCATGTAACCTCCATTCACTATTCAAGTGCAGGCTATGGATTACTTTTTTGTGTGTGCCATTCTAAATACAAAATAATTCCACCCATAGGCTATATGTAAAGACCAGATTAAATTAAGAATAGTCTGATGGGTGAAAATATTATCAAGCGCTTGTCCAATTGTGAATAAGAGACTGATGAAGTGTGTGCAGTTTGCGCAAAAACAAAGCAGAGCTCATGCCTTTCATGAGACTTTATTAAAATCATTATTAGTCGCATCATGCAACCTTAGAATGTATTAAAAAAAAAAAATAACATATAGCCTAACGTTTGTATCACAACTAAAGTTGCATAAATAACTCTAAATTAAGCATATAGGAGGACCTGTTTCTTTGTTAAAACCTGTTAAACCTTGTTAAAACCTTGTTAACCTGTTAGGGCTAGGGGGCAGTATTTGCACGGCTGGATAATTTTTTTTTACCCGATTTAATCTGGTTACTAATCCTACCCAGTAACTAGAATATGCATATACTTATTATATATGGATAGAAAACACTCTAAAGTTTCTAAAACTGTTTGAATGGTGTCTGTGAGTATAACAGAACTCATTTGGCAGGCAAAACCCTGAGACATTTTCTGACAGGAAGTGGATACCTGATGTGTTGTATTACCTTTAAACCTATCCCATTGAAAAACACAGGGGCTGAGGAATATTTTGGCACTTCCTATTGCTTCCACTAGATGTCACCAGCCTTTACAAAGTGTTTTGAGTCTTCTGGAGGGAGATCTGACCGAACAAGAGCCATGGAACGATGATGGCCCATTAGACACCTGGCGCGCGAGTTCATGTTGGGTACCCTCGTTCCAATACGTTATAAAAGAGTATGCATTCGTCCACCTTGAATATTATTCATGTTCTGGTTAAAAAAGGCCCTAATGATTTATGCTATACAACGTTTGACATGTTTGAACGAACGTAAATATATTGTTTCCCCTCGTTCATGACGAGAAGTCCGGCTGGCTTAGATAATGTGCTAACAAGACGGAGATTTTTGGACATAAATGATGAGCTTTTTTGAACAAAACTACATTCGTTATGGACCTGTGATACCTGGAAGTGACATCTGATGAAGAGAATCAAAGGTAATGGATTATTTACATAGTATTTTCGATTTTAGATCTCCCCAACATGACGTCTAGTCTGTATCGCAACGCGTATTTTTCTGGGCGCAGTGCTCAGATTATTGCAAAGTGTGATTTCCCAGTAAAGTTATTTTTAAATCTGGCAAGTTGATTGCGTTCAAGAGATGTAAATCTATAATTCTTTAAATGACAATATAATATTTTACCAATGTTTTGTAATTTTAATTATTTAATTTGTGGTGTTGACTTGACTGCCGGTTATTGGAGGGAAACGATTTCCTCAACATCAATGCCATAGTAAAACGCTGTTTTTGGATATAAATATGAACTTGATAGAACTAAAAATGCATGCATTGTCTAACATAATGTCCTAGGAGTGTCATCTGATGGAGATTGTAAAAGGTTAGTGCATCATTTTAGCTGGTTTTATGGTTTTGGTGACCCTGTCTTTGAATTGACAAAACATTACACACAACTTTTGTAAATGTACTGTCCTAACATACTCTAAATTTATGCTTTCGCCGTAAAACCTTTTTGAAATCGTAAAACGTAGTTAGATTAAGGAGATGTTTATCTTTCAAAGGGTGTAAAATAGTTGTATGTTTGAAAAATTTGAATTTTGACATTTATTTGGATTCAAATTTGCCGCTCTTGAAATGCACCTGCTGTTGATGGAGTGCACCACGGGGGGGACGCTAGCGTCCCACCTAGCCCATAGAGGTTAAAACCCGGTATTGGTATTTATTGTCAAGAGACCATGGCGGGAAATTCAAAACTGCAAGAATCTAATAATTTCAATTTCTCAAACAATCAACTATTTTTCACCATTTGAAAGATAAACATCTCCTAAATCCAACCACATTGTCCGATTTCAAAGAGGCTTTACGGCGAAAGCATAAAGTTAGGTTATGTTAGGAGAGTACATTGAAAATAGCTGTGTGTAATGTTTTGTCAATTCAAAGACAGGCGTCACCAAAAGCAGATAACCAGCTAAAATTATGCACTAACCTTTGACAATCTTCCTCAGATGACACTCCTAGGACATTATGTTATACAATACATGCATTTTTTGTTCCATCAAGTTCATATTTATATCCAAAAACAGCATTTTACAGTAGCGGTTAAATTCAGAATTTTTTTCCCCTGAAATGCTTCCGGTGAATCAACGTTACAATTTACAAAATTACTGTTCGAAAACATTGGTAAATTATAATATTGTCATTCAAATAATTATAGTTTAACATTTTGTAAATGCTACTGCATTGCCAGATTTCAAAATAACTTTACTGGGAAATCACACTTTGCAATAAACGGGTGCTGTGCTAAGAACAATAGGCTAGGATATACAGGTTAGCACCATCTTGTAACCATCTAATATCAATAATACTATTGTCAATAATCCCTTACCTTTGATTATCTTCATCCATTGGCACTTCCAGGAATCCCAGGTCCACAACAAATGTGGTTTCTTTCGACAAAGTTCATAATTTATGTCCAAATAACTCCAAGTTGATCCATGTTGGTAGGCTACTCAAAAGTAGGGCGGGGTTGGGAAGTCACGACGAAAAGTAAAGAAAAATAATCTATTTACGTTGTTTAGCCTCAATCTTTAGGGCAATTTTTAACGTGAAACATCAGTAATATTTCAACCCGACCTCTCCTGTGTCTTGAAAAACGTTTTTGAAAAATGTCTCGCCTCACATGAACTCACATGAATGCGCAGGTGCGCGCAATAATGAAGTGACGACTTCCCAGGGACGTCAACTTCTCTTCCTTGTCATCCGGTCTCTGTTCATCATAGACGCTTCAAACAACTTTATAAAGATCGTTGACATCTAGTGGAAGCCGTAGGAAGTGCGAAATGAATCCTTTGTCACTGTGTGATCTATTAGCAATGACTCGAAAAATAGTACAGCCACAAAATTGGTTTTGTTTTTCTCCGGTTTTTGCCTGCCATATGAGTTTTGTTATACTTACAGACACCATTCAAACAGTTTTAGAAAATTCAGTGTTTTCTATCCAAATCTGGTAATAATATGCATATCCTAGCTTCTGAGTTGGTGTAGGAGGCAGTTAAAAATGGGCACATATTTTTTTCAAAATTCTCAATACTGCCCCCTAGCTCCAACAGGTTAACTGCTCAAAACAGAATAGCCGCATGTGCCCTCTCCCTCGGAAATCAAATGGTGAAAATATTCTTTCAATTTTATTCAGCTATGTTCAATTATATTCTTCATATTATAAAATAATGCCACGAAATTCTAAGCAAATCTTGCCTGCTAAATGAACTACAGTGGCAAGAAAAAGTATGTGAACCCTTTGGAATTACCTGTATTTTTGCATAAATTCCAAACAACTGTAGTTTCATCTGTTCACGGAATATTTTTCCAGTAGCGCTGTGGAACATCCAGGTGCACTTTTGCAAACTTCAGATGTGCAGAAATGTTGTTTTTTTGACAGCAGTGGCTTCTTCCTTGGTGTCCTCCCATGTTTAGTGTTTTACGTAACGTAGACTCGTCAACAGGGATGTTAGCATGTTCCAGAGATTTCACTCTAGGATTCTTCTTAACCTCATTTAGCATTCACTCTAGGATTCATCTTTGCAGGACTGCCACTCCTAGGGAGAGTAGCAACAGTGCTGAACTTTCTCCATTTATAGACAATTTGTCTTACCGTGGACTGATGAACATCAAGGCCTTTAGAGATACTTTGTACCCTTCCCAGCTTCATGTAAATCAACAATTCTTAATCTTAGGTCTTCTGAGATCTCTTTTGTCCGAGGCATGGTTCACATCAGGCAATGCTTCTTGTGAATAGCAAACTCAAATTTTTTTATTGGGCAAAGCAGCTCTAACCAACATCTCCAATCTCGTCTCTTAGATTGGACTCCAGGTTAGCTGACTCCTGACTCCAATTAGCTTTGAGAAGTCATTAGCCTAGGGGTTCACATACTTTTTGCACCTTGCACTGTGAATGTTTACACAGTGTGTTCAATAAAGACATGAAAACGTATATAATTGTTTGTGTGTTATTAGTTTAAGCAGACTGTGTTTTGTCTATTGTTGTGACCTAGATAAAGAGCAGATCAAATTTTATGACCAATTCATGCAGAAATCCGGCTATTTCCAAAGGGTTCACATACTTTTTCTTGTCACTGTAGTTAAACCCACAGCATAGCCAGATCAGGACTACTCAGAATATGCTATTCTGTTCTTCTTGAAATAGGCTACATTTTCTTCATATCATGTTTTTTTAGACTGGTCTAAAATTAATAATGGATTTAATGTGATGGTGGAGACTATATTAAATGGATTTATTAAACTTTTAAAATGTAGATGTTCCAAAGTTCCACATCAGTGGTTTGTAGGTTATGCCCGGAGATGCTAAAATGTGTTTATGTTAATTAACGGTCAATTACCGTGAGACCGGCAGTTATTTGCATGACAATCTCCGGCTGACAAAACACAGACGCATGTACGTATCAACAGTTCCCAGTTAAATGGGCTAACAAGTAAGTGTGTGTGTGTGTTCACAGTCCCAGACAAAGCTCTTATGTAAGGTGTAACAACCCCCCCCCCCCCCCATCCTATAATATAGTACTTTTCCTCCACTCAAATGAACGCCCAGCCTGCCCTGCCCTCCTCCTCCGTTGAACCTGCCGTGTTGGATTAGCTGTAATCCCAAACATACCGCTGCTCTCACCAAACTGGGCTGGGGGAAAAGTGAACTATGACTGGAGTAAAGAGTTATAGAAGAAAATGCTTCCTCAGTCTCGGATATGGGTCCCTTCTTTCAAAGGGTTGATGTTATTTGGGCTGTTTCTGGAAATGGCCGGTGGTGGTCAAGAGAGACGTTTTGATTTGAAGTGCTTTCAAAACGTTCTTGAAACCAATGTGCTCAGAACTGGTCTGTTGACGCTGGCCTAATAGATGAAACGTTTGCCTTTTGCTTGTTGCCTCAAATAAAAACCATTCAAAAAAAGCATTTTTGGAGGGTCAACCTACTACTTAAAAATTGTATTTGAAGTGCTGCCACTTCCACATCAGAGAAGTATGTGACTGAATGCCTAAAATGGCAGTATTACCAGTGTCTTATAAATATAGAAGGAGAAACCTGGCTTGCTCACACTGCAGTCCTCTAGCCTGTTCCTATAAACTTCTACATCACAAGAGCAGTATGTGAACTTCAAATGACTTTGGTCTGTGGCTCTCCATGTCGTCGGTCAGCCAGAAGTGCAAAATGAAAAAATAAGTTTACATACACTTAGGTTGGAGTCATTAAAACTCATTGTTCAACAAGTCCACAAATTTCTTGTTAACAAACTATAGTTTTGGCAAGTTGGTTAGGACATCTACTTTGTGCATGACACAAGTCATTATTCCAACAATTGTTTACAGAGAGATTATTTCACTTATAATTCACTGAATCACAATTCCAGTGGGTCAGAAGTTTACATACACTAAGTTGACTGTGCCTTTCAACAGCTTGGAAAACTCCAGAAAATTATGTTATGGCTTTAGAAGCTTGTGATAGGCTAACTGACATCATTTGAGTCAATTGGAGGTGTACCTGTGGATGGATTTCAAGGCCTACCTTGAAGCAGAAGAACACCATCCCAACCGTGAGGCACGGGGGTGGCAGCATCATGTTGTGGGGGTGCTTTGCTGCAGGAGGGCATGGTGCACTTCATAAAAATAGATGGTATCATGAGGGAGGGAAATTATGTGGATATATTGAGTCAACATCTCAAGACATCAGACAGAAGGTTAAAGCTTGGTTGCAAATGGGTCTTCCAAATGGACAATGACCCCAAGCATACTTCCAAAGTTGTGGCAAAATGGCTTAATGACAACAAAGTCAAGGTATTGGAGTGGCCATCACAAAGCCCTGACCTCAATCCCATAGAAAATATGTGGGCAGAACTGAAAAAGACTGTGCGAGCAAGGAGGCCTACAAACCTGGCTCAGTTACATCAGCTCTGTCAGGAGGAATGGGCCAAAATTCACCCAACTTATTGTGGGAAGCTTGTGGAAGGCTACCCGAAACGTTTGACCCAAGTTAAACAATTTAATGGCAATGCTACCAAATACTAATTGAGTGTATGTAAACTTCTGACCCACTGGGAATGTGACCAAAGAAATAAAAGCTGAAATAAATCTCTCTACTATTATTCTAAAAACTGAGTTTAAACGTATTTGGCTAAGGTGTATGTAAACTTCCGACTTCAACTGTATGCTTAGTTTAATACACTGAAAACAAAAAAGTTATCTAAAACCATTTAGTCCAATCAATGTTGCTAAATATCATGTGGCTGTCCATAGTACTGATTTCTGTCAGTGTTTTGACTAGTTGAACGCCAATGCCATCCTCCTCTCTTTCATGGTGGCAAAACGGTCTATGGCTCTGTCATACGTTTTTTGTTTTCATAGGCTACCTAGCTAAAATGCTAGGTAAAATGCTTCCTCACATGGGCAACAATGAACCAGCTAAATTAGCTAGCTAGTTAACGGGAGCTTACTAGGCTACATATTTAACTTCAATAATCTCAGGCCAGTGGCAGAAGATATGAATTTATGGTTAAATTAAATTAATGTAATAAATTAAATATTACCATTACCTTTTTAAAACCATGTCTATCTTTATTTCCCTAACACATTCACGTTGTCTTTTAATCATTTTAAGGAAAGGTTTTACTTTCTTCTTTTTTTTTTTACACTGGCCCTGGTGTTACCTCATATCCCAGCGATAATTACGCCTGGCATTACGCCTGGGAAGAAAACACTTACATTTGCTCAACTTGCCATGGCCATTGGCTCAACTCACCCCAAGGCAACCACTTTGACTATATTAGCCTACACAGCTACAGGGATGCACTTTCATGCTAGGTTTAGTTATATTAAAGCTTATAGAGACCCCCAAACTGATGTACAGTGAGCTCCAAAAGTATTGGGAGTGACATTTATTGTTTTGGTCTGTACTCCAGCACTTCGGATTGGAAATGATACAATGACTGAGGTTAAAGTGCAGACTGTCAGCTTTAATTTGAGGGTATTTTCATCCATATCGGGTGAACAGTTTAGAAATTACAGAACTTTTTGTACATTAATGTGGATGCTACCATGATTACAGATAATCCTGAATGAATAGTGATTATTAATAATAATGTGAGAAATTTAGAGGCATAAATACTATACCCTCCAAAAAATGCTAACCTCCCGTTATTGTAATGGTGAGAAGTAGAATTATGCAAGAAATGTCGGTGGAAACACTTTTAAATGCAAATATTGATATAATAACCATCATATCGAAGTAACCTTGGAGTCACGCGTTGATGTGTGGTTTTCCCAATACCACTCGTCGGGAAAGCATGTAGTTTATTAGGCTACAGATTAAAGTTGCTTACCACTTTTTTCATGTGGTTTCTTCCTTCACAGACTGAAATGACCTATTCCTAAATATTTGTTCAAATGGTTAATTTGTGTATGGTTTCCTAGAAACAAGGTTTGGCTCAACTAACCCTTTAGCTCAACTTGCCTACTCCCCCATGTCACTATGGCCACAGAACATTTATCGCTCTATTTCAATTTTTTGACAGAATATGAACCCACACACAGAGAGAGAGAGATGCAGTGGATAATTCATGCACGGGCAATGAGGCATCCCATTATTCTGAGGTTTGTTTGACGGTCGCACGGAATGCAGACCATCACTAATATTGTCAAAGTGCTACACCAAAATTCAGTGGTACAGTAACCGCAAAAAGGTTAGGAACCACTAGGCTAAAAACAACATCACCACAGACCCTGCAGGGTTGTTAGAAAGGGGGTTCAAGGGCAATGGGCAGAGAACGAGAGAGAGGTATGGAACTGATGCATTGCAAAGTGTTGCAATGTGGACCAAGTTACATATAGAAAAACATGCAGGGTCAAAATGTGATTGCTTTTGTCAGGTACAATCAATTAAAAAAGGCTCAGTGCAGTCAAAATGGTGATCTTACTTAAAAATATATATATTTCCATACTATGATGCCCTTTGTGTAAGAGCTGTTTGAAAAACAATGGCTGAAATTTCAGACTATTCAAGTAGGATGGCGTTTTTGGCCTGCCGCATAACGTTACAAGACGATCTGATTATAATATACCAATGAACATTCATCGTTTATTTGCATAAAGTGCCTTTAGAAAGTATTCATACTCCTTGAATTACTCCACATTCAAAATGGATTTGTTTGTTTCTCATTCATCGACACAATACCCCCTAATGACAAAGTGAAAATATGTTTTAGAAGCAGATTTAAATCAAAACTAAGTAGGCCACTCAGCAACACTCAATGTGTTTTAGGTTATTGTCCTGCTGATAGGCGAATTTGTCTCCCAGTGTCTGTTGGAAAGCAGACTGAACCAGATTATTCTTTTTTTTTACCTGTGCTTAATTCAATTCTGTTTCTTTTTATCCTTAAAACAACTCCCTAGTCCTTGCCGATGACAAGCATACCCATAACATGATGCAGTCACCACCTTGCTTGAAAATATGAAGAGTAGTACTCAGTGATGTGTTGGACTTGCCCAAAACAAAACGATATGTAATCGAAGACATTTCATTTCTTTACCACATTTTTTGCAGTTTTACTTTAGTGCCTTATTGCAAACAGGATGCATGTTTTGGAATATATTTATTCTGTACGGGCTTCCTTCTTTTCACACTGTCATTTTGATTCGTATTGTGGAGTAACTACAATGTTGTTGATCCATCCTCAGTTTTCTCCAATCACATCGGTTTTAGTCACCATTGGCCTCATGGTGAAATCCCTGAGTGGTTTCCTTCCTCTTCGGCAACTAAGTTAAGAAGGACGCCTGTATATTTGTAGTGACTGGGTGTATTAATACACCATCCAAAATGTAATTAACCTCTTCGGGCTAGGGGGCAGTATTTTCACGTCCGGATGAAAAGTGTGCCCAAAGTAAACTGCCTGTTACTCAGGCCCAGAAGCTAGGACATATGTAGATTTGGAAACACTCTAAAGTTTCTAAAACTGTTAAAATTATGTCTGTGAGTATAACAGAACTGATATGGCAGGCGAAACCCCGAGGACAAACATCCCCCCAAAAAATAATTCATCTTACCTCTATTTTCAATGGCTAGTCAATGGCTAGTCCTCCCAAATTGCAGTTCCTAGGGCTTCCACTACATGTCAACAGTCTTTAGAAAGAGTTTCATGCTGGTTTTTGGAAAAATGACCCAGAAATTGTAGTTTTTCTAGGTGGCTCCCATTTTGGCTTGTAGTGTTTCCAAGCGCATGGACAAGTGCACGTTCTTTTTGTTTATCTCCGGTAAAGACAATAACGATTCTCCGTCTTAAATTTGATCATTTATTTGTGTAATAGAATACCTAAGGTTTGATTATAAACGTTGTTTGACTTGTTTGGAAAAATGTATTAGTAACGTTTGGGATTCATTTTGTATGCATCTTGACGGAGGGAAACTGAGTGGATTTTTGACTGAAGGACGCCAGCTAAACTGAGTTTTTATGGATATAAAGACGGACATTATCGAACAAAAGGATCATTTGTGATGTAACTGGGACATTTTGGAGTGCCAACAGAAGAAGATCATCAAAGGTAATGCATTTTTTATATCGTTATTTCTGACTTTCGTGTCGCACCTCCCTGGTTGAAAATGATTTGTTATGCATTTGTATGACTGGGCGCTGTCCTCAGATAATCGCATGGTTTGCTTTCGCCGTAAAGCCTTTCTGAAATCTGACATGACAGCTGGATTAACAACAAATTAAGCTTTAATTTGATGTATTGCACTTGTGATTTCATGAAAGTTTAATATTTATAGTAATTTAATTTGAATTTGGCGCTCTGCCATTTCACCGGATGTTGTCGAGGGGTTCATCTAGCCGTAACAGGTAACTTCGTCAAGCTCAAAGGGATATTCAATGTGGGCTTTTTATTTTATTTTGATCTACCAATAGGTGGCCTTGCGAGACATTAGAAAACCTCCTGGTCTTTGTGGTTGAAATTCACTGCTTGATTAAGGGACCTTACAGATAATTGTATATGTGGGGTACAGAGATGAGGTAGTCATTCAAAAATAATTTATAAGACTATTATTGCACATGGAGTGAGTCCATGCAACATTTTACTTATTTAGGCTCACCATTGCAAAGGGGTTGAAAACTTGACTCAAGACATTTCATTTGTAAAAAAATAAATAAAATACAGTGACATGTGGTATTGTGTGTAGGCCAGTGACACAAAAACTACATTTAATCCATTTTAAATTCAGGCTGTAACAACAAAATATGGAAAAAGTCAAGAGGTGTGAATACTTTCTGAAGACACTATATATCCTCCTAGTTCTGGTGATGGTCTCGCCCAAAAGCAAGAGAGATTGTGGAGTACGGCTGTCTCCCTGTCCGGTTTTATGCCCCCTCGGGCTCGTGCGGTGGAGGAGATCTTCATGGGTTATACTCAGCCTCATCTCAGGGTCGAAAGTTGGTCTGTTGATATCCCTCTAGTGATGTGGGGGCTGTACTTTGGCAAAGTGGGTGGGTTTATATCCTGCCTGGTTGGCCCTGTCCGGGGGTATCGTCGTACAGGGCCACAGTGTCCCCTGACCCACCCCCGTTTCAGTCTAGTATCTATGCTGCAATAGTCCATGTGCGCCGGGGGCTAGGATTAGTCTGTTTTATCTGGTGTCCTGTGTGAATTTAAGAATTCTCCTCTAATTCGATCTCTCTCTCTCTCGCTCTCCCTCCCCTCCCGGAGGACCTGAGCCCTAGGATCATGCCTCAGGACTACCTGGCCTGAAGACTCCTGGCTGTCCCCAGTCCACCTGGTCGTGCTGCTGCTCCAATTTCAACTGTTCTGCCTGCGGCTAGGGAACCCTGACCTGTTCACTGGACGTGCTACCTTGTCCCGGACCTGCTGTTTCGACTCTCTCTCTACTGCACCTGCTGTCTTGACTTCTGAATTTTCGGATATGAAAAGCCAACTAACATTTAGTCCTGAGGTACTGACCTGTTGCACTCTCCAACCACTGATTATTATTTGACCCTACTGGTCATCTATGAACGTTTGTGCTTGAAGATGTTCAATCTGGCCTTAAATGACCATGCACTCTTATAATCTCCACCCGGCACAGGCAGAAGAAGCCTGGTGGCCTTTCTTGGGAGTTTTTCCTAGCCACAGTGCTTCTACATCTGCATTGCTTGCTGTTTGGGGTTTTAGGTTGGGTTTCTGTATAGCACTATGTGACATCTACTGATGTAAAAAAGGCTTTATAAATACATTTGATTGATTGATTCCATCAGAAAAATAATTTTGTCTGATTTCGCATCGATGTATTTTCCATAATCAATTGTCTGAAGTTCAGTCCAAACCTCCGGATATGCACAGCACACTTCACATCAGACTGCATTGCAAATCAGGCGTAGATTTCCCAGCAGCTCCATCAAGGTTGTGCCACATGGATCTTGAAACCGGCAGCAGCAGCAACCATTCAGGAAGTAAGTGTCAGTGTTCACCAACCTTTGAGTCAAGATCACTTTCGCAGTCAAAATGCAAGCATAGATCTACCGCTCAGATTTGTATTTAAAAATGGCAACAAAAAACACAACCTAAAGAAAAACAGTTCTGTAGGAATGAGGTTTGTGCAGTAGGCCTAATACATTATCACAACATATTGGCTATATGCCTAGTCTGTCAATATTGTTCTTCTGAGACCCTATTTTATTTCAAAACTCAAGATTTGATAACAAAATAGATCAGTTGGTATAGCACTTGAGAGGCACAGCTGAGCATAAATTGAAATAATTAGCTTTTTATTTTACTGGACTGATGGTACCTGCATCTAATGGTCATGGTGCTTTCAAGCCAACTGGGAACTCAGGGGGGGGGAAATGAAGTCAAATCATGACATCAGTGACCTTCAGGTCGGAAAGTCGGATCTCTAGACAGATGCCAGAGTTTCCCACTTGGAATTCCTAGTTGGATGACTGTTCAAAAAGATTTTTCCTATTAAAATATTTTTTTTTCTTGAGTTGCCAGTTGTCTTGAACGCACTGAAGTCAAAGAATTCCTAGTTCCCAGTTGTTTTAAACACAGCATTAGTCTCAGCGGAGGGAGAGAGAGAGCAGCAGAGGGTCCGTCACTCACGGTCCCTGCTCTCTCCTTCCTTTCCTCCTGTGAGACTGACCAGAGAGGGGACCCATTCTTCCACTCGATGGCAAAACTCGAGTTGCACCGCATCTGCCTCATGCACAAATTCACATTGTTCCTACGACCAGAGAAAGTGAAATATGCCTTGCTATTAAAAGACACGACGAACTGATAATAATAATAATCAAAACACAGGGCTATCGATACACTTGGCTACGCATTCATTGCAGCGCGAGTGGAAGTAGGGAGAAGCGCATTTTATGTTTGGTAATATTATTGAATAAAAACAGTGTTGACAGTGCTGAATAAAAACTTAAACATGAACTCACTCAAAAACAGCAGCTCTTTGCTGTATTCTTTGACAGTCTCTCTCTGGTTATGGTTTAAAAATGTATGAAATCATACGTAGGCAAGAACCAAAAACTTTGCTGTGTTTTCATTTTAGTCATTTAGCAGACGCTCTTATCCAGAGCGACTTACAGTTAGTGCATCTTAAGATAGCTCGGTGGGAGAACCACATATTACAGGCATATAAAGTACATTTCTCTCAAGGAGGAAGAGGATTATTTAAGATTATTTGAAGAGGTAGGGTTTAAGATGTTTTTGGAAGATGGGCAGGGACTCTGCTGTTCTAGCTTCAGGGGGAAGCTGGTTCCACCATTGGGGTGCCAGGACAGAGAAGAGCTTGGACTTGGCTGAGCGGGAGCTGACTGCACGTAGAGGTGGGATGGCCAAGAGACGTGAGGTGGCAGAACAGAGGGCTCGGGTTGGGGTGTAGTGAGTTGCAGTAGTCCAGATGGGAAAGGACAAGTGCCTGGATTAGGACCTGCACCGCTTCCTCTGTGAGGTAGGGTCTTACTCTTGGATATTGTAAAGCATGAACCTGCAGGAGCGGGTCACTGCTTTGATGTGTGCAGAAAACTAAGGGTGTTGTCCAGCGGCACACCAAAGTTCTTTGCACTCTGGGAATGTGGCACTGGAGAGTTGTCAACCTTGATGGACAAGTCTTTGACCGGGCAGGCCTTCCCCTGGAGGAAGAGCAGTTCCGTCTTATCGAGGTTCAACTTGAGGTGGTGGGCCGAGATCCAAGTTGAGATATCTGCCAGGCACGCAGAGATGCTTGTCGCCACCTGGGTGTCAGAAGAGGGAAGGAGAAAAGTATTTGAGTGTCATCTGCATAGCAATGATAGGAGAGACCATGTGAGGATATGACGGGGCTGAGTGACTTGGTGTATAGAGAGAAGAGGAGAGGGCCTAGAACTGAGCCCTGGGGGACACCAGTAGTGAGAGTACGTGGGGCAGACACAGATCCTCTCCACGTCACCTGGTAGGAGTGGCCTGTCATGTAGGATGCAATCCAAGAGTGTGCAGATCCTGAGGCATCCAGCCCTGAGAGGGTGGAGAGGAGGATCTGATGGTTCACAGTGTCAAAGGCAGCAGATAGATCTATGAGGATGAGAACAGCGAGTCAGCTTTGGCAGTGCGGAGAGCCTCCATGACACAGAGAAGAGCAGTCTTGGTTGAGTGACCCGTCTTGAAGCCTGACTGGTTAGGGTCAAGAAGATTGTTCTGAGAGAGATAACGAGAAAGTTGATCAGAGACAGGACGCTCAAGTGTTTTGGAAAGAAAAGAAAGAAGGGATACAGGTCTGTAGTTTTTGACGTCAGACGAGTTGAGTATTGGCTTCATGAGGAGGGGAGCAACTCAGGCCATTTTGAAGTCAGAGGGGATGCAGCAGTGGTCAGGGATGAGTTGATGAGGGAAGTGAGGAATAGTAGAAGGTCTTCAGAAGGGAGGAGGGGATGGGGTCGAGCAGGCAGGTTGTCGGGCAGCCAGACCTCACTAGTCGCAGGATGTCATCTGGAGAGAAAGAGGAGAAGGTCAAGCTGTAGGGTAGTTCAGTGTGCGTGAGACCAGTGGACTCAATAGGCTGAGTGAATGAGTAGCAGATGTCGTCAACCTTTTTTTCCAAAGTGGTTGACAAAGTCCTCCGCAGAGGGAAGAGGTGGAAGATTTCCTAGGGTTAGAGGCAGAATCTTGAAATTTAGAGTGGTAAAAAGGGGCTTTAGCAGCAGATACAGTGGAAGAGAAGGTAGAGAGGAGGGAGTAAAAGGATGATAGGTCCTCCACAAACTTTAGTTTTCCTCCATTTTCGTTCAACTGCCCACAGCCCTGTTCTGTAAGCTCGGCCACGGACCAGGAGGGCCGAGCCGGCCGGGAGGAAAGGGGACAGTGCGATTCATATGATGCAGAAAAAGGAGGGGAGTAGGGTCGAAGAGACAGAATCAGGAGACAGGAGAAGGATTTAGCAGAAGCGAAAGATGATAGGATATAAGAGGAGAGAGTAGTGGGAGAGAGACAGAGAGAGCGAAGATTGCAACGGCGTATGACCATCTGGGTAAGGGCTGAGTGGTTAGGGTTGGAGGAAAGGGAGACAGAAAAGGAAACAAAGTAGTGATCAGAAACCTGGAGAGGGGTTGCAGTGAGATTAGTAGCCGCCTCTAGTAAAGATGAGGTAAAGTGTGTTGCCTGCATTCTGAGGGGATTGGGACAGAGTGAGGTCAAAAGGAGGCAACGAGGGGAAAGAAATGAATAGAAGGCAGATGTCGGAAGGTTGAAGTCGCCAAGTACAAAGAGCGGTAAGCCATCGTCAGGAAATGAGCTGAACAAGGTGTCAAGCTCATTGAGGAACTCTCTAAGGGCAACTGGTGGGCGATAGATTACAATAATGTTAAGCTTGAGTGGACAAGTGACAGTGACTGCATGGAATACAAATGAGGAGATGGACAAGTGAGAGAGGGAGGAGAAAATCTAAATGAGTAGACCTGTGCCACCACCGCGATGACCAGATGCTCTCAGACTATGATAGAAAAAAATAGTCCGATGAAGAAAGAACAGCAGTGTTCTCTGGGGTGATCCATGTCTCAGACTGGGCCAAAAAGTCAAGGGTGTGAAGGATAGAGACGAACTCAGCGTTCTTGATCGGCAGTTCCAACCACTGCCAGAGATCCGGAATTCCACATGCGTTGTGCGCGCAGGGTACACTAAATTATAAGGGTTGCAGCCATGGGGTGGGGAGCATCTGTAATGCCTACAGGGAGAGGTGTGAACAGGTATAGGAAACACACACAGTTGACAAAGCTACAAAAGAGTAAAATGAGATAATCTGTCTATAAATAGATAAGATACTCAAGTGAGAGAGTGGTATGAAGACCTCCTCTCCTTCCTTCCTCAAACAACTTTGCAGAACAGTCTGTTTCGGCAACGGTCTTAGTTTTGCGACAAAACCGCCACTGACAGGACCGCCGCTGAGAAACCAGGGGAGACTAAAGAACTAACAATAATTGCTAATTGCCTAGCAGAGGTGGAGAGCACACCTCACTGTACTAATTGCTCCATTTGACCCTCCCTTCCTATAGCCAGAAACAAATAGGAAGTACCCGTGCTGAGGTCTATTCAATGCTGGTCTGACCAATCGGAATCCATGCTTCAAGATTGTTTCTGGGATATGCTCTGGGTAGCCTCTGAGAATGACATTGACGTACAGTTGAAGTCGGAAGTTTACATACACCTTAGCCAAATACATTTAAACTCAGTTTTCACAATTCCTGACAATTAATCCTAGTAAAAAGTCCCTGTCTTAGGTCAGTTAGGATCCCCATTTTATTTTAAGAATGTGAAATGTCAGAATAATAGTAGAGAGAATGATTTATTTTAGCTTTTATTTCTTTCATCACATTCCCAGTGGGTCAGAAGTTTACATACACTCAATTAGTATTTGGTAGCATTGCCTTTACATTGCTTAACTTGGGTCAAATGTTTTCGGATAGCGTTCCACAAGCTTCCCACAATAAGTTGAGTGAATTTTGGTCCATTCCTCCTCACAGAGCTGGTGTAATTGAGTCAGGTTTGTAGGCCTCCTTGCTCGCACATGCTTTTTCAGTTCTGCCCACAGATTTTCTATAGGATGAGGTCAGGGCTTTGTGATGGCCACTCCAATACCTTGACTTTGTTGTCCTTAAGCCATTTTGCCACAACTTTGGAAATATTGTCCATTTGGAAGACCCATTTGCGACCAAGCTTTAACTTCCTGACTGATGTCTTGAGATGTTGATTTTCCTACCTCATGATGCCATCTATTTTGTGAAGTGCACCAGTCCCTCCTGCAGCAAAGCACCCCTACAACATGATGCTGCCACTCCCGTGCTTCACGGTTGGGATGGTGTTCTTCGGCTTGCAAGCCTCCCCCTTTTTCCTCCAAACATAACAATGGTCATTATGGCCAAACAGTTCTATTTTTGTTTCATCAGACCAGAGGACATTTCTCCAAAATGTACCATCTTTGTCCCCATGTGCAGTTGCAAACCGTAGTCTGTCTTTTTTATGGCGGTTTTGGAGCAGTGGCTTCTTCCTTGCTGAGCAGACTTTTCAGGTTATGTCGATTTGTGAAACAGTGACTTATAAGTGAAATAATCTGTCTGTAAACAGTTGTTGGAAAAATTACTACAAAGTAGATGTTCTAACTGACTTGCCAAAACTATAGTTTGTTAACAAGAAATTTGTGGAGTGGTTGAAAAACAAGTTTTAATGACTCCAACCTAAGTGTATGTAAACTTCCGACTTCAGCTGTAGGAGGGCCAAGCACAGGAAGCAGCTCTTTCAGTAGTTTAGTTGGAATAGGGTCCAGTATGCAGCTTGAAGGTTAATATGCCATGACTGTTTTAATCAATGTGTCAAGAGATATAGTTTTTTAAAACTTGAGTGTCTCCCTTGATCCTAGGTCCTGGGAGTGTTGTGCAGACTCAGGACAACTGAGCTTAGGAGAAATACTCAGATTTAAAGATGAGTCCATCATTTGCTTTCTAGTGATCCTTATATTTTCGTCAAAGATGTTCATGAATTTATCACTGCTGAAGTGAAAGCCATCCTCTCTTGGGGAATGCTTTTTAGGTAGCTTTGCGAAAGTATCAAAAATAAATGTCAGATTGTTCTTATTCTCCTCAGTTAAGTTCGAAAAATAGGATGACCAAGCTAGTCGGAAGACTTCCAGTTTGGTGGAGCGCCATTTCCGTTCCAATTTTCTGGAAGCTTGCTTCAGGGCTCGGGTATTTTCTGTATACCAGGGAGCTAGTTTCTTAAGACAAATGTTTTTTGTTTTTAGGGGTGCGACTGCATCTAGGGTATTACGCAAGGTTACATTTTGTTCCTCAGTTTGGTGGTTAACCAAACAGTGGTTAACCAAACAGACGTCCATGGGTAGGTGGAGGGAGTCTGGAAGGGCATCTAGGAATCTTTGGGTTGTCCGGGAATTTATAGCATGGCTTTTGAGGATCCTTGGTTGGGGTCTAAACAGATTACTTGTTGCGATTGCAAACATAATAAATTGGTGGTCCGATAGTCCAGGATTATGAGGAAAAATATTAATATTAAAACTAGGTCCAGAGTTTGACTGTGGCAGTGTGTAGGTCCAGAGACATGTTGGACAAAACCCACTGAGTCGATGATGGCTTCAAAAGCCTTTTGGAGTGGGTCTGTGGACTTTTCCATGTGAATATTAAAGTCACCAAAAATTTTAAGAATATTATCTGCCATGACTAAAGTCCGATAGGAATTCAGGGAACTCAGTGAGGAACGCTGTATATGTCCCAAGAGGCCTGTAAACATTAGCTATAAAAAGTGATTGAGTAGGCCGCATAGATTTCATGAAAATCTCAAGACAAAAACGCAGTCATTTTCTTTTTGTAAATTGAAATTTGCTATCGTAAATGTTAGCAACACCTCCGCCTAGTCAATGAACAGCATTCTCACATCCTCTTATCTAGGAGGGTGAGGACAGCATGGAGTGCAATTGAGATTGCGTCGTCTACAGATCTGTTGGGGCTGTATGCAAATTGGAATGGGTCTACTGTGTCTGGGATGATGGAGTTGATGTATGCCATAAGCAGCCTCTCAAAGCACCTCACCTCAGCATTATAAATCCGAGTGCTACGAGGCGGCAGTCGTTGTGGCAGGAAGCCTTAGCGTTCTTGAGAACAGGAATGATGGTAGTCATTTTAAAACATGTGGGTATTACAGACTGGGATATGGAAAATTACAGTGAATATGCCTGCTGATCTGTGCATGCTCTGGGAACGCGCCATGGAATACCGTCCAGAGTGAGTGTTGACCGTTGCGAGTGTTGACCTAATTAAAGACCATACTCATGTTGGCCTCTTACTCACCCAGTCCTCTGGGTCGGTGGGGGCCCTCACGCACGGTACGGTGTTGTTATTGTCGAAGCATGCATAAAATGCAATGACTTCATCTGGAAGAGCGGCATCATTGGGCAGATCACGGCTGGGTCTTCCTTTGTAATTCGTAATGGACTGTAGCCACTGCCACATACGGCAGGCATCGGACCCTGTGTAAAATGATTACCCCTTGATCCTATATTGTCCTTTTGATCACTCTGCAGAGGTCGTATCAGGACTTGTACTTGTTCCTGTCCTCAGCCGTAGCCTCAGGGTTGTCTGTGATAGCACTGTCCTTTAGTTTTTTTTTCTTTCTAATTTTTATTTTAGGGGGGGGGGGGGGGTCACCATTGAGACCAGGGTCTAATTTTTTCAAGGGAGCCCTGTGAACATGAACAGAATAACATCAAAACAATCGATTCATGAAGAACAAACAGCTATCACATACACTACATGACCAAAAGTATGTGGACACCTGCTCGTCAAACATCTCAGTTCACTGGAACTAAGGGGCCTAGCCCAAACCATGAAAAACAGCCCCAGACCATTATTCCTCCTCCAGCAAACTTTACAGTTGGCACTATGCATTGGGGCAGGTAGCATTCTCCTGGCATCCGCCAAACCCAGATTTGTACGTCAGACTGCCAGATGGTGAAACGTGATTCATCATTCCAGAGAACGTGTTTCCACTGCTCCAGAGTCCAATGGCGGCAAGATTTACACCACAAGCTTTCAGTCTAGCTTTAGCCCATGCTACATCTTCTGAAGTTTCTCTGATTGAGATTAGCTCTAAACTTTACCCTTGGTTTCTTGAACGGTGCATGCTTATCTGCAATAGAGTTGAGCAAAGAAATAGAACAATTTAGAGCCTGATCAGAATCAGAGAACTTACAACCCCTCCATCCACACAATCCCAGATCAGACAAGAATTGTTGATCATTAAAATTCCTATAATTTGTCTTTGTAATAATGCAAGATTACAGATCGCAGATTACCTGCAGGGCATGAAACGCTCACTTTTTCCTCTGAATGGGGAAGCCTCCATAAGAAGAGACATAGCAACTCAATCCGTGTCAAAGACAGCGATTTACAGCCAGAGTAAGAAATGTAAAAATAACTGATGTATTCTTCCGGACATATGCAGGCTGTCGGTAAATACACCCAATACAAAAATATCAATTAAACGAAACAGACTCTAGCCTGTTAAACATAACTTTTTGGATGAGAAAAATCAATCATCAAAATGGTAACAAACTGCACAGCAGCACGGAGAAAAAGCATTAGTGACAATCTTACCGGTCTATGGTAGACCGAGTTTAGCGCCAATCTTAAACTCTTGTTTTTGATCATCGCTTGTACTTGGAACCCCTGAGCCTGCAGATCCCTGAAAATATTCAAAGTGATGGAGTGAGCAGGTCTAGGCAGGATTTGCACGCACATACACACATGAAAAGAAAGTGTACACAGAGAAGAGACAGAAGAGAACATTGAATCATCCTCTTCGTATAAAAAGGACCACCTTGATTAGCATGATAGTAATGATGAAGTTAAAGGGTTCCCATCTACACACATTAAAGTAAGCATGGATGGCACTTAATGAATTGCACACACAGAGTGTATATGTGACCCGATTCAGGAAACTAGGCGTATGTCGCAAGTCACGACTTCACAGGAGAGCCGTTTGAATGTAAAACATTTTTTGATCAAAATGCGTATTTTGACAGAAATGCCTTCTGGAACATGTGAACGTTCATGTGCCTTAATAGCAAACGTGTATGCCATCTGTAAATACGAATAAATTGTTAAATTATGAGACTTGTTGGTTAAGTCACAGAAAAAGTGAGCAACCTTCCCACTAGCCATGATTGGCTGAGATAATGAGTGGGCTGGACATGCCGAGAGAGGAGTTCGGGTTGGTCTGCCATAGAAGCTTGTCAGTTTGTGTTGGTAATCCTGTAGAACGCTGCTTTTTTTAATGTATTGTGTAGTGGAGCTGCATAAGTGTGGCTCTCCTCTTTAGCTATCATACTCTATTCCACTGATTTCAAAACTTGATCCTTCAGAAAGTGATGGAGGAAACCCTGTCTCCGGATTACATCTTCAAACTAAGGGCAACCGTGGCATGGCATTCCTGACAGGCAGACGCGTCCATGCACGATGATGTATACAGGTAAGATGGCTAGCTACATTCAGATATTACACGTTTTCAAGCTAAAGTGTACTGTTATCTAGCTAGCTCCCTAGCTGATATTATTCAGTTCCCAGAGCCATTTGCTGTTTTAGTTTAGCTAGCTAGCTAGCTAGCTAGCATTAGCTGGCTAGCTCCCTAGCTGACTTTATTATTCATTTCCCAGAGCCGTGTGGCGTTCTAGTTAGAGCCTAATGTTAGCTAGCTAACATTGAACGTAGTTGGTTAGCTCACAGCACTGTGGCATTGTTGGCACTGTTTGTTGTTTAACTAGCTAATGTTGGCTGGCTGGCTTGTTAGCTAATGTTACGTGACGTGTGTACAACACCCGTTGAATACGGCCGGTGTCTGTAAACATCTGAAAAAAAGCGTAATGAAATTGTTGCCAGCAGAGCTGGTTAGGCTGTTTTCATGTAAACCAGATGTAAACAAAATCAAAATCGGCCAGAGCGTCAAGTGTGCGCTTCGAGAGCAAAACGAGATGGTGGGGCTAAAACTTAAGGTGAGGGTGTGAAAGATGCTGAATGGGTGTCGACAAAGAAGAGCTCTTCAATAGATACCAAAACATTCAAAGGTGATTTTCATTCAAAGTTGATCAACTTTCAAAGCAGAAATACTTTCCCATTGTTTGTCAAATGCAGTGTATGATATACCATTCAGTCTCTACTGAGTCTACTGAGTCTCTACTTTTATCTAATGTAACACACACAATTTAAAATTTTGCTACATAAGACCGACTCCAGGTGTTCGAATCCAGACTGGTTGGTGTGTGTTACTGTTCATTATAGGACTGATGTGTGTTACTGTTCATTAACATTATTGGACTGGTGTGTGTTCCTGTTAACATTATTGGACTGGTGTGTGTTCCTGTTAACATTATTGGACTGGTGTGTGTTACTGTTAACATTATTGGACTGGTGTGTGTTCCTGTTCATTACCATTAATGGACTGGTGTGTGTTCCTGTTCATTAACATTATTGGACTGGTGTGAGTTCCTCTTACTATTATTGGACTGGTGTGTGTTCCTGTTCATTAACATTATTGGACTGGTGTGTGTTCCTGGTCATTAACATTATTGGACTGGTGTGTGTTCCTGTTCATTAACATTATTGGACTGGTGTGTGTTCCTGTTCATAAACATTAATAGACTGGTGTGTGTTCCTGTTCATTAACATTATTGGACTGGTGTGTGTCCTGTTCATTAACATTATTGGACTGGTGTGTGTTCCTGTTCATTAACATTAAAGGACTGGTGTGTGTTCCTGTTAATATTATTGGACTGGTGTGTGTTCCTGTTCATTAACATTATTGGACTGGTGTGTGTTCCTGTTAACATTATTGGAATGGTGTGTGTTCCTGTTAACATTATTGGAATGGTGTGTGTTCCTGTTAACATTATTGGACTGGTGTGTGTTCCTGTTAACATTATTGGACTGGTGTGTGTTCCTGTTAACATTATTGGACTGGTGTGTGTTCCTGTTAACATTATTGGACTGGTGTGTGTTCCTGTTAACATTATTGGACTGGTGTGTGTGTTCCTGTTCATTAACATTATTGGACTGGTGTGTGTTCCTCTTACTATTATTGGACTGGTGTGTGTTCCTGTTAACATTATAGGACTGGTGTGTGTTACTGTTCATTAACAATATTGGACTGTGTGTGTTCCTGTTCATTAACATTATTGGACTGGTGTGTGTTCCTGTTCATTAACATTATTGGACTGGTGTGTGTTCCTGTTCATTAACATTATTGGACTGGTGTGTGTTCCTGTTCATTAACATTATTGGACTGGTGTGTGTTCCTGTTCATTAACATTATTGGACTGGTGTGTGTTCCTGTTCATTAACATTATTGGACTGGTGTGTGTTACTGTTAACATTATTGGACTGGTGTGTGTTCCTGTTAACATTATTGGACTGGTGTGTGTTACTGTTAACATTATTGGACTGGTGTGTGTTCCTGTTCATTACCATTAATGGACTGGTGTGTGTTCCTGTTCATTAACATTATTGGACTGGTGTGAGTTCCTCTTACTATTATTGGACTGGTGTGTGTTCCTGTTCATTAACATTATTGAACTGGTGTGTGTTCCTCTTACTATTATTGGACTGGTGTGTGTTCCTGTTAACATTATAGGACTGGTGTGTGTTACTGTTCATTAACAATATTGGACTGTGTGTGTTCCTGTTCATTAACATTATTGGACTGGTGTGTGTTCCTGTTCATTAACATTATTGGACTGGTGTGTGTTCCTGTTCATTAACATTATTGGACTGGTGTGTGTTCCTGTTCATTAACATTATTGGACTGGTGTGTGTTCCTGTTCATTAACATTATTGGACTGGTGTGTGTTCCTGTTAACATTATTGGACTGGTGTGTGTTCCTGTTAACATTATTGGACTGGTGTGTGTTACTGTTAACATTATTGGACTGGTGTGTGTTCCTGTTCATTACCATTAATGGACTGGTGTGTGTTCCTGTTCATTAACATTATTGGACTGGTGTGAGTTCGTCTTACTATTATTGGACTGGTGTGTGTTCCTGTTCATTAACATTATTGGACTGGTGTGTGTTCCTGGTCATTAACATTATTGGACTGGTGTGTGTTCCTGTTCATTAACATTATTGGACTGGTGTGTGTTCCTGTTCATAAACATTATTGGACTGGTGTGTGTTCCTGTTCATTAACATTATTGGACTGGTGTGTGTCCTGTTCATTAACATTATTGGACTGGTGTGTGTTCCTGTTCATTAACATTAAAGGACTGGTGTGTGTTCCTGTTCATTAACATTATTGGACTGGTGTGTGTTCCTGTTAACATTATTGGACTGGTGTGTGTTCCTGTTCATTAACATTATTGGACTGGTGTGTGTTCCTGTTCATTAACGTTATTGGACTGGTGTGTGTTCCTGTTAACATTATTGGACTGGTGTGTGTTCCTGTTAACATTATTGGACTGGTGTGTGTTCCTGTTAACATTATTGGACTGGTGTGTGTTCCTGTTAACATTATTGGACTGGTGTGTGTTCCTGTTCATTAATATTATTGGACTGGTGTGTGTTCCTCTTACTATTATTGGACTGGTGTGTGTTCCTGTTAACATTATAGGACTGGTGTGTGTTACTGTTCATTAACAATATTGGACTGGTGTGTGTTACTGTTCATTAACAATATTGGACTGGTGTGTGTTCCTGTTCATTAACATTATTGGACTGGTGTGTGTTCCTGTTCATTAACATTATTGGACTGGTGTGTGTTCCTGTTCATTAACATTATTGGACTGGTGTGTGTTCCTGTTCATTAACATTATTGGACTGGTGTGTGTTCCTGTTCATTAACATTATTGGACTGGTGTGTGTTCCTGTTAACATTATTGGACTGGTGTGTGTTCCTGTTAACATTATTGGACTGGTGTGTGTTCCTGTTAACATTATTGGACTGGTGTGTGTTCCTGTTCATTAACATTATATGACTGATGTGTGTTCCTGTTAACATTAATGGACTGGTGTGTGTTCCTGTTCATTAACATTATAGGACTGGTGTGTGATACTGTTCATTAACATTATTGGACTGGTGTGTGTTCCTGTTACTATTATTGGACTGGTGTGTGTTCCTGTTCATTAACATTATTGGACTGGTGTGTGTTCCTGTTACTATTATCGGACTGGTGTGTGTTCCTGTTCATTAACATTATTGGACTGGTGTGTGTTCCTGTTCATTAACATTATTGGACTGGTATATGTTCCTGTTCATTAACATTATTGGACTGGTATATGTTCCTGTTCATTAACATTATTGGACTGGTATATGTTCCTGTTCATTAACATTATTGGACTGGTGTGTGTTCTTGTTAACATTATAGGACTGGTGTGTGTTCCTGTTAACATTATTGGACTGGTGTGTGTTCCTGTTCATTAACATTATTAGACTGGTGTGTGTTCCTGTTAACATTATTGGACTGTTGTGTGTTCCTGTTCATTAATATTAATGGACTGGTGTGTGTTCCTGTTAACATTATAGGACTGGTGTGTGTTCCTGTTCATTAACATTATTGGACTGGTGTGTATTCCTGTTCTGTAACATTATAGGACTGGTGTGTGTTCCTGTTCATTAACATTATTGGTCTGGTGTGTGTTCCTGTTAACATTATTGGACTGGTGTGTGTTCCTGTTCATTAACATTATTGGACTGGTGTGTGTTCCTGTTAACATTATTGGACTGGTGTGTGTTCCTGTTAACATTATTGGACTGGTGTGTGTCCCTGTTCATTAACATTATTAGACTGGTGTGTGTTCCTGTTAACATTATTGGACTGGTGCGTGTTCCTGTTCATTAACATTATTGGACTGGTGTGTGTTACTGTTCATTAACATTATTGGACTGGTGTGTGTTCCTGTTCATTAACATTATTGGACTGGTGTGTGTTCCTGTTAACATTATTGGACTGGTGTGTGTTCCTGTTAACATTATTGGACTGGTGTGTGTTCCTGTTAACATTATTGGACTGGTGTGTGTTCCTGTTCATTAACATTATTAGACTGGTGTGTGTTCCTGTTAACATTATTGGACTAGTGTGCGTCCCTGTTCATTAACATTAATGGACTGGTGTGTGTTCCTGTTAACATTATAGGACTGGTGTGTGTTCCTGTTCATTAACATTATTGGACTGGTGTGTGTTCCTGTTAACATTATTGGACTGGTGTATGTTCCTGTTCTGTAACATTATAGGACAGGTGTGTGTTCCTGTTCATTAACATTATTGGTCTGGTGTGTGTTCCTGTTAACATTATTGGACTGGTGTGTGTTCCTGTTCATTAACATTATTAGACTGGTGTGTGTTCCTGTTCATTAACATTATTGGACTGGTGTGTGTTCCTGTTCATTAACATTATTGGACTGGTGTGTGTTCCTGTTCATTAACATTATTGGACTGGTGTGTGTTCCTGTTCATTAACATTATTGGACTGGTGTGTGTTCCTGTTAACATTATTGGACTGGTGTGTGTTCCTGTTAACATTATTGGACTGGTGTGTGTTCCTGTTCATTAACATTATATGACTGGTGTGTGTTCCTGTTAACATTATTGGACTGGTGTGTGTTCCTGTTCATTAACATTATAGGACTGGTGTGTGATACTGTTCATTAACATTATTGGACTGGTGTGTGTTCCTGTTACTATTATTGGACTGGTGTGTGTTCCTGTTCATTAACATTATTGGACTGGTGTGTGTTCCTGTTACTATTATTGGACTGGTGTGTGTTCCTGTTCATTAACATTATTGGACTGGTGTGTGTTCCTGTTACTATTATTGGACTGGTGTGTGTTCCTGTTCATTAACATTATTGGACTGGTATATGTTCCTGTTCATTAACATTATTGGACTGGTATATGTTCCTGTTCATTAACATTATTGGACTGGTATATGTTCCTGTTCATTATTATTATTTTACTGGTGTGTGTTCTTGTTAACATTATAGGACTGGTGTGTGTTCCTGTTAACATTATTGGACTGGTGTGTGTTCCTGTTCATTAACATTATTAGACTGGTGTGTGTTCCTGTTAACATTATTGGACTGGTGTGTGTTCCTGTTCATTAATATTAATGGACTGGTGTGTGTTCCTGTTAACATTATAGGACTGGTGTGTGTTCCTGTTAACATTATTGGACTGGTGTGTGTTCCTGTTCATTAACATTATTGGACTGGTGTGTGTTCCTGTTAACATTATAGGACTGGTGTGTGTTCCTGTTAACATTATTGGACTGGTGTGTGTTCCTGTTAACATTATTGGACTGGTGTGTGTTACTGTTAACATTATTGGACTGGTGTGTGTTCCTGTTCATTACCATTAATGGACTGGTGTGTGTTCCTGTTCATTAACATTATTGGACTGGTGTGAGTTCCTCTTACTATTATTGGACTGGTGTGTGTTCCTGTTCATTAACATTATTGGACTGGTGTGTGTTCCTGGTCATTAACATTATTGGACTGGTGTGTGTTCCTGTTCATTAACATTATTGGACTGGTGTGTGTTCCTGTTCATTAACATTATTGGACTGGTGTGTGTTCCTGTTAACATTATAGGACTGGTGTGTGTTCCTGTTAACATTATTAGACTGGTGTGTGTTCCTGTTAACATTATTGGACTGGTGCGTGTTCCTGTTCATTAACATTATAGGACTGGTGCATGTTACTGTTCATTAACATTATTGGACTGGTGTGTGTTACTGTTCATTAACATTATTGGACTGGTGTGTGTTCCTGTTCATTAACATTATTGGACTGGTGTGTGTTCCTGTTCATAAACATTATTGGACTGGTGTGTGTTCCTGTTCATTAACATTATTGGACTGGTGTGTGTTCCTGTTAACATTATAGGACTGGTGTGTGTTCCTGTTAACATTATTAGACTGGTGTGTGTTCCTGTTAACATTATTGGACTGGTGCGTGTTCCTGTTCATTAACATTATAGGACTGGTGCATGTTACTGTTCATTAACATTATTGGACTGGTGCGTGTTACTGTTCATTAACATTATTGGACTGGTGTGTGTTCCTGGTCATTAACATTATTGGACTGGTGTGTGTTCCTGTTCATTAACATTATTG
Organism: Salmo salar; assembly: GCF_965601325.2. Classification (NCBI taxonomy): domain Eukaryota; kingdom Metazoa; phylum Chordata; class Actinopteri; order Salmoniformes; family Salmonidae; genus Salmo; species Salmo salar. The sequence continues at coordinate 1,762,435 of NC_138311.1, forward strand.
GACTGGTGTGTGTTCCTGTTCATAAACATTAATGGACTGGTGTGTGTTCCTGTTCATTAACATTATTGGACTGGTGTGTGTTCCTGTTAACATTATAGGACTGGTGTGTGTTCCTGTTAACATTATTAGACTGGTGTGTGTTCCTGTTAACATTATTGGACTGGTGCGTGTTCCTGTTCATTAACATTATAGGACTGGTGCATGTTACTGTTCATTAACATTATTGGACTGGTGTGTGTTACTGTTCATTAACATTATTGGACTGGTGTGTGTTCCTGTTCATTAACATTATTGGACTGGTGTGTGTTCCTGTTAACATTATTGGACTGGTGTGTGTTCCTGTTAACATTATTGGACTGGTGTGTGTTCCTGTTAACATTATTGGACTGGTGTGTGTTCCTGTTCATGAACATTATTAGACTGGTGTGTGTTCCTGTTAACATTATTGGACTGGTGTGTGTTCCTGTTAACATTATTGGACTGGTGTGTGTTACTGTTAACATTATTGGACTGGTGTGTGTTCCTGTTCATTACCATTAATGGACTGGTGTGTGTTCCTGTTCATTAACATTATTGGACTGGTGTGAGTTCCTCTTACTATTATTGGACTGGTGTGTGTTCCTGGTCATTAACATTATTGGACTGGTGTGTGTTCCTGTTCATTAACATTATTGGACTGGTGTGTGTTCCTGTTCATAAACATTAATGGACTGGTGTGTGTTCCTGTTCATTAACATTATTGGACTGGTGTGTGTTCCTGTTCATTAACATTATTGGACTGGTGTGTGTTCCTGTTCATTAACATTATTGAACTGGTGTGTGTTCCTGTTAACATTATAGGACTGGTGTGTGTTCCTGATAACATTATTAGACTGGTGTGTGTTCCTGTTAACATTATTGGACTGGTGTGTGTTCCTGTTCATTAACATTATAGGACTGGTGCATGTTACTGTTCATTAACATTATTGGACTGGTGTGTGTTACTGTTCATTAACATTATTGGACTGGTGTGTGTTCCTGTTCATTAACATTATTGGACTGGTGTGTGTTCCTGTTCATAAACATTAATGGACTGGTGTGTGTTCCTGTTCATTAACATTATTGGACTGGTGTGTGTTCCTGTTAACATTATAGGACTGGTGTGTGTTCCTGTTAACATTATTAGACTGGTGTGTGTTCCTGTTAACATTATTGGACTGGTGCGTGTTCCTGTTCATTAACATTATAGGACTGGTGCATGTTACTGTTCATTAACATTATTGGACTGGTGCGTGTTACTGTTCATTAACATTATTGGACTGGTGTGTGTTCCTGGTCATTAACATTATTGGACTGGTGTGTGTTCCTGTTCATTAACATTATTGGACTGGTGTGTGTTCCTGTTCATAAACATTAATGGACTGGTGTGTGTTCCTGTTCATTAACATTATTGGACTGGTGTGTGTTCCTGTTAACATTATAGGACTGGTGTGTGTTCCTGTTAACATTATTAGACTGGTGTGTGTTCCTGTTAACATTATTGGACTGGTGCGTGTTCCTGTTCATTAACATTATAGGACTGGTGCATGTTACTGTTCATTAACATTATTGGACTGGTGTGTGTTACTGTTCATTAACATTATTGGACTGGTGTGTGTTCCTGTTCATTAACATTATTGGACTGGTGTGTGTTCCTGTTAACATTATTGGACTGGTGTGTGTTCCTGTTAACATTATTGGACTGGTGTGTGTTCCTGTTAACATTATTGGACTGGTGTGTGTTCCTGTTCATGAACATTATTAGACTGGTGTGTGTTCCTGTTAACATTATTGGACTGGTGTGTGTTCCTGTTAACATTATTGGACTGGTGTGTGTTACTGTTAACATTATTGGACTGGTGTGTGTTCCTGTTCATTACCATTAATGGACTGGTGTGTGTTCCTGTTCATTAACATTATTGGACTGGTGTGAGTTCCTCTTACTATTATTGGACTGGTGTGTGTTCCTGGTCATTAACATTATTGGACTGGTGTGTGTTCCTGTTCATTAACATTATTGGACTGGTGTGTGTTCCTGTTCATAAACATTAATGGACTGGTGTGTGTTCCTGTTCATTAACATTATTGGACTGGTGTGTGTTCCTGTTCATTAACATTATTGGACTGGTGTGTGTTCCTGTTCATTAACATTATTGAACTGGTGTGTGTTCCTGTTAACATTATAGGACTGGTGTGTGTTCCTGATAACATTATTAGACTGGTGTGTGTTCCTGTTAACATTATTGGACTGGTGCGTGTTCCTGTTCATTAACATTATAGGACTGGTGCATGTTACTGTTCATTAACATTATTGGACTGGTGTGTGTTACTGTTCATTAACATTATTGGACTGGTGTGTGTTCCTGTTCATTAACATTATTGGACTGGTGTGTGTTCCTGTTCATAAACATTAATGGACTGGTGTGTGTTCCTGTTCATTAACATTATTGGACTGGTGTGTGTTCCTGTTAACATTATAGGACTGGTGTGTGTTCCTGTTAACATTATTAGACTGGTGTGTGTTCCTGTTAACATTATTGGACTGGTGCGTGTTCCTGTTCATTAACATTATAGGACTGGTGCATGTTACTGTTCATTAACATTATTGGACTGGTGCGTGTTACTGTTCATTAACATTATTGGACTGGTGTGTGTTCCTGGTCATTAACATTATTGGACTGGTGTGTGTTCCTGTTCATTAACATTATTGGACTGGTGTGTGTTCCTGTTCATAAACATTAATGGACTGGTGTGTGTTCCTGTTCATTAACATTATTGGACTGGTGTGTGTTCCTGTTAACATTATAGGACTGGTGTGTGTTCCTGTTAACATTATTAGACTGGTGTGTGTTCCTGTTAACATTATTGGACTGGTGCGTGTTCCTGTTCATTAACATTATAGGACTGGTGGATGTTACTGTTCATTAACATTATTGGACTGGTGTGTGTTACTGTTCATTAACATTATTGGACTGGTGTGTGTTCCTGTTCATTAACATTATTGGACTGGTGTGTGTTCCTGTTAACATTATTGGACTGGTGTGTGTTCCTGCATTATTGGACTGGTGTGTGTTCCTGTTAACATTATTGGACTGGTGTGTGTTCCTGTTCATGAACATTATTAGACTGGTGTGTGTTCCTGTTAACATTATTGGACTGGTGTGTGTTCCTGTTAACATTATTGGACTGGTGTGTGTTACTGTTAACATTATTGGACTGGTGTGTGTTCCTGTTCATTACCATTAATGGACTGGTGTGTGTTCCTGTTCATTAACATTATTGGACTGGTGTGAGTTCCTCTTACTATTATTGGACTGGTGTGTGTTCCTGTTCATTAACATTATTGGACTGGTGTGTGTTCCTGGTCATTAACATTATTGGACTGGTGTGTGTTCCTGTTCATTAACATTATTGGACTGGTGTGTGTTCCTGTTCATAAACATTAATGGACTGGTGTGTGTTCCTGTTCATTAACATTATTGGACTGGTGTGTGTCCTGTTCATTAACATTATTGGACTGGTGTGTGTTCCTGTTCATTAACATTAAAGGACTGGTGTGTGTTCCTGTTCATTAACATTATTGGACTGGTGTGTGTTCCTGTTAACATTATTGGACTGGTGTGTGTTCCTGTTCATTAACATTATTGGACTGGTGTGTGTTCCTGTTAACATTATTGGAATGGTGTGTGTTCCTGTTAACATTATTGGACTGGTGTGTGTTCCTGTTAACATTATTGGACTGGTGTGTGTTCCTGTTAACATTATTGGACTGGTGAGTGTTCCTGTTAACATTATTGGACTGGTGTGTGTTCCTGTTAACATTATTGGACTGGTGTGTGTTCCTGTTCATTAACATTATTGGACTGGTGTGTGTTCCTCTTACTATTATTGGACTGGTGTGTGTTCCTGTTAACATTATAGGACTGGTGTGTGTTACTGTTCATTAACAATATTGGACTGTGTGTGTTCCTGTTCATTAACATTATTGGACTGGTGTGTGTTCCTGTTCATTAACATTATTGGACTGGTGTGTGTTCCTGTTCATTAACATTATTGGACTGGTGTGTGTTCCTGTTCATTAACATTATTGGACTGGTGTGTGTTCCTGTTAACATTATTGGACTGGTGTGTGTTCCTGTTCATTAACATTATTGGACTGGTGTGTGTTCCTGTTAACATTATAGGACTGGTGTGTGTTCCTGTTAACATTATTGGACTGGTGTGTGTTCCTGTTAACATTATTGGACTGGTGTGTGTTACTGTTAACATTATTGGACTGGTGTGTGTTCCTGTTCATTACCATTAATGGACTGGTGTGTGTTCCTGTTCATTAACATTATTGGACTGGTGTGTGTTCCTGGTCATTAACATTATTGGACTGGTGTGTGTTCCTGTTCATTAACATTATTGGACTGGTGTGTGTTCCTGTTCATTAACATTATTGGACTGGTGTGTGTTCCTGTTAACATTATAGGACTGGTGTGTTTTCCTGTTAACATTACTAGACTGGTGTGTGTTCCTGTTAACATTATTGGACTGGTGCGTGTTCCTGTTCATTAACATTATAGGACTGGTGCATGTTACTGTTCATTAACATTATTGGACTGGTGTGTGTTACTGTTCATTAACATTATTGGACTGGTGTGTGTTCCTGTTCATTAACATTATTGGACTGGTGTGTGTTCCTGTTCATAAACATTAATGGACTGGTGTGTGTTCCTGTTCATTAACATTATTGGACTGGTGTGTGTTCCTGTTAACATTATAGGACTGGTGTGTGTTCCTGTTAACATTATTAGACTGGTGTGTGTTCCTGTTAACATTATTGGACTGGTGCGTGTTCCTGTTCATTAACATTATAGGACTGGTGCATGTTACTGTTCATTAACATTATTGGACTGGTGCGTGTTACTGTTCATTAACATTATTGGACTGGTGTGTGTTCCTGGTCATTAACATTATTGGACTGGTGTGTGTTCCTGTTCATTAACATTATTTGACTGGTGTGTGTTCCTGTTCATAAACATTAATGGACTGGTGTGTGTTCCTGTTCATTAACATTATTGGACTGGTGTGTGTTCCTGTTAACATTATAGGACTGGTGTGTGTTCCTGTTAACATTATTAGACTGGTGTGTGTTCCTGTTAACATTATTGGACTGGTGCGTGTTCCTGTTCATTAACAATATAGGACTGGTGCATGTTACTGTTCATTAACATTATTGGACTGGTGTGTGTTACTGTTCATTAACATTATTGGACTGGTGTGTGTTCCTGTTCATTAACATTATTGGACTGGTGTGTGTTCCTGTTAACATTATTGGACTGGTGTGTGTTCCTTCTAACATTATTGGACTGGTGTGTGTTCCTGTTAACATTATTGGACTGGTGTGTGTTCCTGTTCATTAACATTATTAGACTGGTGTGTGTTCCTGTTAACATTATTGGACTGGTGTGTGTTCCTGTTAACATTATTGGACTGGTGTGTGTTACTGTTAACATTATTGGACTGGTGTGTGTTCCTGTTCATTACCATTAATGGACTGGTGTGTGTTCCTGTTCATTAACATTATTGGACTGGTGTGTGTTCCTGTTCATTAACATTATTGGACTGGTGTGTGTTCCTGTTCATTAACATTATTGGACTGGTGTGTGTTCCTGTTAACATTATTGGACTGGTGTGTGTTCCTGTTAACATTATTGGACTGGTGTGTGTTCCTGTTCATTAACATTATATGACTGGTGTGTGTTCCTGTTAACATTATTGGACTGGTGTGTGTTCCTGTTCATTAACATTATAGGACTGGTGTGTGATACTGTTCATTAACATTATTGGACTGGTGTGTGTTCCTGTTACTATTATTGGACTGGTGTGTGTTCCTGTTCATTAACATTATTGGACTGGTGTGTGTTCCTGTTACTATTATTGGACTGGTGTGTGTTCCTGTTCATTAACATTATTGGACTGGTGTGTGTTCCTGTTACTATTATTGGACTGGTGTGTGTTCCTGTTCATTAACATTATTGGACTGGTATATGTTCCTGTTCATTAACATTATTGGACTGGTATATGTTCCTGTTCATTAACATTATTGGACTGGTATATGTTCCTGTTCATTATTATTATTTTACTGGTGTGTGTTCTTGTTAACATTATAGGACTGGTGTGTGTTCCTGTTCATTAACATTATTAGACTGGTGTGTGTTCCTGTTAACATTATTGGACTGGTGTGTGTTCCTGTTCATTAATATTAATGGACTGGTGTGTGTTCCTGTTAACATTATAGGACTGGTGTGTGTTCCTGTTAACATTATTGGACTGGTGTGTGTTCCTGTTCATTAACATTATTGGACTGGTGTGTGTTCCTGTTAACATTATAGGACTGGTGTGTGTTCCTGTTAACATTATTGGACTGGTGTGTGTTCCTGTTAACATTATTGGACTGGTGTGTGTTACTGTTAACATTATTGGACTGGTGTGTGTTCCTGTTCATTACCATTAATGGACTGGTGTGTGTTCCTGTTCATTAACATTATTTGACTGGTGTGTGTTCCTGTTCATAAACATTAATGGACTGGTGTGTGTTCCTGTTCATTAACATTATTGGACTGGTGTGTGTTCCTGTTAACATTATAGGACTGGTGTGTGTTCCTGTTAACATTATTAGACTGGTGTGTGTTCCTGTTAACATTATTGGACTGGTGCGTGTTCCTGTTCATTAACAATATAGGACTGGTGCATGTTACTGTTCATTAACATTATTGGACTGGTGTGTGTTACTGTTCATTAACATTATTGGACTGGTGTGTGTTCCTGTTCATTAACATTATTGGACTGGTGTGTGTTCCTGTTAACATTATTGGACTGGTGTGTGTTCCTTCTAACATTATTGGACTGGTGTGTGTTCCTGTTAACATTATTGGACTGGTGTGTGTTCCTGTTCATTAACATTATTAGACTGGTGTGTGTTCCTGTTAACATTATTGGACTGGTGTGTGTTCCTGTTAACATTATTGGACTGGTGTGTGTTACTGTTAACATTATTGGACTGGTGTGTGTTCCTGTTCATTACCATTAATGGACTGGTGTGTGTTCCTGTTCATTAACATTATTGGACTGGTGTGTGTTCCTGTTCATTAACATTATTGGACTGGTGTGTGTTCCTGTTCATTAACATTATTGGACTGGTGTGTGTTCCTGTTAACATTATTGGACTGGTGTGTGTTCCTGTTAACATTATTGGACTGGTGTGTGTTCCTGTTCATTAACATTATATGACTGGTGTGTGTTCCTGTTAACATTATTGGACTGGTGTGTGTTCCTGTTCATTAACATTATAGGACTGGTGTGTGATACTGTTCATTAACATTATTGGACTGGTGTGTGTTCCTGTTACTATTATTGGACTGGTGTGTGTTCCTGTTCATTAACATTATTGGACTGGTGTGTGTTCCTGTTACTATTATTGGACTGGTGTGTGTTCCTGTTCATTAACATTATTGGACTGGTGTGTGTTCCTGTTACTATTATTGGACTGGTGTGTGTTCCTGTTCATTAACATTATTGGACTGGTATATGTTCCTGTTCATTAACATTATTGGACTGGTATATGTTCCTGTTCATTAACATTATTGGACTGGTATATGTTCCTGTTCATTATTATTATTTTACTGGTGTGTGTTCTTGTTAACATTATAGGACTGGTGTGTGTTCCTGTTCATTAACATTATTAGACTGGTGTGTGTTCCTGTTAACATTATTGGACTGGTGTGTGTTCCTGTTCATTAATATTAATGGACTGGTGTGTGTTCCTGTTAACATTATAGGACTGGTGTGTGTTCCTGTTAACATTATTGGACTGGTGTGTGTTCCTGTTCATTAACATTATTGGACTGGTGTGTGTTCCTGTTAACATTATAGGACTGGTGTGTGTTCCTGTTAACATTATTGGACTGGTGTGTGTTCCTGTTAACATTATTGGACTGGTGTGTGTTACTGTTAACATTATTGGACTGGTGTGTGTTCCTGTTCATTACCATTAATGGACTGGTGTGTGTTCCTGTTCATTAACATTATTGGACTGGTGTGTGTTCCTCTTACTATTATTGGACTGGTGTGTGTTCCTGTTCATTAACATTATTGGACTGGTGTGTGTTCCTGGTCATTAACATTATTGGACTGGTGTGTGTTCCTGTTCATTAACATTATTGGACTGGTGTGTGTTCCTGTTCATTAACATTATTGGACTGGTGTGTGTTCCTGTTAACATTATAGGACTGGTGTGTGTTCCTGTTAACATTATTAGACTGGTGTGTGTTCCTGTTAACATTATTGGACTGGTGCGTGTTCCTGTTCATTAACATTATAGGACTGGTGCATGTTACTGTTCATTAACATTATTGGACTGGTGTGTGTTACTGTTCATTAACATTATTGGACTGGTGTGTGTTCCTGTTCATTAACATTATTGGACTGGTGTGTGTTCCTGTTCATAAACATTAATGGACTGGTGTGTGTTCCTGTTCATTAACATTATTGGACTGGTGTGTGTTCCTGTTAACATTATAGGACTGGTGTGTGTTCCTGTTAACATTATTAGACTGGTGTGTGTTCCTGTTAACATTATTGGACTGGTGCGTGTTCCTGTTCATTAACATTATAGGACTGGTGCATGTTACTGTTCATTAACATTATTGGACTGGTGCGTGTTACTGTTCATTAACATTATTGGACTGGTGTGTGTTCCTGGTCATTAACATTATTGGACTGGTGTGTGTTCCTGTTCATTAACATTATTGGACTGGTGTGTGTTCCTGTTCATAAACATTAATGGACTGGTGTGTGTTCCTGTTCATTAACATTATTGGACTGGTGTGTGTTCCTGTTAACATTATAGGACTGGTGTGTGTTCCTGTTAACATTATTAGACTGGTGTGTGTTCCTGTTAACATTATTGGACTGGGGCGTGTTCCTGTTCATTAACAATATAGGACTGGTGCATGTTACTGTTCATTAACATTATTGGACTGGTGTGTGTTACTGTTCATTAACATTATTGGACTGGTGTGTGTTCCTGTTCATTAACATTATTGGACTGGTGTGTGTTCCTGTTAACATTATTGGACTGGTGTGTGTTCCTGTTAACATTATTGGACTGGTGTGTGTTCCTGTTCATTAACATTATTAGACTGGTGTGTGTTCCTGTTAACATTATTGGACTGGTGTGTGTTCCTGTTAACATTATTGGACTGGTGTGTGTTACTGTTAACATTATTGGACTGGTGTGTGTTCCTGTTCATTACCATTAATGGACTGGTGTGTGTTCCTGTTCATTAACATTATTGGACTGGTGTGTGTTCCTGTTCATTAACATTATTGGACTGGTGTGTGTTCCTGTTCATTAACATTATTGGACTGGTGTGTGTTCCTGTTAACATTATTGGACTGGTGTGTGTTCCTGTTAACATTATTGGACTGGTGTGTGTTCCTGTTCATTAACATTATATGACTGGTGTGTGTTCCTGTTAACATTATTGGACTGGTGTGTGTTCCTGTTCATTAACATTATAGGACTGGTGTGTGATACTGTTCATTAACATTATTGGACTGGTGTGTGTTCCTGTTACTATTATTGGACTGGTGTGTGTTCCTGTTCATTAACATTATTGGACTGGTGTGTGTTCCTGTTACTATTATTGGACTGGTGTGTGTTCCTGTTCATTAACATTATTGGACTGGTGTGTGTTCCTGTTACTATTATTGGACTGGTGTGTGTTCCTGTTCATTAACATTATTGGACTGGTATATGTTCCTGTTCATTAACATTATTGGACTGGTATATGTTCCTGTTCATTAACATTATTGGACTGGTATATGTTCCTGTTCATTATTATTATTTTACTGGTGTGTGTTCTTGTTAACATTATAGGACTGGTGTGTGTTCCTGTTAACATTATTGGACTGGTGTGTGTTACTGTTAACATTATTGGACTGGTGTGTGTTCCTGTTCATTACCATTAATGGACTGGTGTGTGTTCCTGTTCATTAACATTATTGGACTGGTGTGTGTTCCTGTTCATTAACATTATTGGACTGGTGTGTGTTCCTGTTCATTAACATTATTGGACTGGTGTGTGTTCCTGTTAACATTATTGGACTGGTGTGTGTTCCTGTTAACATTATTGGACTGGTGTGTGTTCCTGTTCATTAACATTATATGACTGGTGTGTGTTCCTGTTAACATTATTGGACTGGTGTGTGTTCCTGTTCATTAACATTATAGGACTGGTGTGTGATACTGTTCATTAACATTATTGGACTGGTGTGTGTTCCTGTTACTATTATTGGACTGGTGTGTGTTCCTGTTCATTAACATTATTGGACTGGTGTGTGTTCCTGTTACTATTATTGGACTGGTGTGTGTTCCTGTTCATTAACATTATTGGACTGGTGTGTGTTCCTGTTACTATTATTGGACTGGTGTGTGTTCCTGTTCATTAACATTATTGGACTGGTATATGTTCCTGTTCATTAACATTATTGGACTGGTATATGTTCCTGTTCATTAACATTATTGGACTGGTATATGTTCCTGTTCATTATTATTATTTTACTGGTGTGTGTTCTTGTTAACATTATAGGACTGGTGTGTGTTCCTGTTAACATTATTGGACTGGTGTGTGTTCCTGTTCATTAACATTATTAGACTGGTGTGTGTTCCTGTTAACATTATTGGACTGGTGTGTGTTCCTGTTCATTAATATTAATGGACTGGTGTGTGTTCCTGTTAACATTATAGGACTGGTGTGTGTTCCTGTTAACATTATTGGACTGGTGTGTGTTCCTGTTCATTAACATTATTGGACTGGTGTGTGTTCCTGTTAACATTATAGGACTGGTGTGTGTTCCTGTTAACATTATTGGACTGGTGTGTGTTCCTGTTAACATTATTGGACTGGTGTGTGTTACTGTTAACATTATTGGACTGGTGTGTGTTCCTGTTCATTACCATTAATGGACTGGTGTGTGTTCCTGTTCATTAACATTATTGGACTGGTGTGTGTTCCTCTTACTATTATTGGACTGGTGTGTGTTCCTGTTCATTAACATTATTGGACTGGTGTGTGTTCCTGGTCATTAACATTATTGGACTGGTGTGTGTTCCTGTTCATTAACATTATTGGACTGGTGTGTGTTCCTGTTCATTAACATTATTGGACTGGTGTGTGTTCCTGTTCATTAACATTATTGGACTGGTGTGTGTTCCTGTTAACATTATTAGACTGGTGTGTGTTCCTGTTAACATTATTGTACTGGTGCGTGTTCCTGTTCATTAACATTATAGGACTGGTGCATGTTACTGTTCATTAACATTATTGGACTGGTGTGTGTTACTGTTCATTAACATTATTGGACTGGTGTGTGTTCCTGTTCATTAACATTATTGGACTGGTGTGTGTTCCTGTTCATAAACATTAATGGACTGGTGTGTGTTCCTGTTCATTAACATTATTGGACTGGTGTGTGTTCCTGTTAACATTATAGGACTGGTGTGTGTTCCTGTTAACATTATTAGACTGGTTTGTGTTCCTGTTAACATTATTGGACTGGTGCGTGTTCCTGTTCATTAACATTATAGGACTGCGCTGCACTGCCTTACTGCTTCATTAACATTATTGGACTGGTGTGTGTTCCTGTTCATTAACATTATTGGACTGGTGTGTGTTCCTGTTCATAAACATTAATGGACTGGTGTGTGTTCCTGTTCATTAACATTATTGGACTGGTGTGTGTTCCTGTTAACATTATAGGACTGGTGTGTGTTCCTGTTAACATTATTAGACTGGTGTGTGTTCCTGTTAACATTATTGGACTGGTGCGTGTTCCTGTTCATTAACATTATAGGACTGGTGCATGTTACTGTTCATTAACATTATTGGACTGGTGTGTGTTACTGTTCATTAACATTATTGGACTGGTGTGTGTTCCTGTTCATTAACATTATTGGACTGGTGTGTGTTCCTGTTAACATTATTGGACTGGTGTGTGTTCCTGTTAACATTATTGGACTGGTGTGTGTTCCTGTTAACATTATTGGACTGGTGTGTGTTCCTGTTCATGAACATTATTAGACTGGTGTGTGTTCCTGTTAACATTATTGGACTGGTGTGTGTTCCTGTTAACATTATTGGACTGGTGTGTGTTACTGTTAACATTATTGGACTGGTGTGTGTTCCTGTTCATTACCATTAATGGACTGGTGTGTGTTCCTGTTCATTAACATTATTGGACTGGTGTTAGTTCCTCTTACTATTATTGGACTGGTGTGTGTTCCTGTTCATTAACATTATTGGACTGGTGTGTGTTCCTGGTCATTAACATTATTGGACTGGTGTGTGTTCCTGTTCATTAACATTATTGGACTGGTGTGTGTTCCTGTTCATAAACATTAATGGACTGGTGTGTGTTCCTGTTCATTAACATTATTGGACTGGTGTGTGTCCTGTTCATTAACATTATTGGACTGGTGTGTGTTCCTGTTCATTAACATTAAAGGACTGGTGTGTGTTCCTGTTCATTAACATTATTGGACTGGTGTGTGTTCCTGTTAACATTATTGGACTGGTGTGTGTTCCTGTTCATTAACATTATTGGACTGGTGTGTGTTCCTGTTAACATTATTGGAATGGTGTGTGTTCCTGTTAACATTATTCGACTGGTGTGTGTTCCTGTTAACATTATTGGACTGGTGTGTGTTCCTGTTAACATTATTGGACTGGTGTGTGTTCCTGTTAACATTATTGGACTGGTGTGTGTTCCTGTTAACATTATTGGACTGGTGTGTGTTCCTGTTCATTAACATTATTGGACTGGTGTGTGTTCCTCTTACTATTATTGGACTGGTGTGTGTTCCTGTTAACATTATAGGACTGGTGTGTGTTACTGTTCATTAACAATATTGGACTGTGTGTGTTCCTGTTCATTAACATTATTGGACTGGTGTGTGTTCCTGTTCATTAACATTATTGGACTGGTGTGTGTTCCTGTTCATTAACATTATTGGACTGGTGTGTGTTCCTGTTCATTAACATTATTGGACTGGTGTGTGTTCCTGTTCATTAACATTATTGGACTGGTGTGTGTTCCTGTTAACATTATTGGACTGGTGTGTGTTCCTGTTAACATTATTGGACTGGTGTGTGTTACTGTTAACATTATTGGACTGGTGTGTGTTCCTGTTCATTACCATTAATGGACTGGTGTGTGTTCCTGTTCATTAACATTATTGGACTGGTGTGTGTTCCTGTTAACATTATAGGACTGGTGTGTGTTCCTGTTAACATTATTGGACTGGTGTGTGTTCCTGTTAACATTATTGGACTGGTGTGTGTTACTGTTAACATTATTGGACTGGTGTGTGTTCCTGTTCATTACCATTAATGGACTGGTGTGTGTTCCTGTTCATTAACATTATTGGACTGGTGTGTGTTCCTCTTACTATTATTGGACTGGTGTGTGTTCCTGTTCATTAACATTATTGGACTGGTGTGTGTTCCTGGTCATTAACATTATTGGACTGGTGTGTGTTCCTGTTCATTAACATTATTGGACTGGTGTGTGTTCCTGTTCATTAACATTATTGGACTGGTGTGTGTTCCTGTTCATTAACATTATTGGACTGGTGTGTGTTCCTGTTAACATTATTAGACTGGTGTGTGTTCCTGTTAACATTATTGTACTGGTGCGTGTTCCTGTTCATTAACATTATAGGACTGGTGCATGTTACTGTTCATTAACATTATTGGACTGGTGTGTGTTACTGTTCATTAACATTATTGGACTGGTGTGTGTTCCTGTTCATTAACATTATTGGACTGGTGTGTGTTCCTGTTCATTAACATTATTGGACTGGTGTGTGTTCCTGTTAACATTATTGGACTGGTGTGTGTTCCTGTTAACATTATTGGACTGGTGTGTGTTCCTGTTAACATTATTGGACTGGTGTGTGTTCCTGTTCATGAACATTATTAGACTGGTGTGTGTTCCTGTTAACATTATTGGACTGGTGTGTGTTCCTGTTAACATTATTGGACTGGTGTGTGTTACTGTTAACATTATTGGACTGGTGTGTGTTCCTGTTCATTACCATTAATGGACTGGTGTGTGTTCCTGTTCATTAACATTATTGGACTGGTGTTAGTTCCTCTTACTATTATTGGACTGGTGTGTGTTCCTGTTCATTAACATTATTGGACTGGTGTGTGTTCCTGGTCATTAACATTATTGGACTGGTGTGTGTTCCTGTTCATTAACATTATTGGACTGGTGTGTGTTCCTGTTCATAAACATTAATGGACTGGTGTGTGTTCCTGTTCATTAACATTATTGGACTGGTGTGTGTCCTGTTCATTAACATTATTGGACTGGTGTGTGTTCCTGTTCATTAACATTAAAGGACTGGTGTGTGTTCCTGTTCATTAACATTATTGGACTGGTGTGTGTTCCTGTTAACATTATTGGACTGGTGTGTGTTCCTGTTCATTAACATTATTGGACTGGTGTGTGTTCCTGTTAACATTATTGGAATGGTGTGTGTTCCTATTAACATTATTCGACTGGTGTGTGTTCCTGTTAACATTATTGGACTGGTGTGTGTTCCTGTTAACATTATTGGACTGGTGTGTGTTCCTGTTAACATTATTGGACTGGTGTATGTTCCTGTTAACATTATTGGACTGGTGTGTGTTCCTGTTCATTAACATTATTGGACTGGTGTGTGTTCCTCTTACTATTATTGGACTGGTGTGTGTTCCTGTTAACATTATAGGACTGGTGTGTGTTACTGTTCATTAACAATATTGGACTGTGTGTGTTCCTGTTCATTAACATTATTGGACTGGTGTGTGTTCCTGTTCATTAACATTATTGGACTGGTGTGTGTTCCTGTTCATTAACATTATTGGACTGGTGTGTGTTCCTGTTCATTAACATTATTGGACTGGTGTGTGTTCCTGTTCATTAACATTATTGGACTGGTGTGTGTTCCTGTTAACATTATTGGACTGGTGTGTGTTCCTGTTAACATTATTGGACTGGTGTGTGTTACTGTTAACATTATTGGACTGGTGTGTGTTCCTGTTCATTACCATTAATGGACTGGTGTGTGTTCCTGTTCATTAACATTATTGGACTGGTGTGTGTTCCTGTTAACATTATAGGACTGGTGTGTGTTCCTGTTAACATTATTGGACTGGTGTGTGTTCCTGTTAACATTATTGGACTGGTGTGTGTTACTGTTAACATTATTGGACTGGTGTGTGTTCCTGTTCATTACCATTAATGGACTGGTGTGTGTTCCTGTTCATTAACATTATTGGACTGGTGTGTGTTCCTCTTACTATTATTGGGCTGGTGTGTGTTCCTGTTCATTAACATTATTGGACTGGTGTGTGTTCCTGGTCATTAACATTATTGGACTGGTGTGTGTTCCTGTTCATTAACATTATTGGACTGGTGTGTGTTCCTGTTCATTAACATTATTGGACTGGTGTGTGTTCCTGTTCATTAACATTATTGGACTGGTGTGTGTTCCTGTTAACATTATTAGACTGGTGTGTGTTCCTGTTAACATTATTGTACTGGTGCGTGTTCCTGTTCATTAACATTATAGGACTGGTGCATGTTACTGTTCATTAACATTATTGGACTGGTGTGTGTTACTGTTCATTAACATTATTGGACTGGTGTGTGTTCCTGTTCATTAACATTATTGGACTGGTGTGTGTTTCTGTTCATAAACATTAATGGACTGGTGTGTGTTCCTGTTCATTAACATTATTGGACTGGTGTGTGTTCCTGTTAACATTATAGGACTGGTGTGTGTTCCTGTTAACATTATTAGACTGGTTTGTGTTCCTGTTAACATTATTGGACTGGTGCGTGTTCCTGTTCATTAACATTATAGGACTGGTGCATGTTACTGTTCATTAACATTATTGGACTGGTGCGTGTTACTGTTCATTAACATTATTGGACTGGTGTGTGTTCCTGGTCATTAACATTATTGGACTGGTGTGTGTTCCTGTTCATTAACATTATTGGACTGGTGTGTGTTCCTGTTCATAAACATTAATGGACTGGTGTGTGTTCCTGTTCATTAACATTATTGGACTGGTGTGTGTTCCTGTTAACATTATAGGACTGGTGTGTGTTCCTGTTAACATTATTAGACTGGTGTGTGTTCCTGTTAACATTATTGGACTGGTGCGTGTTCCTGTTCATTAACATTATAGGACTGGTGCATGTTACTGTTCATTAACATTATTGGACTGGTGTGTGTTACTGTTCATTAACATTATTGGACTGGTGTGTGTTCCTGTTCATTAACATTATTGGACTGGTGTGTGTTCCTGTTAACATTATTGGACTGGTGTGTGTTCCTGTTAACATTATTGGACTGGTGTGTGTTCCTGTTAACATTATTGGACTGGTGTGTGTTCCTGTTCATGAACATTATTAGACTGGTGTGTGTTCCTGTTAACATTATTGGACTGGTGTGTGTTCCTGTTAACATTATTGGACTGGTGTGTGTTACTGTTAACATTATTGGACTGGTGTGTGTTCCTGTTAACATTATTG
Organism: Salmo salar; assembly: GCF_965601325.2. Taxonomy (NCBI): domain Eukaryota; kingdom Metazoa; phylum Chordata; class Actinopteri; order Salmoniformes; family Salmonidae; genus Salmo; species Salmo salar. Next base: position 1,779,091 of record NC_138311.1, read on the forward strand.
GACTGGTGTGTGTTCCTGTTCATTAACATTATTGGACTGGTGTGTGTTCCTGTTAACATTATTGGAATGGTGTGTGTTCCTGTTAACATTATTCGACTGGTGTGTGTTCCTGTTAACATTATTGGACTGGTGTGTGTTCCTGTTAACATTATTGGACTGGTGTGTGTTCCTGTTCATTACCATTAATGGACTGGTGTGTGTTCCTGTTCATTAACATTATTGGACTGGTGTGTGTTCCTCTTACTATTATTGGGCTGGTGTGTGTTCCTGTTCATTAACATTATTGGACTGGTGTGTGTTCCTGGTCATTAACATTATTGGACTGGTGTGTGTTCCTGTTCATTAACATTATTGGACTGGTGTGTGTTCCTGTTAACATTATAGGACTGGTGTGTGTTCCTGTTAACATTATTAGACTGGTGTGTGTTCCTGTTAACATTATTGGACTGGTGTGTGTTCCTGTTAACATTATTGGACTGGTGTGTGTTACTGTTAACCTGTTGGGTCTAGGGGGCAGCATTTGCACGTCTGGATAAAAAAAATGTACCCGATTTAATCTGGTTACTAATCCTACCCAGTAACTAGAATATGCATATACTTATTATATATGGATAGAAAACACTCTAAAGTTTCCAAAACTGTTTGAATGGTGTCTGTGAGTATAACAGAACTCATTTGGCAGGCAAAACCCTGAGACATTTTCTGACAGGAAGTGGATACCTGATGTGTTGTATTGAGTTTAAACCTATCCCATTGAAAAACACAGGGGTTTAGGAATATTTTGGCACTTCCTATTGCTTCCACTAGATGTCACCAGCCTTTACAAAGTGTTTTGAGTCTTCTGGAGGGAGATCTGACCGAACAAGAGCCATGGAACGGTGATGTCCCATTAGACACCTGGCGCGCTACTTCATGTTGGGTACCCTCGTTCCAATACGTTATAAAAGGCTATGCATTCGTCCACCTTGAATATTATTCATGTTCTGGTTAAAAAAGGCCCTAATGATTTATGCTATACAACGTTTGACATGTTTGAACGAACGGAAATATATTTTTTCCCCTCGTTCATGACGAGAAGTCCGGCTGGCTTACATCATGTGCTAACGAGACGGAGATTTTTGGACATAAATGATGAGCTTTTTTGAACAAAACTACATTCGTTATGGACCTGTGATACCTGGAAGTGACATCTGATGAAGAGAATCAAAGGTAATGGATTATTTACATAGTATTTTCGATTTTAGATCTCCCCAACATGACGTCTAGTCTGTATCGCAACGCGTATTTTTCTGGGCACAGTGCTCAGATTATTGCAAAGTGTGATTTCCCAGTAAGGTTATTTTTAAATCTGGCAAGTTGATTGCGTTCAAAAGATGTAAATCTATAATTCTTTAAATGACAATATAATATTTTACCAATGTTTTCTAATTTTAATTATTTAATTTGTGACGCTGACTTGACTGCCGGTTATTGGAGGGAAACGATTTCCTCAACATCAATGCCATAGTAAAACGCTGTTTTTGTATATAAATATGAACTTGATAGAACTAAAAATGCATGCATTGTCTAACATAATGTCCTAGGAGTGTCATCTGATGGAGATTGTAAAAGGTTAGTGTATCATTTTAGCTGGTTTTATGGTTTTGGTGACCCTGTCTTTGACTTGACAAAACATTACACACAACTCTTGTAAATGTACTGTCCTAACATACTCTAAATTTATGCTTTCGCCGTAAAACCTTTTTGAAATCGTAAAACGTGGTTAGATTAAGGAGATGTTTATCTTTCAAATGGTGTAACATAGTTGTATTTTTGAAAAATTTGAATTTTGACATTTATTTGGATTCAAATTTGCCGCTCTTGAAATGCACCTGCTGTTGATGGAGTGCACCACGGGTGGCACGCTAGCGTCCCACCTAGCCCCAAGAGGTTAACATTATTGGACTGGTGTGTGTTCCTGTTCATTACCATTAATGGACTGGTGTGTGTTCCTGTTCATTAACATTATTGGACTGGTGTGTGTTCCTCTTACTATTATTGGGCTGGTGTGTGTTCCTGTTCATTAACATTATTGGACTGGTGTGTGTTCCTGGTCATTAACATTATTGGACTGGTGTGTGTTCCTGTTCATTAACATTATTGGACTGGTGTGTGTTCCTGTTCATTAACATTATTGGACTGGTGTGTGTTCCTGTTCATTAACATTATTGGACTGGTGTGTGTTCCTGTTAACATTATTAGACTGGTGTGTGTTCCTGTTAACATTATTGTACTGGTGCGTGTTCCTGTTCATTAACATTATAGGACTGGTGCATGTTACTGTTCATTAACATTATTGGACTGGTGTGTGTTACTGTTCATTAACATTATTGGACTGGTGTGTGTTCCTGTTCATTAACATTATTGGACTGGTGTGTGTTTCTGTTCATAAACATTAATGGACTGGTGTGTGTTCCTGTTCATTAACATTATTGGACTGGTGTGTGTTCCTGTTAACATTATAGGACTGGTGTGTGTTCCTGTTAACATTATTAGACTGGTTTGTGTTCCTGTTAACATTATTGGACTGGTGCGTGTTCCTGTTCATTAACATTATAGGACTGGTGCATGTTACTGTTCATTAACATTATTGGACTGGTGCGTGTTACTGTTCATTAACATTATTGGACTGGTGTGTGTTCCTGGTCATTAACATTATTGGACTGGTGTGTGTTCCTGTTCATTAACATTATTGGACTGGTGTGTGTTCCTGTTCATAAACATTAATGGACTGGTGTGTGTTCCTGTTCATTAACATTATTGGACTGGTGTGTGTTCCTGTTAACATTATAGGACTGGTGTGTGTCCCTGTTAACATTATTAGACTGGTGTGTGTTCCTGTTAACATTATTGGACTGGTGCGTGTTCCTGTTCATTAACATTATAGGACTGGTGCATGTTACTGTTCATTAACATTATTGGACTGGTGTGTGTTACTGTTCATTAACATTATTGGACTGGTGTGTGTTCCTGTTCATTAACATTATTGGACTGGTGTGTGTTCCTGTTAACATTATTGGACTGGTGTGTGTTCCTGTTAACATTATTGGACTGGTGTGTGTTCCTGTTAACATTATTGGACTGGTGTGTGTTCCTGTTCATGAACATTATTAGACTGGTGTGTGTTCCTGTTAACATTATTGGACTGGTGTGTGTTCCTGTTAACATTATTGGACTGGTGTGTGTTACTGTTAACATTATTGGACTGGTGTGTGTTCCTGTTAACATTATTGGACTGGTGTGTGTTCCTGTTCATTAACATTATTGGACTGGTGTGTGTTCCTGTTAACATTATTGGAATGGTGTGTGTTCCTGTTAACATTATTCGACTGGTGTGTGTTCCTGTTAACATTATTGGACTGGTGTGTGTTCCTGTTAACATTATTGGACTGGTGTGTGTTCCTGTTCATTACCATTAATGGACTGGTGTGTGTTCCTGTTCATTAACATTATTGGACTGGTGTGTGTTCCTCTTACTATTATTGGGCTGGTGTGTGTTCCTGTTCATTAACATTATTGGACTGGTGTGTGTTCCTGGTCATTAACATTATTGGACTGGTGTGTGTTCCTGTTCATTAACATTATTGGACTGGTGTGTGTTCCTGTTAACATTATAGGACTGGTGTGTGTTCCTGTTAACATTATTAGACTGGTGTGTGTTCCTGTTAACATTATTGGACTGGTGCGTGTTCCTGTTCATTAACATTATAGGACTGGTGCATGTTACTGTTCATTAACATTATTGGACTGGTGTGTGTTACTGTTCATTAACATTATTGGACTGGTGTGTGTTCCTGTTCATTAACATTATTGGACTGGTGTGTGTTCCTGTTAACATTATTGGACTGGTGTGTGTTCCTGTTAACATTATTGGACTGGTGTGTGTTCCTGTTAACATTATTGGACTGGTGTGTGTTCCTGTTCATGAACATTATTAGACTGGTGTGTGTTCCTGTTAACATTATTGGACTGGTGTGTGTTCCTGTTAACATTATTGGACTGGTGTGTGTTACTGTTAACATTATTGGACTGGTGTGTGTTCCTGTTAACATTATTGGACTGGTGTGTGTTCCTGTTCATTAACATTATTGGACTGGTGTGTGTTCCTGTTAACATTATTGGAATGGTGTGTGTTCCTGTTAACATTATTCGACTGGTGTGTGTTCCTGTTAACATTATTGGACTGGTGTGTGTTCCTGTTAACATTATTGGACTGGTGTGTGTTCCTGTTCATTACCATTAATGGACTGGTGTGTGTTCCTGTTCATTAACATTATTGGACTGGTGTGTGTTCCTCTTACTATTATTGGGCTGGTGTGTGTTCCTGTTCATTAACATTATTGGACTGGTGTGTGTTCCTGGTCATTAACATTATTGGACTGGTGTGTGTTCCTGTTCATTAACATTATTGGACTGGTGTGTGTTCCTGTTCATTAACATTATTGGACTGGTGTGTGTTCCTGTTCATTAACATTATTGGACTGGTGTGTGTTCCTGTTAACATTATTAGACTGGTGTGTGTTCCTGTTAACATTATTGTACTGGTGCGTGTTCCTGTTCATTAACATTATAGGACTGGTGCATGTTACTGTTCATTAACATTATTGGACTGGTGTGTGTTACTGTTCATTAACATTATTGGACTGGTGTGTGTTCCTGTTCATTAACATTATTGGACTGGTGTGTGTTTCTGTTCATAAACATTAATGGACTGGTGTGTGTTCCTGTTCATTAACATTATTGGACTGGTGTGTGTTCCTGTTAACATTATAGGACTGGTGTGTGTTCCTGTTAACATTATTAGACTGGTTTGTGTTCCTGTTAACATTATTGGACTGGTGCGTGTTCCTGTTCATTAACATTATAGGACTGGTGCATGTTACTGTTCATTAACATTATTGGACTGGTGCGTGTTACTGTTCATTAACATTATTGGACTGGTGTGTGTTCCTGGTCATTAACATTATTGGACTGGTGTGTGTTCCTGTTCATTAACATTATTGGACTGGTGTGTGTTCCTGTTCATAAACATTAATGGACTGGTGTGTGTTCCTGTTCATTAACATTATTGGACTGGTGTGTGTTCCTGTTAACATTATAGGACTGGTGTGTGTCCCTGTTAACATTATTAGACTGGTGTGTGTTCCTGTTAACATTATTGGACTGGTGCGTGTTCCTGTTCATTAACATTATAGGACTGGTGCATGTTACTGTTCATTAACATTATTGGACTGGTGTGTGTTACTGTTCATTAACATTATTGGACTGGTGTGTGTTCCTGTTCATTAACATTATTGGACTGGTGTGTGTTCCTGTTAACATTATTGGACTGGTGTGTGTTCCTGTTAACATTATTGGACTGGTGTGTGTTCCTGTTAACATTATTGGACTGGTGTGTGTTCCTGTTCATGAACATTATTAGACTGGTGTGTGTTCCTGTTAACATTATTGGACTGGTGTGTGTTCCTGTTAACATTATTGGACTGGTGTGTGTTACTGTTAACATTATTGGACTGGTGTGTGTTCCTGTTAACATTATTGGACTGGTGTGTGTTCCTGTTCATTAACATTATTGGACTGGTGTGTGTTCCTGTTAACATTATTGGAATGGTGTGTGTTCCTGTTAACATTATTCGACTGGTGTGTGTTCCTGTTAACATTATTGGACTGGTGTGTGTTCCTGTTAACATTATTGGACTGGTGTGTGTTCCTGTTCATTAACATTATTGGACTGGTGTGTGTTCCTGTTAACATTATTGGAATGGTGTGTGTTCCTGTTAACATTATTCGACTGGTGTGTGTTCCTGTTAACATTATTGGACTGGTGTGTGTTCCTGTTAACATTATTGGACTGGTGTGTGTTCCTGTTCATTACCATTAATGGACTGGTGTGTGTTCCTGTTCATTAACATTATTGGACTGGTGTGTGTTCCTCTTACTATTATTGGGCTGGTGTGTGTTCCTGTTCATTAACATTATTGGACTGGTGTGTGTTCCTGGTCATTAACATTATTGGACTGGTGTGTGTTCCTGTTCATTAACATTATTGGACTGGTGTGTGTTCCTGTTCATTAACATTATTGGACTGGTGTGTGTTCCTGTTCATTAACATTATTGGACTGGTGTGTGTTCCTGTTAACATTATTAGACTGGTGTGTGTTCCTGTTAACATTATTGTACTGGTGCGTGTTCCTGTTCATTAACATTATAGGACTGGTGCATGTTACTGTTCATTAACATTATTGGACTGGTGTGTGTTACTGTTCATTAACATTATTGGACTGGTGTGTGTTCCTGTTCATTAACATTATTAGACTGGTGTGTGTTTCTGTTCATAAACATTAATGGACTGGTGTGTGTTCCTGTTCATTAACATTATTGGACTGGTGTGTGTTCCTGTTAACATTATAGGACTGGTGTGTGTTCCTGTTAACATTATTAGACTGGTTTGTGTTCCTGTTAACATTATTGGACTGGTGCGTGTTCCTGTTCATTAACATTATAGGACTGGTGCATGTTACTGTTCATTAACATTATTGGACTGGTGCGTGTTACTGTTCATTAACATTATTGGACTGGTGTGTGTTCCTGGTCATTAACATTATTGGACTGGTGTGTGTTCCTGTTCATTAACATTATTGGACTGGTGTGTGTTCCTGTTCATAAACATTAATGGACTGGTGTGTGTTCCTGTTCATTAACATTATTGGACTGGTGTGTGTTCCTGTTAACATTATAGGACTGGTGTGTGTCCCTGTTAACATTATTAGACTGGTGTGTGTTCCTGTTAACATTATTGGACTGGTGCGTGTTCCTGTTCATTAACATTATAGGACTGGTGCATGTTACTGTTCATTAACATTATTGGACTGGTGTGTGTTACTGTTCATTAACATTATTGGACTGGTGTGTGTTCCTGTTCATTAACATTATTGGACTGGTGTGTGTTCCTGTTAACATTATTGGACTGGTGTGTGTTCCTGTTAACATTATTGGACTGGTGTGTGTTCCTGTTAACATTATTGGACTGGTGTGTGTTCCTGTTCATGAACATTATTAGACTGGTGTGTGTTCCTGTTAACATTATTGGACTGGTGTGTGTTCCTGTTAACATTATTGGACTGGTGTGTGTTACTGTTAACATTATTGGACTGGTGTGTGTTCCTGTTAACATTATTGGACTGGTGTGTGTTCCTGTTCATTAACATTATTGGACTGGTGTGTGTTCCTGTTAACATTATTGGAATGGTGTGTGTTCCTGTTAACATTATTCGACTGGTGTGTGTTCCTGTTAACATTATTGGACTGGTGTGTGTTCCTGTTAACATTATTGGACTGGTGTGTGTTCCTGTTCATTACCATTAATGGACTGGTGTGTGTTCCTGTTCATTAACATTATTGGACTGGTGTGTGTTCCTCTTACTATTATTGGGCTGGTGTGTGTTCCTGTTCATTAACATTATTGGACTGGTGTGTGTTCCTGGTCATTAACATTATTGGACTGGTGTGTGTTCCTGTTCATTAACATTATTGGACTGGTGTGTGTTCCTGTTAACATTATAGGACTGGTGTGTGTTCCTGTTAACATTATTAGACTGGTGTGTGTTCCTGTTAACATTATTGGACTGGTGCGTGTTCCTGTTCATTAACATTATAGGACTGGTGCATGTTACTGTTCATTAACATTATTGGACTGGTGTGTGTTACTGTTCATTAACATTATTGGACTGGTGTGTGTTCCTGTTCATTAACATTATTGGACTGGTGTGTGTTCCTGTTAACATTATTGGACTGGTGTGTGTTCCTGTTAACATTATTGGACTGGTGTGTGTTCCTGTTAACATTATTGGACTGGTGTGTGTTCCTGTTCATGAACATTATTAGACTGGTGTGTGTTCCTGTTAACATTATTGGACTGGTGTGTGTTCCTGTTAACATTATTGGACTGGTGTGTGTTACTGTTAACATTATTGGACTGGTGTGTGTTCCTGTTAACATTATTGGACTGGTGTGTGTTCCTGTTCATTAACATTATTGGACTGGTGTGTGTTCCTGTTAACATTATTGGAATGGTGTGTGTTCCTGTTAACATTATTCGACTGGTGTGTGTTCCTGTTAACATTATTGGACTGGTGTGTGTTCCTGTTAACATTATTGGACTGGTGTGTGTTCCTGTTCATTACCATTAATGGACTGGTGTGTGTTCCTGTTCATTAACATTATTGGACTGGTGTGTGTTCCTCTTACTATTATTGGGCTGGTGTGTGTTCCTGTTCATTAACATTATTGGACTGGTGTGTGTTCCTGGTCATTAACATTATTGGACTGGTGTGTGTTCCTGTTCATTAACATTATTGGACTGGTGTGTGTTCCTGTTCATTAACATTATTGGACTGGTGTGTGTTCCTGTTCATTAACATTATTGGACTGGTGTGTGTTCCTGTTAACATTATTAGACTGGTGTGTGTTCCTGTTAACATTATTGTACTGGTGCGTGTTCCTGTTCATTAACATTATAGGACTGGTGCATGTTACTGTTCATTAACATTATTGGACTGGTGTGTGTTACTGTTCATTAACATTATTGGACTGGTGTGTGTTCCTGTTCATTAACATTATTGGACTGGTGTGTGTTTCTGTTCATAAACATTAATGGACTGGTGTGTGTTCCTGTTCATTAACATTATTGGACTGGTGTGTGTTCCTGTTAACATTATAGGACTGGTGTGTGTTCCTGTTAACATTATTAGACTGGTTTGTGTTCCTGTTAACATTATTGGACTGGTGCGTGTTCCTGTTCATTAACATTATAGGACTGGTGCATGTTACTGTTCATTAACATTATTGGACTGGTGCGTGTTACTGTTCATTAACATTATTGGACTGGTGTGTGTTCCTGGTCATTAACATTATTGGACTGGTGTGTGTTCCTGTTCATTAACATTATTGGACTGGTGTGTGTTCCTGTTCATAAACATTAATGGACTGGTGTGTGTTCCTGTTCATTAACATTATTGGACTGGTGTGTGTTCCTGTTAACATTATAGGACTGGTGTGTGTTCCTGTTAACATTATTAGACTGGTGTGTGTTCCTGTTAACATTATTGGACTGGTGCGTGTTCCTGTTCATTAACATTATAGGACTGGTGCATGTTACTGTTCATTAACATTATTGGACTGGTGTGTGTTACTGTTCATTAACATTATTGGACTGGTGTGTGTTCCTGTTCATTAACATTATTGGACTGGTGTGTGTTCCTGTTAACATTATTGGACTGGTGTGTGTTCCTGTTAACATTATTGGACTGGTGTGTGTTCCTGTTAACATTATTGGACTGGTGTGTGTTCCTGTTCATGAACATTATTAGACTGGTGTGTGTTCCTGTTAACATTATTGGACTGGTGTGTGTTCCTGTTAACATTATTGGACTGGTGTGTGTTACTGTTAACATTATTGGACTGGTGTGTGTTCCTGTTCATTACCATTAATGGACTGGTGTGTGTTCCTGTTCATTAACATTATTGGACTGGTGTTAGTTCCTCTTACTATTATTGGACTGGTGTGTGTTCCTGTTCATTAACATTATTGGACTGGTGTGTGTTCCTGGTCATTAACATTATTGGACTGGTGTGTGTTCCTGTTCATTAACATTATTGGACTGGTGTGTGTTCCTGTTCATAAACATTAATGGACTGGTGTGTGTTCCTGTTCATTAACATTATTGGACTGGTGTGTGTCCTGTTCATTAACATTATTGGACTGGTGTGTGTTCCTGTTCATTAACATTAAAGGACTGGTGTGTGTTCCTGTTCATTAACATTATTGGACTGGTGTGTGTTCCTGTTAACATTATTGGACTGGTGTGTGTTCCTGTTCATTAACATTATTGGACTGGTGTGTGTTCCTGTTAACATTATTGGAATGGTGTGTGTTCCTGTTAACATTATTCGACTGGTGTGTGTTCCTGTTAACATTATTGGACTGGTGTGTGTTCCTGTTAACATTATTGGACTGGTGTGTGTTCCTGTTAACATTATTGGACTGGTGTGTGTTCCTGTTAACATTATTGGACTGGTGTGTGTTCCTGTTCATTAACATTATTGGACTGGTGTGTGTTCCTCTTACTATTATTGGACTGGTGTGTGTTCCTGTTAACATTATAGGACTGGTGTGTGTTACTGTTCATTAACAATATTGGACTGTGTGTGTTCCTGTTCATTAACATTATTGGACTGGTGTGTGTTCCTGTTCATTAACATTATTGGACTGGTGTGTGTTCCTGTTCATTAACATTATTGGACTGGTGTGTGTTCCTGTTCATTAACATTATTGGACTGGTGTGTGTTCCTGTTCATTAACATTATTGGACTGGTGTGTGTTCCTGTTAACATTATTGGACTGGTGTGTGTTCCTGTTAACATTATTGGACTGGTGTGTGTTACTGTTAACATTATTGGACTGGTGTGTGTTCCTGTTCATTACCATTAATGGACTGGTGTGTGTTCCTGTTCATTAACATTATTGGACTGGTGTGAGTTCCTCTTACTATTATTGGACTGGTGTGTGTTCCTGTTCATTAACATTATTGGACTGGTGTGTGTTCCTGGTCATTAACATTATTGGACTGGTGTGTGTTCCTGTTCATTAACATTATTGGACTGGTGTGTGTTCCTGTTCATAAACATTAATGGACTGGTGTGTGTTCCTGTTCATTAACATTATTGGACTGGTGTGTGTCCTGTTCATTAACATTATTGGACTGGTGTGTGTTCCTGTTCATTAACATTAAAGGACTGGTGTGTGTTCCTGTTCATTAACATTATTGGTCTGGTGTGTGTTCCTGTTAACATTATTGGACTGGTGTGTATTCCTGTTAACATTATAGGACTGATGTGTGTTCCTGTTCATTAACATTATTGGACTGGTATGTGTTCCTGTTCATTAACATTATTGGACTGGTGTGTGTTCCTGTTCATTAACATTATTGGACTGGTGTGTGTTCCTGTTCATTAACATTATTGGACTGGTGTGTGTTCCTGTTCATTAACATTATTGGACTGGTGTGTGTTCCTGTTCATTAACATTATTGGACTGGTGTGTTTTCCTGTTAACATTATTGGACTGGTGTGTGTTCCTGTTAACATTATTGGACTGGTGTGTGTTCCTGTTAACATTATTGGACTGGTGTGTGTTCCTGTTAACATTATAGGAATGGTGTGTGATACTGTTCATTAACATTATTGGACTGGTGTGTGTTCCTGTTACTATTATTGGACTGGTGTGTGTTCCTGTTCATTAACATTATTGGACTGGTGTGTGTTCCTGTTACTATTATTGGACTGGTGTGTGTTCCTGTTCATTAACATTATTGGACTGGTTTGTGTTCCTGTTACTATTATTGGACTGGTGTGTGTTCCTGTTCATTAACATTATTGGACTGGTGTGTGTTCCTGTTCATTAACATTATTGGACTGGTATATGTTCCTGTTCATTAACATTATTGGACTGGTGTGTGTTCTTGTTAACATTATAGGACTGGTGTGTGTTCCTGTTAACATTATTGGACTGGTTTGTGTTCCTGTTCATTAACATTATTAGACTGGTGTGTGTTCCTGTTAACATTATTGGACTGGTGTGTGTTCCTGTTCATTAATATTAATGGACTGGTGTGTGTTCCTGTTAACATTATAGGACTGGTGTGTGTTCCTGTTCATTAACATTATTGGACTGGTGTGTATTCCTGTTCTGTAACATTATAGGACTGGTGTGTGTTCCTGTTCATTAACATTATTGGTCTGGTGTGTGTTCCTGTTAACATTATTGGACTGGTGTGTGTTCCTGTTCATTAACATTATTGGACTGGTGTGTGTTCCTGTTCATTAACATTATTGGACTGGTGTGTGTTCCTGTTCATTAACATTATTGGACTGGTGTGTGTTCCTGTTCATTAACATTATTGGACTGGTGTGTGTTCCTGTTAACATTATTGGACTGGTGTGTGTTCCTGTTAACATTATTGGACTGGTGTGTGTTACTGTTAACATTATTGGACTGGTGTGTGTTCCTGTTCATTACCATTAATGGACTGGTGTGTGTTCCTGTTCATTAACATTATTGGACTGGTGTGAGTTCCTCTTACTATTATTGGACTGGTGTGTGTTCCTGTTCATTAACATTATTGGACTGGTGTGTGTTCCTGGTCATTAACATTATTGGACTGGTGTGTGTTCCTGTTCATTAACATTATTGGACTGGTGTGTGTTCCTGTTCATAAACATTAATGGACTGGTGTGTGTTCCTGTTCATTAACATTATTGGACTGGTGTGTGTCCTGTTCATTAACATTATTGGACTGGTGTGTGTTCCTGTTCATTAACATTAAAGGACTGGTGTGTGTTCCTGTTCATTAACATTATTGGTCTGGTGTGTGTTCCTGTTAACATTATTGGACTGGTGTGTATTCCTGTTAACATTATAGGACTGATGTGTGTTCCTGTTCATTAACATTATTGGACTGGTATGTGTTCCTGTTCATTAACATTATTGGACTGGTGTGTGTTCCTGTTCATTAACATTATTGGACTGGTGTGTGTTCCTGTTCATTAACATTATTGGACTGGTGTGTGTTCCTGTTCATTAACATTATTGGACTGGTGTGTGTTCCTGTTCATTAACATTATTGGACTGGTGTGTTTTCCTGTTAACATTATTGGACTGGTGTGTGTTCCTGTTAACATTATTGGACTGGTGTGTGTTCCTGTTAACATTATTGGACTGGTGTGTGTTCCTGTTAACATTATAGGAATGGTGTGTGATACTGTTCATTAACATTATTGGACTGGTGTGTGTTCCTGTTACTATTATTGGACTGGTGTGTGTTCCTGTTCATTAACATTATTGGACTGGTGTGTGTTCCTGTTACTATTATTGGACTGGTGTGTGTTCCTGTTCATTAACATTATTGGACTGGTTTGTGTTCCTGTTACTATTATTGGACTGGTGTGTGTTCCTGTTCATTAACATTATTGGACTGGTGTGTGTTCCTGTTCATTAACATTATTGGACTGGTATATGTTCCTGTTCATTAACATTATTGGACTGGTGTGTGTTCTTGTTAACATTATAGGACTGGTGTGTGTTCCTGTTAACATTATTGGACTGGTTTGTGTTCCTGTTCATTAACATTATTAGACTGGTGTGTGTTCCTGTTAACATTATTGGACTGGTGTGTGTTCCTGTTCATTAATATTAATGGACTGGTGTGTGTTCCTGTTAACATTATAGGACTGGTGTGTGTTCCTGTTCATTAACATTATTGGACTGGTGTGTATTCCTGTTCTGTAACATTATAGGACTGGTGTGTGTTCCTGTTCATTAACATTATTGGTCTGGTGTGTGTTCCTGTTAACATTATTGGACTGGTGTGTGTTCCTGTTCATTAACATTATTGGACTGGTGTGTGTTCCTGTTCATTAACATTATTGGACTGGTGTGTGTTCCTGTTCATTAACATTATTGGACTGGTGTGTGTTCCTGTTCATTAACATTATTGGACTGGTGTGTGTTCCTGTTCATTAACATTATTGGACTGGTGTGTGTTCCTGTTCATTAACATTATTGGACTGGTGTGTGTTCCTGTTAACATTATTGGACTGGTGTGTGTTCCTGTTAACATTATTGGACTGGTGTGTGTTCCTGTTAACATTATTGGACTGGTGTGTGTTCCTGTTAACATTATTGGACTGGTGTGTGTTCCTGTTCATTAAAATTATATGACTGATGTGTGTTCCTGTTAACATTATTGGACTGGTGTGTGTTCCTGTTCATTAACATTATAGGACTGGTGTGTGATACTGTTCATTAACATTATTGGACTGGTGTGTGTTCCTGTTAACATTATTGGACTGGTGTGTGTTCCTGTTAACATTATTGGACTGGTGTGTGTTACTGTTAACATTATTGGACTGGTGTGTGTTCCTGTTCATTACCATTAATGGACTGGTGTGTGTTCCTGTTCATTAACATTATTGGACTGGTGTGAGTTCCTCTTACTATTATTGGACTGGTGTGTGTTCCTGTTCATTAACATTATTGGACTGGTGTGTGTTCCTGGTCATTAACATTATTGGACTGGTGTGTGTTCCTGTTCATTAACATTATTGGACTGGTGTGTGTTCCTGTTCATAAACATTAATGGACTGGTGTGTGTTCCTGTTCATTAACATTATTGGACTGGTGTGTGTCCTGTTCATTAACATTATTGGACTGGTGTGTGTTCCTGTTCATTAACATTAAAGGACTGGTGTGTGTTCCTGTTCATTAACATTATTGGACTGGTGTGTGTTCCTGTTAACATTATTGGACTGGTGTGTGTTCCTGTTCATTAACATTATTGGACTGGTGTGTGTTCCTGTTCATTAACGTTATTGGACTGGTGTGTGTTCCTGTTAACATTATTGGACTGGTGTGTGTTCCTGTTAACATTATTGGACTGGTGTGTGTTCCTGTTAACATTATTGGACTGGTGTGTGTTCCTGTTAACATTATTGGACTGGTGTGTGTTACTGTTCATTAACAATATTGGACTGGTGTGTGTTACTGTTCATTAACAATATTGGACTGGTGTGTGTTCCTGTTCATTAACATTATTGGACTGGTGTGTGTCCCTTTTCATTAACATTATTGGACTGGTGTGTGTTCCTGTTCATTAACATTATTGGACTGGTGTGTGTTCCTGTTCATTAACATTATTGGACTGGTGTGTGTTCCTGTTCATTAACATTATTGGACTGGTTTGTGTTCCTGTTAACATTATTGGACTGGTGTGTGTTCCTGTTAACATTATTGGACTGGTGTGTGTTCCTGTTAACATTATTGGACTGGTGTGTGTTCCTGTTCATTAACATTATATGACTGATGTGTGTTCCTGTTAACATTATTGGACTGGTGTGTGTTCCTGTTAACATTATTGGACTGGTTTGTGTTCCTGTTCATTAACATTATTAGACTGGTGTGTGTTCCTGTTAACATTATTGGACTGGTGTGTGTTCCTGTTCATTAATATTAATGGACTGGTGTGTGTTCCTGTTAACATTATAGGACTGGTGTGTGTTCCTGTTCATTAACATTATTGGACTGGTGTGTGTTCCTGTTAACATTATTGGACTGGTGTGTGTTCCTGTTAACATTATTGGACTGGTGTGTGTTCCTGTTAACATTATTGGACTGGTGTGTGTTCCTGTTAACATTATTGGACTGGTGTGTGTTCCTGTTAACATTATTGGACTGATGTGTGTTCCTGTTCATTAACATTATTGGACTGGTATGTGTTCCTGTTCATTAACATTATTGGACTGGTGTGTGTTCCTGTTCATTAACATTATTGGACTGGTGTGTGTTCCTGTTCATTAACATTATTGGACTGGTGTGTGTTCCTGTTCATTAACATTATTGGACTGGTGTGTGTTCCTGTTCATTAACATTATTGGACTGGTGTGTGTTCCTGTTAACATTATTGGACTGGTGTGTGTTCCTGTTAACATTATTGGACTGGTGTGTGTTCCTGTTAACATTATTGGACTGGTGTGTGTTCCTGTTCATTAACATTATATGACTGGTGTGTGTTCCTGTTAACATTATTGGACTGGTGTGTGTTCCTGTTCATTAACATTATAGGACTGGTGTGTGATACTGTTCATTAACATTATTGGACTGGTGTGTGTTCCTGTTACTATTATTGGACTGGTGTGTGTTCCTGTTCATTAACATTATTGGACTGGTGTGTGTTCCTGTTACTATTATTGGACTGGTGTGTGTTCCTGTTCATTAACATTATTGGAATGGTGTGTGTTCCTGTTACTATTATTGGACTGGTGTGTGTTCCTGTTCATTAACATTATTGGACTGGTGTGTGTTCCTGTTCATTAACATTATTGGACTGGTATATGTTCCTGTTCATTAACATTATTGGACTGGTGTGTGTTCTTGTTAACATTATAGGACTGGTGTGTGTTCCTGTTAACATTATTGGACTGGTGTGTGTTCCTGTTCATTAATATTAATGGACTGGTGTGTGTTCCTGTTAACATTATAGGACTGGTGTGTGTTCCTGTTCATTAACATTATTGGACTGGTGTGTGTTCCTGTTAACATTATTGGACTGGTGTGTGTTCCTGTTAACATTATTGGACTGGTGTGTGTTCCTGTTAACATTATTGGACTGGTGTGTGTTCCTGTTAACATTATTGGACTGGTGTGTGTTCCTGTTCATTAACATTATTGGACTGGTGTGTGTTCCTCTTACTATTATTGGACTGGTGTGTGTTCCTGTTAACATTATAGGACTGGTGTGTGTTACTGTTCATTAACAATATTGGACTGGTGTGTGTTACTGTTCATTAACAATATTGGACTGGTGTGTGTTCCTGTTCATTAACATTATTGGACTGGTGTGTGTCCCTTTTCATTAACATTATTGGACTGGTGTGTGTTCCTGTTCATTAACATTATTGGACTGGTGTGTGTTCCTGTTCATTAACATTATTGGACTGGTGTGTGTTCCTGTTAACATTATTGGACTGGTGTGTGTTCCTGTTAACATTATTGGACTGGTGTGTGTTCCTGTTCATTAACATTATTGGACTGGTGTGTGTTCCTCTTACTATTATTGGACTGGTGTGTGTTCCTGTTAACATTATAGGACTGGTGTGTGTTCCTGTTCATTAACATTATTGGACTGGTGTGAGTTCCTCTTACTATTATTGGACTGGTGTGTGTTCCTGTTCATTAACATTATTGGACTGGTGTGTGTTCCTGGTCATTAACATTATTGGACTGGTGTGTGTTCCTGTTCATTAACATTATTGGACTGGTGTGTGTTCCTGTTCATAAACATTAATGGACTGGTGTGTGTTCCTGTTCATTAACATTATTGGACTGGTGTGTGTCCTGTTCATTAACATTATTGGACTGGTGTGTGTTCCTGTTCATTAACATTAAAGGACTGGTGTGTGTTCCTGTTCATTAACATTAAAGGACTGGTGTGTGTTCCTGTTCATTAACATTATTGGACTGGTGTGTGTTCCTGTTCATTAACGTTATTGGACTGGTGTGTGTTCCTGTTAACATTATTGGACTGGTGTGTGTTCCTGTTCATTAACGTTATTGGACTGGTGTGTGTTCCTGTTAACATTATTGGACTGGTGTGTGTTCCTGTTAACATTATTGGACTGGTGTGTGTTCCTGTTAACATTATTGGACTGGTGTGTGTTCCTGTTCATTAACATTATTGGACTGGTGTGTGTTCCTCTTACTATTATTGGACTGGTGTGTGTTCCTGTTAACATTATAGGACTGGTGTGTGTTACTGTTCATTAACAATATTGGACTGGTGTGTGTTACTGTTCATTAACAATATTGGACTGGTGTGTGTTCCTGTTCATTAACATTATTGGACTGGTGTGTGTCCCTTTTCATTAACATTATTGGACTGGTGTGTGTTCCTGTTCATTAACATTATTGGACTGGTGTGTGTTCCTGTTCATTAACATTATTGGACTGGTGTGTGTTCCTGTTCATTAACATTATTGGACTGGTGTGTGTTCCTGTTAACATTATTGGACTGGTGTGTGTTCCTGTTAACATTATTGGACTGGTGTGTGTTCCTGTTAACATTATTGGACTGGTGTGTGTTCCTGTTAACATTATTGGACTGGTGTGTGTTCCTGTTCATTAACATTATATGACTGATGTGTGTTCCTGTTAACATTATTGGACTGGTGTGTGTTCCTGTTAACATTATTGGACTGGTTTGTGTTCCTGTTCATTAACATTATTAGACTGGTGTGTGTTCCTGTTAACATTATTGGACTGGTGTGTGTTCCTGTTCATTAATATTAATGGACTGGTGTGTGTTCCTGTTAACATTATAGGACTGGTGTGTGTTCCTCTTCATTAACATTATTGGACTGGTGTGTGTTCCTGTTAACATTATTGGACTGGTGTGTGTTCCTGTTAACATTATTGGACTGGTGTGTGTTCCTGTTAACATTATTGGACTGGTGTGTGTTCCTGTTCATTAACATTATTGGACTGGTGTGTGTTCCTCTTACTATTATTGGACTGGTGTGTGTTCCTGTTAACATTATAGGACTGGTGTGTGTTACTGTTCATTAACAATATTGGACTGGTGTGTGTTACTGTTCATTAACAATATTGGACTGGTGTGTGTTCCTGTTCATTAACATTATTGGACTGGTGTGTGTCCCTTTTCATTAACATTATTGGACTGGTGTGTGTTCCTGTTCATTAACATTATTGGACTGGTGTGTGTTCCTGTTCATTAACATTATTGGACTGGTGTGTGTTCCTGTTCATTAACATTATTGGACTGTTGTGTGTTCCTGTTAACATTATTGGACTGGTGTGTGTTCCTGTTAACATTATTGGACTAGTGTGTGTTCCTGTTAACATTATTGGACTGGTGTGTGTTCCTGTTCATTAACATTATATGACTGATGTGTGTTCCTGTTCATTAACATTATTGGACTGATGTGTGTTCCTGTTAACATTATTGGACTGGTGTGTGTTCCTGTTCATTAACATTATAGGACTGGTGTGTGATACTGTTCATTAACATTATTGGACTGGTGTGTGATCCTGTTACTATTATTGGACTGGTGTGTGTTCCTGTTCATTAACATTATTGGACTGGTGTGTGTTCCTGTTCATTAACATTATTGGACTGGTATATGTTCCTGTTCATTAACATTATTGGACTGGTATATGTTCCTGTTCATTAAAATTATTGGACTGGTATATGTTCCTGTTCATTAACATTATTGGACTGGTGTGTGTTCTTGTTAACATTATAGGACTGGTTTGTGTTCCTGTTCATTAACATTATTAGACTGGTGTGTGTTCCTGTTAACATTATTGGACTGGTGTGTGTTCCTGTTCATTAATATTAATGGACTGGTGTGTGTTCCTGTTAACATTATAGGACTGGTGTGTGTTCCTGTTCATTAACATTATTGGACTGGTGTGTATTCCTGTTCTGTAACATTATAGGACTGGTGTGTGTTCCTGTTCATTAACATTATTGGTCTGGTGTGTGTTCCTGTTAACATTATTGGACTGGTGTGTGTTCCTGTTCATTAACATTATTGGACTGGTGTGTGTTCCTGTTAACATTATAGGACTGGTGTGTGTTCCTGTTAACATTATTGGACTGGTGTGTGTTCCTGTTAACATTATTGGACTGGTGTGTGTCCCTGTTCATTAACATTATTAGACTGGTGTGTGTTCCTGTTAACATTATTGGACTGGTGCGTGTTCCTGTTCATTAACATTATTGGACTGGTGTGTGTTACTGTTCATTAACATTATTGGGCTGGTGTGTGTTCCTGTTCATTAACATTATTGGACTGGTGTGTGTTCCTGTTAACATTATTAGACTGGTGTGTGTTCCTGTTAACATTATTGGACTGGTGTGTGTTCCTGTTAACATTATTGGACTGGTGTGTGTTCCTGTTCATTAACATTATTAGACTGGTGTGTGTTCCTGTTAACATTATTGGACTAGTGTGCGTCCCTGTTCATTAACATTAATGGACTGGTGTGTGTTCCTGTTAACATTATAGGACTGGTGTGTGTTCCTGTTCATTAACATTATTGGACTGGTGTGTGTTCCTGTTAACATTATTGGACTGGTGTATGTTCCTGTTCTGTAACATTATAGGACTGGTGTGTGTTCCTGTTCATTAACATTATTGGTCTGGTGTGTGTTCCTGTTAACATTATTGGACTGGTGTGTATTCCTGTTAACATTATAGGACTGATGTGTGTTCCTGTTCATTAACATTATTGGACTGGTATGTGTTCCTGTTCATTAACATTATTGGACTGGTGTGTGTTCCTGTTCATTAACATTATTGGACTGGTGTGTGTTCCTGTTCATTAACATTATTGGACTGGTGTGTGGTCCTGTTCATTAACATTATTGGACTGGTGTGTGTTCCTGTTCATTAACATTATTGGACTGGTGTGTGTTCCTGTTAACATTATTGGACTGGTGTGTGTTCCTGTTAACATTATTGGACTGGTGTGTGTTCCTGTTAACATTATTGGACTGGTGTGTGTTCCTGTTAACATTATTGGACTGGTGTGTGTTCCTGTTCATTAACATTATATGACTGGTGTGTGTTCCTGTTAACATTATTGGACTGGTGTGTGTTCCTGTTCATTAACATTATAGGACTGGTGTGTGATACTGTCCATTAACATTATTGGACTGGTGTGTGTTCCTGTTACTATTATTGGACTGGTGTGTGTTCCTGTTCATTAACATTATTGGACTGGTGTGTGTTCCTGTTACTATTATTGGACTGGTGTGTGTTCCTGTTCATTAACATTATTGGAATGGTGTGTGTTCCTGTTACTATTATTGGACTGGTGTGTGTTCCTGTTCATTAACATTATTGGACTGGTGTGTGTTCCTGTTCATTAACATTATTGGACTGGTATATGTTCCTGTTCATTAACATTATTGGACTGGTGTGTGTTCTTGTTAACATTATAGGACTGGTGTGTGTTCCTGTTAACATTATTGGACTGGTGTGTGTTCCTGTTCATTAATATTAATGGACTGGTGTGTGTTCCTGTTAACATTATAGGACTGGTGTGTGTTCCTGTTCATTAACATTATTGGACTGGTGTGTGTTCCTGTTAACATTATTGGACTGGTGTGTGTTCCTGTTAACATTATTGGACTGGTGTGTGTTCCTGTTAACATTATTGGACTGGTGTGTGTTCCTGTTAACATTATTGGACTGGTGTGTGTTCCTGTTCATTAACATTATTGGACTGGTGTGTGTTCCTCTTACTATTATTGGACTGGTGTGTGTTCCTGTTAACATTATAGGACTGGTGTGTGTTACTGTTCATTAACAATATTGGACTGGTGTGTGTTACTGTTCATTAACAATATTGGACTGGTGTGTGTTCCTGTTCATTAACATTATTGGACTGGTGTGTGTCCCTTTTCATTAACATTATTGGACTGGTGTGTGTTCCTGTTCATTAACATTATTGGACTGGTGTGTGTTCCTGTTCATTAACATTATTGGACTGGTGTGTGTTCCTGTTAACATTATTGGACTGGTGTGTGTTCCTGTTAACATTATTGGACTGGTGTGTGTTCCTGTTAACATTATTGGACTGGTGTGTGTTCCTGTTCATTAACATTATATGACTGATGTGTGTTCCTGTTCATTAACATTATTGGACTGATGTGTGTTCCTGTTAACATTATTGGACTGGTGTGTGTTCCTGTTCATTAACATTATAGGACTGGTGTGTGATACTGTTCATTAACATTATTGGACTGGTGTGTGATTCTGTTACTATTATTGGACTGGTGTGTGTTCCTGTTCATTAACATTATTGGACTGGTGTGTGTTCCTGTTCATTAACATTATTGGACTGGTATATGTTCCTGTTCATTAACATTATTGGACTGGTATATGTTCCTGTTCATTAAAATTATTGGACTGGTATATGTTCCTGTTCATTAACATTATTGGACTGGTGTGTGTTCTTGTTAACATTATAGGACTGGTGTGTGTTCCTGTTAACATTATTGGACTGGTTTGTGTTCCTGTTCATTAACATTATTAGACTGGTGTGTGTTCCTGTTAACATTATTGGACTGGTGTGTGTTCCTGTTCATTAATATTAATGGACTGGTGTGTGTTCCTGTTAACATTATAGGACTGGTGTGTGTTCCTGTTCATTAACATTATTGGACTGGTGTGTATTCCTGTTCATTAACATTATTGGACTGGTGTGTGGTCCTGTTCATTAACATTATTGGACTGGTGTGTGTTCCTGTTCATTAACATTATTGGACTGGTGTGTGTTCCTGTTAACATTATTGGACTGGTGTGTGTTCCTGTTAACATTATTGGACTGGTGTGTGTTCCTGTTAACATTATTGGACTGGTGTGTGTTCCTGTTAACATTATTGGACTGGTGTGTGTTCCTGTTCATTAACATTATATGACTGGTGTGTGTTCCTGTTAACATTATTGGACTGGTGTGTGTTCCTGTTCATTAACATTATAGGACTGGTGTGTGATACTGTCCATTAACATTATTGGACTGGTGTGTGTTCCTGTTACTATTATTGGACTGGTGTGTGTTCCTGTTCATTAACATTATTGGACTGGTGTGTGTTCCTGTTACTATTATTGGACTGGTGTGTGTTCCTGTTCATTAACATTATTGGAATGGTGTGTGTTCCTGTTACTATTATTGGACTGGTGTGTGTTCCTGTTCATTAACATTATTGGACTGGTGTGTGTTCCTGTTCATTAACATTATTGGACTGGTATATGTTCCTGTTCATTAACATTATTGGACTGGTGTGTGTTCTTGTTAACATTATAGGACTGGTGTGTGTTCCTGTTAACATTATTTGACTGGTGTGTGTTCCTGTTCATTAATATTAATGGGCTGGTGTGTGTTCCTGTTAACATTATAGGACTGGTGTGTGTTCCTGTTCATTAACATTATTGGACTGGTGTGTGTTCCTGTTAACATTATTGGACTGGTGTGTGTTCCTGTTAACATTATTGGACTGGTGTGTGTTCCTGTTAACATTATTGGACTGGTGTGTGTTCCTGTTAACATTATTGGACTGGTGTGTGTTCCTGTTCATTAACATTATTGGACTGGTGTGTGTTCCTCTTACTATTATTGGACTGGTGTGTGTTCCTGTTAACATTATAGGACTGGTGTGTGTTACTGTTCATTAACAATATTGGACTGGTGTGTGTTACTGTTCATTAACAATATTGGACTGGTGTGTGTTCCTGTTCATTAACATTATTGGACTGGTGTGTGTCCCTTTTCATTAACATTATTGGACTGGTGTGTGTTCCTGTTCATTAACATTATTGGACTGGTGTGTGTTCCTGTTCATTAACATTATTGGACTGGTGTGTGTTCCTGTTAACATTATTGGACTGGTGTGTGTTCCTGTTAACATTATTGGACTGGTGTGTGTTCCTGTTAACATTATTGGACTGGTGTGTGTTCCTGTTCATTAACATTATATGACTGATGTGTGTTCCTGTTCATTAACATTATTGGACTGATGTGTGTTCCTGTTAACATTATTGGACTGGTGTGTGTTCCTGTTCATTAACATTATAGGACTGGTGTGTGATACTGTTCATTAACATTATTGGACTGGTGTGTGATTCTGTTACTATTATTGGACTGGTGTGTGTTCCTGTTCATTAACATTATTGGACTGGTGTGTGTTCCTGTTCATTAACATTATTGGACTGGTATATGTTCCTGTTCATTAACATTATTGGACTGGTATATGTTCCTGTTCATTAAAATTATTGGACTGGTATATGTTCCTGTTCATTAACATTATTGGACTGGTGTGTGTTCTTGTTAACATTATAGGACTGGTGTGTGTTCCTGTTAACATTATTGGACTGGTTTGTGTTCCTGTTCATTAACATTATTAGACTGGTGTGTGTTCCTGTTAACATTATTGGACTGGTGTGTGTTCCTGTTCATTAATATTAATGGACTGGTGTGTGTTCCTGTTAACATTATAGGACTGGTGTGTGTTCCTGTTCATTAACATTATTGGACTGGTGTGTATTCCTGTTCTGTAACATTATAGGACTGGTGTGTGTTCCTGTTCATTAACATTATTGGTCTGGTGTGTGTTCCTGTTAACATTATTGGACTGGTGTGTGTTCCTGTTCATTAACATTATTGGACTGGTGTGTGTTCCTGTTAACATTATAGGACTGGTGTGTGTTCCTGTTAACATTATTGGACTGGTGTGTGTTCCTGTTAACATTATTGGACTGGTGTGTGTCCCTGTTCATTAACATTATTAGACTGGTGTGTGTTCCTGTTAACATTATTGGACTGGTGCGTGTTCCTGTTCATTAACATTATTGGACTGGTGTGTGTTACTGTTCATTAACATTATTGGGCTGGTGTGTGTTCCTGTTCATTAACATTATTGGACTGGTGTGTGTTCCTGTTAACATTATTGGACTGGTGTGTGTTCCTGTTAACATTATTGGACTGGTGTGTGTTCCTGTTAACATTATTGGACTGGTGTGTGTTCCTGTTCATTAACATTATTAGACTGGTGTGTGTTCCTGTTAACATTATTGGACTAGTGTGCGTCCCTGTTCATTAACATTAATGGACTGGTGTGTGTTCCTGTTAACATTATAGGACTGGTGTGTGTTCCTGTTCATTAACATTATTGGACTGGTGTGTGTTCCTGTTAACATTATTGGACTGGTGTATGTTCTTGTTCTGTAACATTATAGGACTGGTGTGTGTTCCTGTTCATTAACATTATTGGTCTGGTGTGTGTTCCTGTTAACATTATTGGACTGGTGTGTATTCCTGTTATCATTATAGGACTGATGTGTGTTCCTGTTCATTAACATTATTGGACTGGTATGTGTTCCTGTTCATTAACATTATTGGACTGGTGTGTGTTCCTGTTCATTAACATTATTGGACTGGTGTGTGTTCCTGTTCATTAACATTATTGGACTGGTGTGTGTTCCTGTTCATTAACATTATTGGACTGGTGTGTGTTCCTGTTAACATTATTGGACTGGTGTGTGTTCCTGTTAACATTATTGGACTGGTGTGTGTTCCTGTTAACATTATTGGACTGGTGTGTGTTCCTGTTAATATTATTGGACTGGTGTGTGTTCCTGTTCATTAACATTATATGACTGGTGTGTGTTCCTGTTAACATTATTGGACTGGTGTGTGTTCCTGTTCATTAACATTATAGGACTGGTGTGTGATACTGTTCATTAACATTATTGGACTGGTGTGTGTTCCTGTTACTATTATTGGACTGGTGTGTGTTCCTGTTCATTAACATTATTGGACTGGTGTGTGTTCCTGTTACTATTATTGGACTGGTGTGTGTTCCTGTTCATTAACATTATTGGACTGGTGTGTGTTCCTGTTACTATTATTGGACTGGTGTGTGTTCCTGTTCATTAACATTATTGGACTGGTGTGTGTTCCTGTTCATTAACATTATTGGACTGGTGTGTGTTCCTGTTAACATTATAGGACTGGTGTGTGTTCCTGTTAACATTATTGGACTGGTGTGTGTCCCTGTTCATTAACATTATTAGACTGGTGTGTGTTCCTGTTAACATTATTGGACTGGTGCGTGTTCCTGTTCATTAACATTATTGGACTGGTGTGTGTTACTGTTCATTAACATTATTGGGCTGGTGTGTGTTCCTGTTCATTAACATTATTGGACTGGTGTGTGTTCCTGTTAACATTATTGGACTGGTGTGTGTTCCTGTTAACATTATTGGACTGGTGTGTGTTCCTGTTAACATTATTGGACTGGTGTGTGTTCCTGTTCATTAACATTATTAGACTGGTGTGTGTTCCTGTTAACATTATTGGACTAGTGTGCGTCCCTGTTCATTAACATTAATGGACTGGTGTGTGTTCCTGTTAACATTATAGGACTGGTGTGTGTTCCTGTTCATTAACATTATTGGACTGGTGTGTGTTCCTGTTAACATTATTGGACTGGTGTATGTTCCTGTTCTGTAACATTATAGGACTGGTGTGTGTTCCTGTTCATTAACATTATTGGTCTGGTGTGTGTTCCTGTTAACATTATTGGACTGGTGTGTATTCCTGTTAACATTATAGGACTGATGTGTGTTCCTGTTCATTAACATTATTGGACTGGTATGTGTTCCTGTTCATTAACATTATTGGACTGGTGTGTGTTCCTGTTCATTAACATTATTGGACTGGTGTGTGTTCCTGTTCATTAACATTATTGGACTGGTGTGTGTTCCTGTTCATTAACATTATTGGACTGGTGTGTGTTCCTGTTCATTAACATTATTGGACTGGTGTGTGTTCCTGTTAACATTATTGGACTGGTGTGTGTTCCTGTTAACATTATTGGACTGGTGTGTGTTCCTGTTAACATTATTGGACTGGTGTGTGTTCCTGTTAACATTATTGGACTGGTGTGTGTTCCTGTTCATTAACATTATATGACTGGTGTGTGTTCCTGTTAACATTATTGGACTGGTGTGTGTTCCTGTTCATTAACATTATAGGACTGGTGTGTGATACTGTTCATTAACATTATTGGACTGGTGTGTGTTCCTGTTACTATTATTGGACTGGTGTGTGTTCCTGTTGATTAACATTATTGGACTGGTGTGTGTTCCTGTTACTATTATTGGACTGGTGTGTGTTCCTGTTCATTAACATTATTGGAATGGTGTGTGTTCCTGTTACTATTATTGGACTGGTGTGTGTTCCTGTTCATTAACATTATTGGACTGGTGTGTGTTCCTGTTCATTAACATTATTGGACTGGTATATGTTCCTGTTCATTAACATTATTGGACTGGTGTGTGTTCTTGTTAACATTATAGGACTGGTGTGTGTTCCTGTTAACATTATTGGACTGGTGTGTGTTCCTGTTCATTAATATTAATGGACTGGTGTGTGTTCCTGTTAACATTATAGGACTGGTGTGTGTTCCTGTTCATTAACATTATTGGACTGGTGTGTGTTCCTGTTAACATTATTGGACTGGTGTGTGTTCCTGTTAACATTATTGGACTGGTGTGTGTTCCTGTTAACATTATTGGACTGGTGTGTGTTCCTGTTCATTAACATTATTGGACTGGTGTGTGTTCCTCTTACTATTATTGGACTGGTGTGTGTTCCTGTTAACATTATAGGACTGGTGTGTGTTACTGTTCATTAACAATATTGGACTGGTGTGTGTTACTGTTCATTAACAATATTGGACTGGTGTGTGTTCCTGTTCATTAACATTATTGGACTGGTGTGTGTCCCTTTTCATTAACATTATTGGACTGGTGTGTGTTCCTGTTCATTAACATTATTGGACTGGTGTGTGTTCCTGTTCATTAACATTATTGGACTGGTGTGTGTTCCTGTTAACATTATTGGACTGGTGTGTGTTCCTGTTAACATTATTGGACTGGTGTGTGTTCCTGTTAACATTATTGGACTGGTGTGTGTTCCTGTTCATTAACATTATATGACTGATGTGTGTTCCTATTCATTAACATTATTGGACTGATGTGTGTTCCTGTTAACATTATTGGACTGGTGTGTGTTCCTGTTCATTAACATTATAGGACTGGTGTGTGATACTGTTCATTAACATTATTGGACTGGTGTGTGATCCTGTTACTATTATTGGACTGGTGTGTGTTCCTGTTCATTAACATTATTGGACTGGTGTGTGTTCCTGTTCATTAACATTATTGGACTGGTATATGTTCCTGTTCATTAACATTATTGGACTGGTATATGTTCCTGTTCATTAACATTATTGGACTGGTATATGTTCCTGTTCATTAACATTATTGGACTGGTATATGTTCCTGTTCATTAACATTATTGGACTGGTGTGTGTTCTTGTTAACATTATAGGACTGGTGTGTGTTCCTGTTAACATTATTGGACTGGTTTGTGTTCCTGTTCATTAACATTATTAGACTGGTGTGTGTTCCTGTTAACATTATTGGACTGGTGTGTGTTCCTGTTCATTAATATTAATGGACTGGTGTGTGTTCCTGTTAACATTATAGGACTGGTGTGTGTTCCTGTTCATTAACATTATTGGACTGGTGTGTATTCCTGTTCTGTAACATTATAGGACTGGTGTGTGTTCCTGTTCATTAACATTATTGGTCTGGTGTGTGTTCCTGTTAACATTATTGGACTGGTGTGTGTTCCTGTTCATTAACATTATTGGACTGGTGTGTGTTCCTGTTAACATTATAGGACTGGTGTGTGTTCCTGTTAACATTATTGGACTGGTGTGTGTTCCTGTTAACATTATTGGACTGGTGTGTGTCCCTGTTCATTAACATTATTAGACTGGTGTGTGTTCCTGTTAACATTATTGGACTGGTGCGTGTTCCTGTTCATTAACATTATTGGACTGGTGTGTGTTACTGTTCATTAACATTATTGGGCTGGTGTGTGTTCCTGTTCATTAACATTATTGGACTGGTGTGTGTTCCTGTTAACATTATTGGACTGGTGTGTGTTCCTGTTAACATTATTGGACTGGTGTGTGTTCCTGTTAACATTATTGGACTGGTGTGTGTTCCTGTTCATTAACATTATTAGACTGGTGTGTGTTCCTGTTAACATTATTGGACTAGTGTGCGTCCCTGTTCATTAACATTAATGGACTGGTGTGTGTTCCTTTTAACATTATAGGACTGGTGTGTGTTCCAGTTCATTAACATTATTGGACTGGTGTGTGTTCCTGTTAACATTATTGGACTGGTGTATGTTCCTGTTCTGTAACATTATAGGACTGGTGTGTGTTCCTGTTCATTAACATTATTGGTCTGGTGTGTGTTCCTGTTAACATTATTGGACTGGTGTGTATTCCTGTTAACATTATAGGACTGATGTGTGTTCCTGTTCATTAACATTATTGGACTGGTATGTGTTCCTGTTCATTAACATTATTGGACTGGTGTGTGTTCCTGTTCATTAACATTATTGGACTGGTGTGTGTTCCTGTTCATTAACATTATTGGACTGGTGTGTGTTCCTGTTCATTAACATTATTGGACTGGTGTGTGTTCCTGTTAACATTATTGGACTGGTGTGTGTTCCTGTTAACATTATTGGACTGGTGTGTGTTCCTGTTAACATTATTGGACTGGTGTGTGTTCCTGTTAACATTATTGGACTGGTGTGTGTTCCTGTTCATTAACATTATATGACTGGTGTGTGTTCCTGTTAACATTATTGGACTGGTGTGTGTTCCTGTTCATTAACTTTATAGGACTGGTGTGTGATACTGTTCATTAACATTATTGGACTGGTGTGTGTTCCTGTTACTATTATTGGACTGGTGTGTGTTCCTGTTCATTAACATTATTGGACTGGTGTGTGTTCCTGTTACTATTATTGGACTGGTGTGTGTTCCTGTTCATTAACATTATTGGACTGGTGTGTGTTCCTGTTACTATTATTGGACTGGTGTGTGTTCCTGTTCATTAACATTATTGGACTGGTGTGTGTTCCTGTTCATTAACATTATTGGACTGGTATATGTTCCTGTTCATTAACATTATTGGACTGGTGTGTGTTCTTGTTAACATTATAGGACTGGTGTGTGTTCCTGTTAACATTATTGGACTGGTTTGTGTTCCTGTTCATTAACATTATTAGACTGGTGTGTGTTCCTGTTAACATTATTGGACTGGTGTGTGTTCCTGTTCATTAATATTAATGGACTGGTGTGTGTTCCTGTTAACATTATAGGACTGGTGTGTGTTCCTGTTCATTAACATTATTGGACTGGTGTGTATTCCTGTTCTGTAACATTATAGGACTGGTGTGTGTTCCTGTTCATTAACATTATTGGTCTGGTGTGTGTTCCTGTTAACATTATTGGACTGGTGTGTGTTCCTGTTCATTAACATTATTGGACTGGTGTGTGTTCCTGTTAACATTATAGGACTGGTGTGTGTTCCTGTTAACATTATAGGACTGGTGTGTGTTCCTGTTAACATTATTGGACTGGTGTGTGTCCCTGTTCATTAACATTATTAGACTGGTGTGTGTTCCTGTTAACATTATTGGACTGGTGCGTGTTCCTGTTCATTAACATTATTGGACTGGTGTGTGTTACTGTTCATTAACATTATTGGACTTGTGTGTGTTCCTGTTCATTAACATTATTGGACTGGTGTGTGTTCCTGTTAACATTATTGGACTGGTGTGTGTTCCTGTTAACATTATTGGACTGGTGTGTGTTCCTGTTAACATTATTGGACTGGTGTGTGTTCCTGTTCATTAACATTATTAGACTGGTGTGTGTTCCTGTTAACATTATTGGACTAGTGTGCGTCCCTGTTCATTAACATTAATGGACTGGTGTGTGTTCCTGTTAACATTATTGGACTGGTGTATGTTCCTGTTCTGTAACATTATAGGACTGGTGTGTGTTCCTGTTCATTAACATTATTGGTCTGGTGTGTGTTCCTGTTAACATTATTGGACTGGTGTGTATTCCTGTTAACATTATAGGACTGATGTGTGTTCCTGTTCATTAACATTATTGGACTGGTATGTGTTCCTGTTCATTAACATTATTGGACTGGTGTGTGTTCCTGTTCATTAACATTATTGGACTGGTGTGTGTTCCTGTTCATTAACATTATTGGACTGGTGTGTGTTACTGTTCATTAACATTATTGGACTGGTGTGTGTTCCTGGTCATTAACATTATTGGACTGGTGTGTGTTCCTGGTCATTAACATTATTGGACTGGTGTGTGTTCCTGTTCATAAACACAAATGGACTGGTGTGTGTTCCTGATCATTAACATTATTGGATTGGTGTGTGTTCCTGTTAACATTATAGGACTGGTGTGTGTTCCTGTTAACATTATTAGACTGGTGTGTGTTCCTGTTAACATTATTGGACTGGTGCATGTTCCTGTTCATTAACATGATAGGACTGGTGCATGTTACTGTTCATTAACATTATTGGACTGGTGTGTGTTACTGTTCATTAACATTATTGGACTGGTGTGTGTTCCTGTTCATTAACATTATTGGACTGGTGTGTGTTCCTGTTAACATTATTGGACTGGTGTGTGTTCCTGTTAACATTATTGGACTGGTGTGTGTTCCTGTTAACATTATTGGACTGGTGTGTGTTCCTGTTAACATTATTGGACTGGTGTGTGTTCCTGTTCATTAACATTATATGACTGGTGTGTGTTCCTGTTAACATTATTGGACTGGTGTGTGTTCCTGTTCATTAACATTATAGGACTGGTGTGTGATACTGTTCATTAACATTATTGGACTGGTGTGTGTTCCTGTTACTATTATTGGACTGGTGTGTGTTCCTGTTCATTAACATTATTGGACTGGTGTGTGTTCCTGTTACTATTATTGGACTGGTGTGTGTTCCTGTTCATTAACATTATTGGACTGGTGTGTGTTCCTGTTACTATTATTGGACTGGTGTGTGTTCCTGTTCATTAACATTATTGGACTGGTGTGTGTTCCTGTTCATTAACATTATTGGACTGGTATATGTTCCTGTTCATTAACATTATTGGACTGGTATATGTTCCTGTTCATTAACATTATTGGACTGGTATATGTTCCTGTTCATTATTATTATTTTACTGGTGTGTGTTCTTGTTAACATTATAGGACTGGTGTGTGTTCCTGTTAACATTTTTGGACTGGTGTGTGTTCCTGTTCATTAACATTATTAGACTGGTGTGTGTTCCTGTTAACATTATTGGACTGGTGTGTGTTCCTGTTCATTAATATTAATGGACTGGTGTGTGTTCCTTTTAACATTATAGGACTGGTGTGTGTTCCTGTTCATTAACATTATTGGACTGGTGTGTATTCCTGTTCTGTAACATTATAGGACTGGTGTGTGTTCCTGTTCATTAACATTATTGGTCTGGTGTGTGTTCCTGTTAACATTATTGGACTGGTGTGTGTTCCTGTTCATTAACATTATTGGACTGGTGTGTGTTCCTGTTAACATTATAGGACTGGTGTGTGTTCCTGTTAACATTATTGGACTGGTGTGTGTTCCTGTTAACATTATTGGACTGGTGTGTGTTACTGTTAACATTATTGGACTGGTGTGTGTTCCTGTTCATTACCATTAATGGACTGGTGTGTGTTCCTGTTCATTAACATTATTGGACTGGTGTGAGTTCCTCTTACAATTATTGGACTGGTGTGTGTTCCTGTTCAATAACATTATTGGACTGGTGTGTGTTCCTGGTCATTAACATTATTGGACTGGTGTGTGTTCCTTTTCATTAACATTATTGGACTGGTGTGTGTTCCTGTTCATAAACTTTGATGGACTGGTGTGTGTTCCTGTTCATTAACATTATTGGACTGGTGTGTGTTCCTGTTAACATTATAGGACTGGTGTGTGTTCCTGTTAACATTATTAGACTGGTGTGTGTTCCTGTTAACATTATTGGACTGGTGCGTGTTCCTGTTCATTAACATTATAGGACTGGTGCATGTTACTGTTCATTAACATTATTGGACTGGTGTGTGTTACTGTTCATTAACATTATTGGACTGGTGTGTGTTCCTGTTCATTAACATTATTGGACTGGTGTGTGTTCCTGTTCATAAACATTAATGGACTGGTGTGTGTTCCTGTTCATTAACATTATTGGACTGGTGTGTGTTCCTGTTAACATTATAGGACTGGTGTGTGTTCCTGTTAACATTATTAGACTGGTGTGAGTTCCTGTTAACATTATTGGACTGGTGCGTGTTCCTGTTCATTAACATTATAGGACTGGTGCATGTTACTGTTCATTAACATTATTGGACTGGTGTGTGTTACTGTTCATTAACATTATTGGACTGGTGTGTGTTCCTGGTCATTAACATTATTGGACTGGTGTGTGTTCCTGGTAATTAACATTATTGGACTGGTGTGTGTTCCTGTTCATAAACATTAATGGACTGGTGTGTGTTCCTGTTCATTAACATTATTGGACTGGTGTGTGTTCCTGTTAACATTATAGGACTGGTGTGTGTTCCTGTTAACATTATTAGACTGGTGTGTGTTCCTGTTAACATTATTGGACTGGTGCGTGTTCCTGTTCATTAACATTATAGGACTGGTGCATGTTACTGTTCATTAACATTATTGGACTGGTGTGTGTTACTGTTCATTAACATTATTGGACTGGTGTGTGTTCCTGTTCATTAACATTATTGGACTGGTGTGTGTTCCTGTTAACATTATTGGACTGGTGTGTGTTCCTGTTAACATTATTGGACTGGTGTGTGTTCCTGTTAACATTATTGGACTGGTGTGTGTTCCTGTTCATTAACATTATTAGACTGGTGTGTGTTCCTGTTAACATTATTGGACTAGTGTGCTTCCCTGTTCATTAACATTAATGGACTGGTGTGTGTCCCTGTTCATTAACATTAATGGACTGGTGTGTGTTCCTGTTAACATTATAGGACTGGTGTGTGTTCCTGTTAACATTATTGGACTGGTGTGTGTTCCTGTTAACATTATTGGACTGGTGTGTGTTCCTGTTAACATTATTGGACTGGTGTGTGTTCCTGTTAACATTATTGGACTGGTGTGTGTTCCTGTTCATTAACATTATTGGACTGGTGTGTGTTCCTCTTACTATTATTGGACTGGTGTGTGTTCCTGTTAACATTATAGGACTGGTGTGTGTTACTGTTCATTAACAATATTGGACTGGTGTGTGTTCCTGTTCATTAACATTATTGGACTGGTGTGTGTTCCTGTTCATTAACATTATTGGACTGGTGTGTGTTCCTGTTCATTAACATTATTGGACTGGTGTGTGTTCCTGTTCATTAACATTATTGGACTGGTGTGTGTTCCTGTTAACATTATTGGACTGGTGTGTGTTCCTGTTAACATTATTGGACTGGTGTGTGTTCCTGTTAAGATTATTGGATTGGTGTGTGTTACTGTTAACATTATTGGACTGGTGTGTGATCCTGTTCATTACCATTAATGGACTGGTGTGTGTTCCTGTTCATTAACATTATTGGACTGGTGTGAGTTCCTCTTACTATTATTGGACTGGTGTGTGTTCCTGTTCATTAACATTATTGGACTGGTGTGTGTTCCTGGTCATTAACATTATTGGACTGGTGTGTGTTCCTGTTCATTAACATTATTGGACTGGTGTGTGTTCCTGTTCATAAACATTAATGGACTGGTGTGTGTTCCTGTTCATTAACATTATTGGACTGGTGTGTGTTCCTGTTAACATTATAGGACTGGTGTGTGTTCCTGTTAACATTATTAGACTGGTGTGTGTTCCTGTTAACATTATTGGACTGGTGCGTGTTCCTGTTCATTAACATTATAGGACTGGTGCATGTTACTGTTCATTAACATTATTGGACTGGTGTGTGTTACTGTTCATTAACCTCTTGGGGCTAGGTGGGACGCTAGCGTGCCACCTGTGGTGCACTCCATCAACAGCAGGTGCATTTCAAGAGCGGCAAATTTGAATCCAAATAAATGTCAAAATTCAAATTTTTCAAAAATACAACTATGTTACACCATTTGAAAGATAAACATCTCCTTAATCTAACCACGTTTTACGATTTCAAAAAGGTTTTACGGCGAAAGCATAAATTTAGAGTATGTTAGGACAGTACATTTACAAGAGTTGTGTGTAATGTTTTGTCAAGTCAAAGACAGGGTCACCAAAACCATAAAACCAGCTAAAATGATACACTAACCTTTTACAATCTCCATCAGATGACACTCCTAGGACATTATGTTAGACAATGCATGCATTTTTAGTTCTATCAAGTTCATATTTATATACAAAAACAGCGTTTTACTATGGCATTGATGTTGAGGAAATCGTTTCCCTCCAATAACCGGCAGTCAAGTCAGCGTCACAAATTAAATAATTAAAATTAGAAAACATTGGTAAAATATTATATTGTCATTTAAAGAATTATAGATTTACATCTTTTGAACGCAATCAACTTGCCAGATTTAAAAATAACCTTACTGGGAAATCACACTTTGCAATAATCTGAGCACTGTGCCCAGAAAAATACGCGTTGCGATACAGACTAGACGTCATGTTGGGGAGATCTAAAATCGAAAATACTATGTAAATAATCCATTACCTTTGATTCTCTTCATCAGATGTCACTTCCAGGTATCACAGGTCCATAACGAATGTAGTTTTGTTCAAAAAAGCTCATCATTTATGTCCAAAAATCTCCGTCTCGTTAGCACATGATGTAAGCCAGCCGGACTTCTCGTCATGAACGAGGGGAAAAAATATATTTCCGTTCGTTCAAACATGTCAAACGTTGTATAGCATAAATCATTAGGGCCTTTTTTAACCAGAACATGAATAATATTCAAGGTGGACGAATGCATAGCCTTTTATAACGTATTGGAACGAGGGTACCCAACATGAAGTAGCGCGCCAGGTGTCTAATGGGACATCACCGTTCCATGGCTCTTGTTCGGTCAGATCTCCCTCCAGAAGACTCAAAACACTTTGTAAAGGCTGGTGACATCTAGTGGAAGCAATAGGAAGTGCCAAAATATTCCTAAACCCCTGTGTTTTTCAATGGGATAGGTTTAAAATCAATACAACACATCAGGTATCCACTTCCTGTCAGAAAATGTCTCAGGGTTTTGCCTGCCAAATGAGTTCTGTTATACTCACAGACACCATTCAAACAGTTTTGGAAACTTTAGAGTGTTTTCTATCCATATATAATAAGTATATGCATATTCTAGTTACTGGGTAGGATTAGTAACCAGATTAAATCGGGTACATTTTTTTTATCCAGACGTGCAAATGCTGCCCCCTAGACCCAACAGGTTAACATTATTGGACTGGTGTGTGTTCCTGTTCATTAACATTATTGGACTGGTGTGTGTTCCTGTTAACATTATAGGACTGGTGTGTGTTCCTGTTAACATTATTAGACTGGTGTGTGTTCCTGTTAACATTATTGGACTGGTGCGTGTTCCTGTTCATTAACATTATAGGACTGGTGCATGTTACTGTTCATTAACATTATTGGACTGGTGTGTGTTACTGTTCATTAACATTATTGGACTGGTGTGTGTTACTGTTCATTAACATTATTGGACTGGTGTGTGTTCCTGTTCATTAACATTATTGGACTGGTGTGTGTTCCTGTTCATAAACATTAATGGACTGGTGTGTGTTCCTGTTCATTAACATTATTGGACTGGTGTGTGTTCCTGTTCATTAACATTATTGGACTGGTGTGTGTTCCTGTTAACATTATTGGACTGGTGTGTGTTCCTGTTAACATTATTGGACTGGTGTGTGTTCCTGTTAACATTATTGGACTGGTGTGTGTTACTGTTAACATTATTGGACTGGTGTGTGTTCCTGTTCATTACCATTAATGGACTGGTGTGTGTTCCTGTTCATTAACATTATTGGACTGGTGTGAGTTCCTCTTACTATTATTGGACTGGTGTGTGTTCCTGTTCATTAACATTATTGGACTGGTGTGTGTTCCTGGTCATTAACATTATTGGACTGGTGTGTGTTCCTGTTCATTAACATTATTGGACTGGTGTGTGTTCCTGTTCATAAACATTAATGGACTGGTGTGTGTTCCTGTTCATTAACATTATTGGACTGGTGTGTGTTCCTGTTCATTAACATTATTGGACTGGTGTGTGTTCCTGTTAACATTATATGACTGGTGTGTGTTCCTGTTAACATTATTGGACTGGTGCGTGTTCCTGTTCATTAACATTATAGGACTGGTGCATGTTACTGTTCATTAACATTATTGGACTGGTTTGTGTTACTGTTCATTAACATTATTGGACTGGTGTGTGTTCCTGGTCATTAACATTATTGGACTGGTGTGTGTTCCTGTTCATTAACATTATTGGACTGGTGTGTGTTCCTGTTCATAAACATTAATGGACTGGTGTGTGTTCCTGTTCATTAACATTATTGGACTGGTGTGTGTTCCTGTTAACATTATAGGACTGGTGTGTGTTCCTGTTAACATTATTAGACTGGTGTGTGTTCCTGTTAACATTATTGGACTGGTGCGTGTTCCTGTTCATTAACATTATAGGACTGGTGCATGTTACTGTTCATTAACATTATTGGACTGGTGTGTGTTACTGTTCATTAACATTATTGGACTGGTGTGTGTTCCTGTTCATTAACATTATTGGACTGGTGTGTGTTCCTGTTAACATTATTGGACTGGTGTGTGTTCCTGTTAACATTATTGGAATGGTGTGTGTTCCTGTTAACATTATTGGACTGGTGTGTGTTCCTGTTCATTAACATTATTAGACTGGTGTGTGTTCCTGTTAACATTACTGGACTAGTGTGCGTCCCTGTTCATTAACATTAATGGACTGGTGTGTGTCCCTGTTCATTAACATTAATGGACTGGTGTGTGTTCCTGTTAACATTATAGGACTGGTGTGTGTTCCTGTTAACATTATTGGACTGGTGTATGTTCCTGTTCTGTAACATTATAGGACTGGTGTGTGTTCCTGTTCATTAACATTATTGGTCTGGTGTGTGTTCCTGTTAACATTATTGGACTGGTGTGTGTTCCTGTTAACATTATTGGACTGGTGTGTGTTCCTGTTAACATTATTGGACTGGTGTGTGTTCCTGTTAACATTATTGGACTGGTGTGTGTTCCTGTTCATTAAAATTATTGGACTGGTGTGTGTTCCTCTTACTATTATTGGACTGGTGTGTGTTCCTGTTAACATTATAGGACTGGTGTGTGTTACTGTTCATTAACAATATTGGACTGGTGTGTGTTCCTGTTCATTAACATTATTGGACTGGTGTGTGTTCCTGTTCATTAACATTATTGGACTGGTGTGTGTTCCTGTTCATTAACATTATTGGACTGGTGTGTGTTCCTGTTCATTAACATTATTGGACTGGTGTGTGTTCCTGTTAACATTATTGGACTGGTGTGTGTTCCTGTTAACATTATTGGACTGGTGAGTGTTCCTGTTAACATTATTGGACTGGTGTGTGTTCCTGTTAACATTATTGGACTGGTGTGTGTTCCTGTTAACATTATTGGACTGGTGTGTGTTCCTGTTCATTAACATTATTAGACTGGTGTGTGTTCCTGTTAACATTATTGGACTAGTGTGCTTCCCTGTTCATTAACATTAATGGACTGGTGTGTGTCCCTGTTCATTAACATTAATGGACTGGTGTGTGTTCCTGTTAACATTATAGGACTGGTGTGTGTTCCTGTTAACATTATTGGACTGGTGTGTGTTCCTGTTAACATTATTGGACTGGTGTGTGTTCCTGTTCATTAACATTATTGGACTGGTGTGTGTTCCTCTTACTATTATTGGACTGGTGTGTGTTCCTGTTAACATTATAGGACTGGTGTGTGTTACTGTTCATTAACAATATTGGACTGGTGTGTGTTCCTGTTCATTAACATTATTGGACTGGTGTGTGTTCCTGTTCATTAACATTATTGGACTGGTGTGTGTTCCTGTTCATTAACATTATTGGACTGGTGTGTGTTCCTGTTCATTAACATTATTGGACTGGTGTGTGTTCCTGTTAACATTATTGGACTGGTGTGTGTTCCTGTTAACATTATTGGACTGGTGTGTGTTCCTGTTAACATTATTGGACTGTTGTGTGTTACTGTTAACATTATTGGACTGGTGCGTGTTCCTGTTCATTACCATTAATGGACTGGTGTGTGTTCCTGTTCATTAACATTATTGGACTGGTGTGAGTTCCTCTTACTATTATTGGACTGGTGTGTGTTCCTGTTCATTAACATTATTGGACTGGTGTGTGTTCCTGGTCATTAACATTATTGGACTGGTGTGTGTTCCTGTTCATTAACATTATTGGACTGGTGTGTGTTCCTGTTCATAAACATTAATGGACTGGTGTGTGTTCCTGTTCATTAACATTATTGGACTGGTGTGTGTTCCTGTTAACATTATAGGACTGGTGTGTGTTCCTGTTAACATTATTAGACTGGTGTGTGTTCCTGTTAACATTATTGGACTGGTGCGTGTTCCTGTTCATTAACATTATAGGACTGGTGCATGTTACTGTTCATTAACATTATTGGACTGGTGTGTGTTACTGTTCATTAACATTATTGGACTGGTGTGTGTTACTGTTCATTAACATTATTGGACTGGTGTGTGTTCCTGTTCATTAACATTATTGGACTGGTGTGTGTTCCTGTTCATAAACATTAATGGACTGGTGTGTGTTCCTGTTCATTAACATTATTGGACTGGTGTGTGTTCCTGTTCATTAACATTATTGGACTGGTGTGTGTTCCTGTTAACATTATTGGACTGGTGTGTGTTCCTGTTAACATTATTGGACTGGTGTGTGTTCCTGTTAACATTATTGGACTGGTGTGTGTTACTGTTAACATTATTGGACTGGTGTGTGTTCCTGTTCATTACCATTAATGGACTGGTGTGTGTTCCTGTTCATTAACATTATTGGACTGGTGTGAGTTCCTCTTACTATTATTGGACTGGTGTGTGTTCCTGTTCATTAACATTATTGGACTGGTGTGTGTTCCTGGTCATTAACATTATTGGACTGGTGTGTGTTCCTGTTCATTAACATTATTGGACTGGTGTGTGTTCCTGTTCATAAACATTAATGGACTGGTGTGTGTTCCTGTTCATTAACATTATTGGACTGGTGTGTGTTCCTGTTAACATTATAGGACTGGTGTGTGTTCCTGTTAACATTATTAGACTGGTGTGTGTTCCTGTTAACATTATTGGACTGGTGCGTGTTCCTGTTCATTAACATTATAGGACTGGTGCATGTTACTGTTCATTAACATTATTGGACTGGTGTGTGTTACTGTTCATTAACATTATTGGACTGGTGTGTGTTCCTGTTCATTAACATTATTGGACTGGTGTGTGTTCCTGTTCATAAACATTAATGGACTGGTGTGTGTTCCTGTTCATTAACATTATTGGACTGGTGTGTGTTCCTGTTAACATTATAGGACTGGTGTGTGTTCCTGTTAACATTATTAGACTGGTGTGTGTTCCTGTTAACATTATTGGACTGGTGCGTGTTCCTGTTCATTAACATTATAGGACTGGTGCATATTACTGTTCATTAACATTATTGGACTGGTGTGTGTTACTGTTCATTAACATTATTGGACTGGTGTGTGTTCCTGGTCATTAACATTATTGGACTGGTGTGTGTTCCTGTTCATTAACATTATTGGACTGGTGTGTGTTCCTGTTCATAAACATTAATGGACTGGTGTGTGTTCCTGTTCATTAACATTATTGGACTGGTGTGTGTTCCTGTTAACATTATAGGACTGGTGTGTGTTCCTGTTAACATTATTAGACTGGTGTGTGTTCCTGTTAACATTATTGGACTGGTGCGTGT
Organism: Salmo salar; assembly: GCF_965601325.2. Lineage (NCBI taxonomy): Eukaryota > Metazoa > Chordata > Actinopteri > Salmoniformes > Salmonidae > Salmo > Salmo salar. The sequence goes on from NC_138311.1 coordinate 1,819,224, forward strand.
TCCTGTTCATTAACATTATAGGACTGGTGCATGTTACTGTTCATTAACATTATTGGACTGGTGTGTGTTACTGTTCATTAACATTATTGGACTGGTGTGTGTTCCTGTTCATTAACATTATTGGACTGGTGTGTGTTCCTGTTAACATTATTGGACTGGTGTGTGTTCCTGTTAACATTATTGGAATGGTGTGTGTTCCTGTTAACATTATTGGACTGGTGTGTGTTCCTGTTCATTAACATTATTAGACTGGTGTGTGTTCCTGTTAACATTACTGGACTAGTGTGCGTCCCTGTTCATTAACATTAATGGACTGGTGTGTGTCCCTGTTCATTAACATTAATGGACTGGTGTGTGTTCCTGTTAACATTATAGGACTGGTGTGTGTTCCTGTTAACATTATTGGACTGGTGTATGTTCCTGTTCTGTAACATTATAGGACTGGTGTGTGTTCCTGTTCATTAACATTATTGGTCTGGTGTGTGTTCCTGTTAACATTATTGGACTGGTGTGTGTTCCTGTTAACATTATTGGACTGGTGTGTGTTCCTGTTAACATTATTGGACTGGTGTGTGTTCCTGTTCATTAAAATTATTGGACTGGTGTGTGTTCCTCTTACTATTATTGGACTGGTGTGTGTTCCTGTTAACATTATAGGACTGGTGTGTGTTACTGTTCATTAACAATATTGGACTGGTGTGTGTTCCTGTTCATTAACATTATTGGTCTGGTGTGTGTTCCTGTTAACATTATTGTACTGGTGTGTGTTCCTGTTAACATTATTGGACTGGTGTGTGTTCCTGTTAACATTATTGGACTGGTGTGTGTTCCTGTTAACATTATTGGACTGGTGTGTGTTCCTGTTCATTAAAATTATTGGACTGGTGTGTGTTCCTCTTACTATTATTGGACTGGTGTGTGTTCCTGTTAACATTATAGGACTGGTGTGTGTTACTGTTCATTAACAATATTGGACTGGTGTGTGTTCCTGTTCATTAACATTATTGGACTGGTGTGTGTTCCTGTTCATTAACATTATTGGACTGGTGTGTGTTCCTGTTCATTAACATTATTGGACTGGTGTGTGTTCCTGTTCATTAACATTATTGGACTGGTGTGTGTTCCTGTTAACATTATTGGACTGGTGTGTGTTCCTGTTAACATTATTGGACTGGTGAGTGTTCCTGTTAACATTATTGGACTGGTGTGTGTTCCTGTTAACATTATTGGACTGGTGTGTGTTCCTGTTAACATTATTGGACTGGTGTGTGTTCCTGTTCATGAACATTATTAGACTGGTGTGTGTTCCTGTTAACATTATTGGACTAGTGTGCTTCCCTGTTTATTAACATTAATGGACTGGTGTGTGTCCCTGTTCATTAACATTAATGGACTGGTGTGTGTTCCTGTTAACATTATAGGACTGGTGTGTGTTCCTGTTAACATTATTGGACTGGTGTGTGTTCCTGTTAACATTATTGGACTGGTGTGTGTTCCTGTTCATTAACATTATTGGACTGGTGTGTGTTCCTCTTACTATTATTGGACTGGTGTGTGTTCCTGTTAACATTATAGGACTGGTGTGTGTTACTGTTCATTAACAATATTGGACTGGTGTGTGTTCCTGTTCATTAACATTATTGGACTGGTGTGTGTTCCTGTTCATTAACATTATTGGACTGGTGTGTGTTCCTGTTCATTAACATTATTGGACTGGTGTGTGTTCCTGTTCATTAACATTATTGGACTGGTGTGTGTTCCTGTTAACATTATTGGACTGGTGTGTGTTCTTGTTAACATTATTGGACTGGTGTGTGTTCCTGTTAACATTATTGGACTGTTGTGTGTTACTGTTAACATTATTGGACTGGTGTGTGTTCCTGTTCATTACCATTAATGGACTGGTGTGTGTTCCTGTTCATTAACATTATTGGACTGGTGTGAGTTCCTCTTACTATTATTGGACTGGTGTGTGTTCCTGTTCATTAACATTATTGGACTGGTGTGTGTTCCTGGTCATTAACATTATTGGACTGTTGTGTGTTCCTGTTCATTAACATTATTGGACTGGTGTGTGTTCCTGTTCATAAACATTAATGGACTGGTGTGTGTTCCTGTTCATTAACACTATTGGACTGGTGTGTGTTCCTGTTAACATTATAGGACTGGTGTGTGTTCCTGTTAACATTATTAGACTGGTGTGTGTTCCTGTTAACATTATTGGACTGGTGCGTGTTCCTGTTCATTAACATTATAGGACTGGTGCATGTTACTGTTCATTAACATTATTGGACTGGTGTGTGTTACTGTTCATTAACATTATTGGACTGGTGTGTGTTACTGTTCATTAACATTATTGGACTGGTGTGTGTTCCTGTTCATTAACATTATTGGACTGGTGTGTGTTCCTGTTCATAAACATTAATGGACTGGTGTGTGTTCCTGTTCATTAACATTATTGGACTGGTGTGTGTTCCTGTTCATTAACATTATTGGACTGGTGTGTGTTCCTGTTAACATTATTGGACTGGTGTGTGTTCCTGTTAACATTATTGGACTGGTGTGTGTTCCTGTTAACATTATTGGACTGGTGTGTGTTACTGTTAACATTATTGGACTGGTGTGTGTTCCTGTTCATTACCATTAATGGACTGGTGTGTGTTCCTGTTCATTAACATTATTGGACTGGTGTGAGTTCCTCTTACTATTATTGGACTGGTGTGTGTTCCTGTTCATTAACATTATTGGACTGGTGTGTGTTCCTGGTCATTAACATTATTGGACTGGTGTGTGTTCCTGTTCATTAACATTATTGGACTGGTGTGTGTTCCTGTTCATAAACATTAATGGACTGGTGTGTGTTCCTGTTCATTAACATTATTGGACTGGTGTGTGTTCCTGTTAACATTATAGGACTGGTGTGTGTTCCTGTTAACATTATTAGACTGGTGTGTGTTCCTGTTAACATTATTGGACTGGTGCGTGTTCCTGTTCATTAACATTATAGGACTGGTGCATGTTACTGTTCATTAACATTATTGGACTGGTGTGTGTTACTGTTCATTAACATTATTGGACTGGTGTGTGTTCCTGTTCATTAACATTATTGGACTGGTGTGTGTTCCTGTTCATAAACATTCATGGACTGGTGTGTGTTCCTGTTCATTAACATTATTGGACTGGTGTGTGTTCCTGTTAACATTATAGGACTGGTGTGTGTTCCTGTTAACATTATTAGACTGGTGTGTGTTCCTGTTAACATTATTGGACTGGTGCGTGTTCCTGTTCATTAACATTATAGGACTGGTGCATGTTACTGTTCATTAACATTATTGGACTGGTGTGTGTTACTGTTCATTAACATTATTGGACTGGTGTGTGTTCCTGGTCATTAACATTATTGGACTGGTGTGTGTTCCTGTTCATTAACATTATTGGACTGGTGTGTGTTCCTGTTAACATTATTGGACTGGTGTGTGTTCCTGTTAACATTATTGGAATGGTGTGTGTTCCTGTTAACATTATTGGACTGGTGTGTGTTCCTGTTCATTAACATTATTAGACTGGTGTGTGTTCCTGTTAACATTACTGGACTAGTGTGCGTCCCTGTTCATTAACATTAATGGACTGGTGTGTGTCCCTGTTCATTAACATTAATGGACTGGTGTGTGTTCCTGTTAACATTATAGGACTGGTGTGTGTTCCTGTTAACATTATTGGACTGGTGTATGTTCCTGTTCTGTAACATTATAGGACTGGTGTGTGTTCCTGTTCATTAACATTACTGGTCTGGTGTGTGTTCCTGTTAACATTATTGGACTGGTGTGTGTTCCTGTTAACATTATTGGACTGGTGTGTGTTCCTGTTAACATTATTGGACTGGCGTGTGTTCCTGTTAACATTATTGGACTGGTGTGTGTTCCTGTTAACATTATTGGACTGGTGTGTGTTCCTGTTCATTAAAATTATTGGACTGGTGTGTGTTCCTCTTACTATTATTGGACTGGTGTGTGTTCCTGTTAACATTATAGGACTGGTGTGTGTTACTGTTCATTAACAATATTGGACTGGTGTGTGTTCCTGTTCATTAACATTATTGGACTGGTGTGTGTTCCTGTTCATTAACATTATTGGACTGGTGTGTGTTCCTGTTCATTAACATTATTGGACTGGTGTGTGTTCCTGTTCATTAACATTATTGGACTGGTGTGTGTTCCTGTTAACATTATTGGACTGGTGTGTGTTCCTGTTAACATTATTGGACTGGTGAGTGTTCCTGTTAACATTATTGGACTGGTGTGTGTTACTGTTAACATTATTGGACTGGTGTGTGTTCCTGTTCATTACCATTAATGGACTGGTGTGTGTTACTGTTCATTAACATTATTGGACTGGTGTGAGTTCCTCTTACTATTATTGGACTGGTGTGTGTTCCTGTTCATTAACATTATTGGACTGGTGTGTGTTCCTGTTACTATTATTGGACTGGTGTGTGTTCCTGTTCATTAACATTATTGGACTGGTGTGTGTTCCTGTTCATTAACATTATTGGACTGGTATATGTTCCTGTTCATTAACATTATTGGACTGGTATATGTTCCTGTTCATTAACATTATTGGACTGGTATATGTTCCTGTTCATTATTATTATTTTACTGGTGTGTGTTCTTGTTAACATTATAGGACTGGTGTGTGTTCCTGTTAACATTATTGGACTGGTGTGTGTTCCTGTTCATTAACATTATTAGACTGGTGTGTGTTCCTGTTAACATTATTGGACTGGTGTGTGTTCCTGTTCATTAATATTAATGGACTGGGTGTGTTCCTGTTAACATTATAGGACTGGTGTGTGTTCCTGTTCATTAACATTATTGGACTGGTGTGTATTCCTGTTCTGTAACATTATAGGACTGGTGTGTGTTCCTGTTCATTAACATTATTAGACTGGTGTGTGTTCCTGTTAACATTATTGGACTAGTGTGCGTCCCTGTTCATTAACATTAATGGACTGGTGTGTGTCCCTGTTCATTAACATTAATGGACTGGTGTGTGTTCCTGTTAACATTATAGGACTGGTGTGTGTTCCTGTTAACATTATTGGACTGGTGTATGTTCCTGTTCTGTAACATTATAGGACTGGTGTGTGTTCCTGTTCATTAACATTATTGGTCTGGTGTGTGTTCCTGTTAACATTATTGGACTGGTGTGTGTTCCTGTTAACATTATTGGACTGGTGTGTGTTCCTGTTAACATTATTGGACAGGTGTGTGTTCCTGTTAACATTATTGGACTGGTGTGTGTTCCTGTTCATTAACATTATTGGACTGGTGTGTGTTCCTCTTACTATTATTGGAATGGTGTGTGTTCCTGTTAACATTATAGGACTGGTGTGTGTTACTGTTCATTAACAATATTGGAATGGTGTGTGTTCCTGTTCATTAAAATTATTGGACTGGTGTGTGTTCCTGTTCATTAACATTATTGGACTGGTGTGTGTTCCTGTTCATTAACATTATTGGACTGGTGTGTGTTCCTGTTCATTAACATTATTGGACTGGTGTGTGTTCCTGTTAACATTATAGGACTGGTGTGTGTTCCTGTTAACATTATTAGACTGGTGTGTGTTCCTGTTAACATTATTGGACTGGTGCGTGTTCCTGTTCATTAACATTATAGGACTGGTGCATGTTACTGTTCATTAACATTATTGGACTGGTGTGTGTTACTGTTCATTAACATTATTGGACTGGTGTGTGTTCCTGTTCATTAACATTATTGGACTGGTGTGTGTTCCTGTTCATAAACATTAATGGACTGGTGTGTGTTCCTGTTCATTAACATTATTGGACTGGTGTGTGTTCCTGTTAACATTATAGGACTGGTGTGTGTTCCTGTTAACATTATTAGACTGGTGTGTGTTCCTGTTAACATTATTGGACTGGTGCGTGTTCCTGTTCATTAACATTATAGGACTGGTGCATGTTACTGTTCATTAACATTATTGGACTGGTGTGTGTTACTGTTCATTAACATTATTGGACTGGTGTGTGTTCCTGGTCATTAACATTATTGTACTGGTGTGTGTTCCTGTTCATTAACATTATTGGACTGGTGTGTGTTCCTGTTCATAAACATTAATGGACTGGTGTGTGTTCCTGTTCATTAACATTATTGGACTGGTGTGTGTTCCTGTTAACATTATAGGACTGGTGTGTGTTCCTGTTAACATTATTAGACTGGTGTGTGTTCCTGTTAACATTATTGGACTGGTGCGTGTTCCTGTTCATTAACATTATAGGACTGGTGCATGTTACTGTTCATTAACATTATTGGACTGGTGTGAGTTCCTCTTACTATTATTGGACTGGTGTGTGTTCCTGTTCATTAACATTATTGGACTGGTGTGTGTTCCTGTTACTATTATTGGACTGGTGTGTGTTCCTGTTCATTAACATTATTGGACTGGTGTGTGTTCCTGTTCATTAACATTATAGGACTGGTATATGTTCCTGTTCATTAACATTATTGGACTGGTATATGTTCCTGTTCATTAACATTATTGGACTGGTATATGTTCCTGTTCATTATTATTATTTTACTGGTGTGTGTTCTTGTTAACATTATAGGACTGGTGTGTGTTCCTGTTAACATTATTGGACTGGTGTGTGTTCCTGTTCATTAACATTATTAGACTGGTGTGTGTTCCTGTTAACATTATTGGACTGGTGTGTGTTCCTGTTCATTAATATTAATGGACTGGTGTGTGTTCCTGTTAACATTATAGGACTGGTGTGTGTTCCTGTTCATTAACATTATTGGACTGGTGTGTATTCCTGTTCTGTAACATTATAGGACTGGTGTGTGTTCCTGTTCATTAACATTATTAGACTGGTGTGTGTTCCTGTTAACATTATTGGACTAGTGTGCGTCCCTGTTCATTAACATTAATGGACTGGTGTGTGTCCCTTGTTCATTAACATTAATGGACTGGTGTGTGTTCCTGTTAACATTATAGGACTGGTGTGTGTTCCTGTTAACATTATTGGACTGGTGTATGTTCCTGTTCTGTAACATTATAGGACTGGTGTGTGTTCCTGTTCATTAACATTATTGGTCTGGTGTGTGTTCCTGTTAACATTATTGGACTGGTGTGTGTTCCTGTTAACATTATTGGACTGGTGTGTGTTCCTGTTAACATTATTGGACAGGTGTGTGTTCCTGTTAACATTATTGGACTGGTGTGTGTTCCTGTTAACATTATTGGACTGGTGTGTGTTCCTGTTCATTAACATTATTGGACTGGTGTGTGTTCCTCTTACTATTATTGGACTGGTGTGTGTTCCTGTTAACATTATAGGACTGGTGTGTGTTACTGTTCATTAACAATATTGGAATGGTGTGTGTTCCTGTTCATTAACATTATTGGACTGGTGTGTGTTCCTGTTCATTAACATTATTGGACTGGTGTGTGTTCCTGTTCATTAACATTATTGGACTGGTGTGTGTTCCTGTTAACATTATAGGACTGGTGTGTGTTCCTGTTAACATTATTAGACTGGTGTGTGTTCCTGTTAACATTATTGGACTGGTGCGTGTTCCTGTTCATTAACATTATAGGACTGGTGCATGTTACTGTTCATTAACATTATTGGACTGGTGTGTGTTACTGTTCATTAACATTATTGGACTGGTGTGTGTTCCTGTTCATTAACATTATTGGACTGGTGTGTGTTCCTGTTCATAAACATTAATGGACTGGTGTGTGTTCCTGTTCATTAACATTATTGGACTGGTGTGTGTTCCTGTTAACATTATAGGACTGGTGTGTGTTCCTGTTAACATTATTAGACTGGTGTGTGTTCCTGTTAACATTATTGGACTGGTGCGTGTTCCTGTTCATTAACATTATAGGACTGGTGCATGTTACTGTTCATTAACATTATTGGACTGGTGTGTGTTACTGTTCATTAACATTATTGGACTGGTGTGTGTTCCTGGTCATTAACATTATTGGACTGGTGTGTGTTCCTGTTCATTAACATTATTGGACTGGTGTGTGTTCCTGTTCATAAACATTAATGGACTGGTGTGTGTTCCTGTTCATTAACATTATTGGACTGGTGTGTGTTCCTGTTAACATTATAGGACTGGTGTGTGTTCCTGTTAACATTATTAGACTGGTGTGTGTTCCTGTTAACATTATTGGACTGGTGCGTGTTCCTGTTCATTAACATTATAGGACTGGTGCATGTTACTGTTCATTAACATTATTGGACTGGTGTGTGTTCCTGTTCATTAACATTATTGGACTGGTGTGTGTTCCTGTTAACATTATTGGACTGGTGTGTGTTCCTGTTAACATTATTGGACTGGTGTGTGTTCCTGTTAACATTATTGGACTGGTGTGTGTTCCTGTTCATTAACATTATTAGACTGGTGTGTGTTCCTGTTAACATTATTGGACTAGTGTGCGTCCCTGTTCATTAACATTAAAAGACTGGTGTGTGTCCCTGTTCATTAACATTAATGGACTGGTGTGTGTTCCTGTTAACATTATAGGACTGGTGTGTGTTCCTGTTAACATTATTGGACTGGTGTATGTTCCTGTTCTGTAACATTATAGGACTGGTGTGTGTTCCTGTTCATTAACATTATTGGACTGGTGTGTGTTCCTCTTACTATTATTGGACTGGTGTGTGTTCCTGTTAACATTATAGGACTGGTGTGTGTTAATGTTCATTAACAATATTGGACTGGTGTGTGTTCCTGTTCATTAACATTATTTGACTGGTGTGTGTTCCTGTTCATTAACATTATTGGACTGGTGTGTGTTCCTGTTCATTAACATTATTGGACTGGTGTGTGTTCCTGTTCATTAACATTATTGGACTGGTGTGTGTTCCTGTTCATTAACATTATTGGACTGGTGTGTGTTCCTGTTAACATTATTGGACTGGTGTGTGTTCCTGTTAACATTATTGGACTGGTGTGTGTTCCTATTAACATTATTGGACTGGTGTGTGTTAATGTTAACATTATTGGACTGGTGTGTGTTCCTGTTCATTACCATAAATGGACTGGTGTGTGTTCCTGTTCATTAACATTATTGGACTGGTGTGAGTTCCTCTTACTATTATTGGACTGGTGTGTGTTCCTGTTCATTAACATTATTGGACTGGTGTGTGTTCCTGTTCATTAACATTATTGGACTGGTGTGTGTTCCTGTTCATTAACATTATTGGACTGGTGTGTGTCCTGTTCATTAACATTATTGGACTGGTGTGTGTTCCTGTTCATTAACATTAAAGGACTGGTGTGTGTACCTGTTCATTAACATTATTGGACTGGTGTGTGTTCCTGTTAACATTATTGGACTGGTGTGTGTTCCTGTTCATTAACATTATTGGACTGGTGTGTGTTCCTGTTCATTAACGTTATTGGACTGGTGTGTGTTCCTGTTAACATTATTGGACTGGTGTGTGTTCCTGTTCATTAACATTATTGGACTGGTGTGTGTTCCTGTTCATTAACATTATTGGACTGGTGTGTGTTCCTGTTCATTAACATTATTGGACTGGTATATGTTCCTGTTCATTAACATTATTGGACTGGTATATGTTCCTGTTCATTAACATTATTGGACTGGTATATGTTCCTGTTCATTATTATTATTTTACTGGTGTGTGTTCTTGTTAACATTATAGGACTGGTGTGTGTTCCTGTTAACATTATTGGACTGGTGTGTGTTCCTGTTCATTAACATTATTAGACTGGTGTGTGTTCCTGTTAACATTATTGGACTGGTGTGTGTTCCTGTTCATTAATATTAATGGACTGGTGTGTGTTCCTGTTAACATTATAGGACTGGTGTGTGTTCCTGTTCATTAACATTATTGGACTGGTGTGTATTCCTGTTCTGTAACATTATAGGACTGGTGTGTGTTCCTGTTCATTAACATTATTGGTCTGGTGTGTGTTCCTGTTAACATTATTGGACTGGTGTGTGTTCCTGTTAACATTATTGGACTGGTGTGTGTTCCTGTTCATTAACATTATTGGACTGGTGTGTGTTCCTCTTACTATTATTGGACTGGTGTGTGTTCCTGTTAACATTATTGGACTGGTGTGTGTTCCTCTTACTATTATTGGACTGGTGTGTGTTCCTGTTAACATTATAGGACTGGTGTGTGTTACTGTTCATTAACAATATTGGACTGGTGTGTGTTCCTGGTCATTAACATTATTGGACTGGTGTGTGTTCCTGTTCATTAACATTATTGGACTGGTGTGTGTTCCTGTTCATAAACATTAATGGACTGGTGTGTGTTCCTGTTCATTAACATTATTGGACTGGTGTGTGTTCCTGTTAACATTATAGGACTGGTGTGTGTTCCTGTTAACATTATTAGACTGGTGTGTGTTCCTGTTAACATTATTGGACTGGTGCGTGTTCCTGTTCATTAACATTATAGGACTGGTGCATGTTACTGTTCATTAACATTATTGGACTGGTGTGTGTTCCTGTTCATTAACATTATTGGACTGGTGTGTGTTCCTGTTAACATTATTGGACTGGTGTGTGTTCCTGTTAACATTATTGGACTGGTGTGTGTTCCTGTTAACATTATTGGACTGGTGTGTGTTCCTGTTCATTAACATTATTAGACTGGTGTGTGTTCCTGTTAACATTATTGGACTAGTGTGCGTCCCTGTTCATTAACATTAAAAGACTGGTGTGTGTCCCTGTTCATTAACATTAATGGACTGGTGTGTGTTCCTGTTAACATTATAGGACTGGTGTGTGTTCCTGTTAACATTATAGGACTGGTGTGTGTTAATGTTCATTAACAATATTGGACTGGTGTGTGTTCCTGTTCATTAACATTATTTGGCTGGTGTGTGTTCCTGTTCATTAACATTATTGGACTGGTGTGTGTTCCTGTTCATTAACATTATTGGACTGGTGTGTGTTCCTGTTCATTAACATTATTGGACTGGTGTGTGTTCCTGTTCATTAACATTATTGGACTGGTGTGTGTTCCTGTTAACATTATTGGACTGGTGTGTGTTCCTGTTAACATTATTGGACTGGTGTGTGTTCCTATTAACATTATTGGACTGGTGTGTGTTACTGTTAACATTATTGGACTGGTGTGTGTTCCTGTTCATTACCATAAATGGACTGGTGTGTGTTCCTGTTCATTAACATTATTGGACTGGTGTGAGTTCCTCTTACTATTATTGGACTGGTGTGTGTTCCTGTTCATTAACATTATTGGACTGGTGTGTGTTCCTGTTCATTAACATTATTGGACTGGTGTGTGTTCCTGTTCATTAACATTATTGGACTGGTGTGTGTCCTGTTCATTAACATTATTGGACTGGTGTGTGTTCCTGTTCATTAACATTAAAGGACTGGTGTGTGTACCTGTTCATTAACATTATTGGACTGGTGTGTGTTCCTGTTAACATTATTGGACTGGTGTGTGTTCCTGTTCATTAACATTATTGGACTGGTGTGTGTTCCTGTTCATTAACGTTATTGGACTGGTGTGTGTTCCTGTTAACATTATTGGACTGGTGTGTGTTCCTGTTCATTAACATTATTGGACTGGTGTGTGTTCCTGTTCATTAACATTATTGGACTGGTGTGTGTTCCTGTTCATTAACATTATTGGACTGGTATATGTTCCTGTTCATTAACATTATTGGACTGGTATATGTTCCTGTTCATTAACATTATTGGACTGGTATATGTTCCTGTTCATTATTATTATTTTACTGGTGTGTGTTCTTGTTAACATTATAGGACTGGTGTGTGTTCCTGTTAACATTATTGGACTGGTGTGTGTTCCTGTTCATTAACATTATTAGACTGGTGTGTGTTCCTGTTAACATTATTGGACTGGTGTGTGTTCCTGTTCATTAATATTAATGGACTGGTGTGTGTTCCTGTTAACATTATAGGACTGGTGTGTGTTCCTGTTCATTAACATTATTGGACTGGTGTGTATTCCTGTTCTGTAACATTATAGGACTGGTGTGTGTTCCTGTTCATTAACATTATTGGTCTGGTGTGTGTTCCTGTTAACATTATTGGACTGGTGTGTGTTCCTGTTAACATTATTGGACTGGTGTGTGTTCCTGTTCATTAACATTATTGGACTGGTGTGTGTTCCTCTTACTATTATTGGACTGGTGTGTGTTCCTGTTAACATTATTGGACTGGTGTGTGTTCCTCTTACTATTATTGGACTGGTGTGTGTTCCTGTTAACATTATAGGACTGGTGTGTGTTACTGTTCATTAACAATATTGGACTGGTGTGTGTTCCTGGTCATTAACATTATTGGACTGGTGTGTGTTCCTGTTCATTAACATTATTGGACTGGTGTGTGTTCCTGTTCATAAACATTAATGGACTGGTGTGTGTTCCTGTTCATTAACATTATTGGACTGGTGTGTGTTCCTGTTAACATTATAGGACTGGTGTGTGTTCCTGTTAACATTATTAGACTGGTGTGTGTTCCTGTTAACATTATTGGACTGGTGCGTGTTCCTGTTCATTAACATTATAGGACTGGTGCATGTTACTGTTCATTAACATTATTGGACTGGTGTGTGTTCCTGTTCATTAACATTATTGGACTGGTGTGTGTTCCTGTTAACATTATTGGACTGGTGTGTGTTCCTGTTAACATTATTGGACTGGTGTGTGTTCCTGTTAACATTATTGGACTGGTGTGTGTTCCTGTTCATTAACATTATTAGACTGGTGTGTGTTCCTGTTAACATTATTGGACTAGTGTGCGTCCCTGTTCATTAACATTAAAAGACTGGTGTGTGTCCCTGTTCATTAACATTAATGGACTGGTGTGTGTTCCTGTTAACATTATAGGACTGGTGTGTGTTCCTGTTAACATTATTGGACTGGTGTATGTTCCTGTTTTGTAACATTATAGGACTGGTGTGTGTTCCTGTTCATTAACATTATTGGACTGGTGTGTGTTCCTCTTACTATTATTGGACTGGTGTGTGTTCCTGTTAACATTATAGGACTGGTGTGTGTTAATGTTCATTAACAATATTGGACTGGTGTGTGTTCCTGTTCATTAACATTATTTGACTGGTGTGTGTTCCTGTTCATTAACATTATTGGACTGGTGTGTGTTCCTGTTCATTAACATTATTGGACTGGTGTGTGTTCCTGTTCATTAACATTATTGGACTGGTGTGTGTTCCTGTTCATTAACATTATTGGACTGGTGTGTGTTCCTGTTAACATTATTGGACTGGTGTGTGTTCCTGTTAACATTATTGGACTGGTGTGTGTTCCTATTAACATTATTGGACTGGTGTGTGTTACTGTTAACATTATTGGACTGGTGTGTGTTCCTGTTCATTACCATAAATGGACTGGTGTGTGTTCCTGTTCATTAACATTATTGGACTGGTGTGAGTTCCTCTTACTATTATTGGACTGGTGTGTGTTCCTGTTCATTAACATTATTGGACTGGTGTGTGTTCCTGTTCATTAACATTATTGGACTGGTGTGTGTTCCTGTTCATTAACATTATTGGACTGGTGTGTGTCCTGTTCATTAACATTATTGGACTGGTGTGTGTTCCTGTTCATTAACATTAAAGGACTGGTGTGTGTACCTGTTCATTAACATTATTGGACTGGTGTGTGTTCCTGTTAACATTATTGGACTGGTGTGTGTTCCTGTTCATTAACATTATTGGACTGGTGTGTGTTCCTGTTCATTAACGTTATTGGACTGGTGTGTGTTCCTGTTAACATTATTGGACTGGTGTGTGTTCCTGTTCATTAACATTATTGGACTGGTGTGTGTTCCTGTTCATTAACATTATTGGACTGGTGTGTGTTCCTGTTCATTAACATTATTGGACTGGTATATGTTCCTGTTCATTAACATTATTGGACTGGTATATGTTCCTGTTCATTAACATTATTGGACTGGTATATGTTCCTGTTCATTATTATTATTTTACTGGTGTGTGTTCTTGTTAACATTATAGGACTGGTGTGTGTTCCTGTTAACATTATTGGACTGGTGTGTGTTCCTGTTCATTAACATTATTAGACTGGTGTGTGTTCCTGTTAACATTATTGGACTGGTGTGTGTTCCTGTTCATTAATATTAATGGACTGGTGTGTGTTCCTGTTAACATTATAGGACTGGTGTGTGTTCCTGTTCATTAACATTATTGGACTGGTGTGTATTCCTGTTCTGTAACATTATAGGACTGGTGTGTGTTCCTGTTCATTAACATTATTGGTCTGGTGTGTGTTCCTGTTAACATTATTGGACTGGTGTGTGTTCCTGTTAACATTATTGGACTGGTGTGTGTTCCTGTTCATTAACATTATTGGACTGGTGTGTGTTCCTCTTACTATTATTGGACTGGTGTGTGTTCCTGTTAACATTATAGGACTGGTGTGTGTTACTGTTCATTAACAATATTGGACTGGTGTGTGTTCCTGTTCATTAACATTATTGGACTGGTGTGTGTTCCTGTTCATTAACATTATTGGACTGGTGTGTGTTCCTGTTCATTAACATTATTGGACTGGTGTGTGTTCCTGTTCATTAACATTATTGGACTGGTGTGTGTTCCTGTTCATTAACATTATTGGACTGGTGTGTGTTCCTGCTTAACATTATTGGACTGGTGTGTGTTCCTGTTAACATTATTGGACTGGTGTGTGTTCCTGTTCATTAACATTAAAAGACTGGTGTGTGTCCCTGTTCATTAACATTAATGGACTGGTGTGTGTTCCTGTTAACATTATAGGACTGGTGTGTGTTCCTGTTAACATTATTGGACTGGTGTATGTTCCTGTTCTGTAACATTATAGGACTGGTGTGTGTTCCTGTTCATTAACATTATTGGTCTGGTGTGTGTTCCTGTTAACATTATTGGACTGGTGTGTGTTCCTATTAACATTATTGGACTGGTGTGTGTTCCTGTTCATTAACATTATTGGACTGGTATATGTTCCTGTTCATTAACATTATTGGACTGGTATATGTTCCTGTTCATTAACATTATTGGACTGGTATATGTTCCTGTTCATTATTATTATTTTACTGGTGTGTGTTCTTGTTAACATTATAGGACTGGTGTGTGTTCCTGTTAACATTATTGGACTGGTGTGTGTTCCTGTTCATTAACATTATTAGACTGGTGTGTGTTCCTGTTAACATTATTGGACTGGTGTGTGTTCCTGTTCATTAATATTAATGGACTGGTGTGTGTTCCTGTTAACATTATAGGACTGGTGTGTGTTCCTGTTCATTAACATTATTGGACTGGTGTGTATTCCTGTTCTGTAACATTATAGGACTGGTGTGTGTTCCTGTTCATTAACATTATTGGTCTGGTGTGTGTTCCTGTTAACATTATTGGACTGGTGTGTGTTCCTGTTAACATTATTGGACTGGTGTGTGTTCCTGTTCATTAACATTATTGGACTGGTGTGTGTTCCTCTTACTATTATTGGACTGGTGTGTGTTCCTGTTAACATTATTGGACTGGTGTGTGTTCCTCTTACTATTATTGGACTGGTGTGTGTTCCTGTTAACATTATAGGACTGGTGTGTGTTACTGTTCATTAACAATATTGGACTGGGTGTGTGTTCCTGGTCCATTAACATTATTGGACTGGTGTGTGTTCCTGTTCATTAACATTATTGGACTGGTGTGTGTTCCTGTTAACATTATAGGACTGGTGTGTGTTCCTGTTAACATTATTAGACTGGTGTGTGTTCCTGTTAACATTATTGGACTGGTGCGTGTTCCTGTTCATTAACATTATAGGACTGGTGCATGTTACTGTTCATTAACATTATTGGACTGGTGTGTGTTCCTGTTCATTAACATTATTGGACTGGTGTGTGTTCCTGTTAACATTATTGGACTGGAGTGTGTTCCTGTTAACATTATTGGACTGGTGTGTGTTCCTGTTAACATTATTGGACTGGTGTGTGTTCCTGTTCATTAACATTATTAGACTGGTGTGTGTTCCTGTTAACATTATTGGACTAGTGTGCGTCCCTGTTCATTAACATTAAAAGACTGGTGTGTGTCCCTGTTCATTAACATTAATGGACTGGTGTGTGTTCCTGTTAACATTATAGGACTGGTGTGTGTTCCTGTTAACATTATTGGACTGGTGTATGTTCCTGTTTTGTAACATTATAGGACTGGTGTGTGTTCCTGTTCATTAACATTATTGGACTGGTGTGTGTTCCTCTTACTATTATTGGACTGGTGTGTGTTCCTGTTAACATTATAGGACTGGTGTGTGTTAATGTTCATTAACAATATTGGACTGGTGTGTGTTCCTGTTCATTAACATTATTTGACTGGTGTGTGTTCCTGTTCATTAACATTATTGGACTGGTGTGTGTTCCTGTTCATTAACATTATTGGACTGGTGTGTGTTCCTGTTCATTAACATTATTGGACTGGTGTGTGTTCCTGTTCATTAACATTATTGGACTGGTGTGTGTTCCTGTTAACATTATTGGACTGGTGTGTGTTCCTGTTAACATTATTGGACTGGTGTGTGTTCCTATTAACATTATTGGACTGGTGTGTGTTACTGTTAACATTATTGGACTGGTGTGTGTTCCTGTTCATTACCATAAATGGACTGGTGTGTGTTCCTGTTCATTAACATTATTGGACTGGTGTGAGTTCCTCTTACTATTATTGGACTGGTGTGTGTTCCTGTTCATTAACATTATTGGACTGGTGTGTGTTCCTGTTCATTAACATTATTGGACTGGTGTGTGTTCCTGTTCATTAACATTATTGGACTGGTGTGTGTCCTGTTCATTAACATTATTGGACTGGTGTGTGTTCCTGTTCATTAACATTAAAGGACTGGTGTGTGTACCTGTTCATTAACATTATTGGACTGGTGTGTGTTCCTGTTAACATTATTGGACTGGTGTGTGTTCCTGTTCATTAACATTATTGGACTGGTGTGTGTTCCTGTTCATTAACGTTATTGGACTGGTGTGTGTTCCTGTTAACATTATTGGACTGGTGTGTGTTCCTGTTCATTAACATTATTGGACTGGTGTGTGTTCCTGTTCATTAACATTATTGGACTGGTGTGTGTTCCTGTTCATTAACATTATTGGACTGGTATATGTTCCTGTTCATTAACATTATTGGACTGGTATATGTTCCTGTTCATTAACATTATTGGACTGGTATATGTTCCTGTTCATTATTATTATTTTACTGGTGTGTGTTCTTGTTAACATTATAGGACTGGTGTGTGTTCCTGTTAACATTATTGGACTGGTGTGTGTTCCTGTTCATTAACATTATTAGACTGGTGTGTGTTCCTGTTAACATTATTGGACTGGTGTGTGTTCCTGTTCATTAATATTAATGGACTGGTGTGTGTTCCTGTTAACATTATAGGACTGGTGTGTGTTCCTGTTCATTAACATTATTGGACTGGTGTGTATTCCTGTTCTGTAACATTATAGGACTGGTGTGTGTTCCTGTTCATTAACATTATTGGTCTGGTGTGTGTTCCTGTTAACATTATTGGACTGGTGTGTGTTCCTGTTAACATTATTGGACTGGTGTGTGTTCCTGTTCATTAACATTATTGGACTGGTGTGTGTTCCTCTTACTATTATTGGACTGGTGTGTGTTCCTGTTAACATTATAGGACTGGTGTGTGTTACTGTTCATTAACAATATTGGACTGGTGTGTGTTCCTGTTCATTAACATTATTGGACTGGTGTGTGTTCCTGTTCATTAACATTATTGGACTGGTGTGTGTTCCTGTTCATTAACATTATTGGACTGGTGTGTGTTCCTGTTCATTAACATTATTGGACTGGTGTGTGTTCCTGTTCATTAACATTATTGGACTGGTGTGTGTTCCTGTTAACATTATTGGACTGGTGTGTGTTCCTGTTAACATTATTGGACTGGTGTGTGTTCCTGTTCATTAACATTATTAGACTGGTGTGTGTTCCTGTTAACATTATTGGACTAGTGTGCGTCCCTGTTCATTAACATTAAAAGACTGGTGTGTGTCCCTGTTCATTAACATTAATGGACTGGTGTGTGTTCCTGTTAACATTATAGGACTGGTGTGTGTTCCTGTTAACATTATTGGACTGGTGTATGTTCCTGTTCTGTAACATTATAGGACTGGTGTGTGTTCCTGTTCATTAACATTATTGGTCTGGTGTGTGTTCCTGTTAACATTATTGGACTGGTGTGTGTTCCTATTAACATTATTGGACTGGTGTGTGTTCCTGTTAACATTATTGGACTGGTGTGTGTTCCTGTTAACATTATTGGACTGGTGTGTGTTCCTGTTAACATTATAGGACTGGTGTGTGTTCCTGTTCATTAACATTATTGGACTGGTGTGTGTTCCTCTTACTATTATTGGACTGGTGTGTGTTCCTGTTAACATTATAGGACTGGTGTGTGTTCCTGTTCATTAACATTATTGGACTGGTGTGTGTTCCTGTTCATTAACATTATTGGACTGGTGTGTGTTCCTGTTCATTAACATTATTGGACTGGTGTGTGTTCCTGTTCATTAACATTATTGGACTGGTGTGTGTTCCTGTTAACATTATTGGACTGGTGTGTGTTCCTATTAACATTATTGGACTGGTGTGTGTTCCTGTTAACATTATTGGACTGGTGTGTGTTACTGTTAACATTATTGGACTGGTGTGTGTTCCTGTTCATTACCATAAATGGACTGGTGTGTGTTCCTGTTCATTAACATTATTGGACTGGTGTGAGTTCCTCTTACTATTATTGGACTGGTGTGTGTTCCTGTTCATTAACATTATTGGACTGGTGTGTGTTCCTGTTCATTAACATTATTGGACTGGTGTGTGTTCCTGTTCATTAACATTATTGGACTGGTGTGTGTCCTGTTCATTAACATTATTGGACTGGTGTGTGTTCCTGTTCATTAACATTAAAGGACTGGTGTGTGTACCTGTTCATTAACATTATTGGACTGGTGTGTGTTCCTGTTAACATTATTGGACTGGTGTGTGTTCCTGTTCATTAACATTATTGGACTGGTGTGTGTTCCTGTTCATTAACGTTATTGGACTGGTGTGTGTTCCTGTTAACATTATTGGACTGGTGTGTGTTCCTGTTCATTAACATTATTGGACTGGTGTGTGTTCCTGTTCATTAACATTATTGGACTGGTGTGTGTTCCTGTTCATTAACATTATTGGACTGGTATATGTTCCTGTTCATTAACATTATTGGACTGGTATATGTTCCTGTTCATTAACATTATTGGACTGGTATATGTTCCTGTTCATTATTATTATTTTACTGGTGTGTGTTCTTGTTAACATTATAGGACTGGTGTGTGTTCCTGTTAACATTATTGGACTGGTGTGTGTTCCTGTTCATTAACATTATTAGACTGGTGTGTGTTCCTGTTAACATTATTGGACTGGTGTGTGTTCCTGTTCATTAATATTAATGGACTGGTGTGTGTTCCTGTTAACATTATAGGACTGGTGTGTGTTCCTGTTCATTAACATTATTGGACTGGTGTGTATTCCTGTTCTGTAACATTATAGGACTGGTGTGTGTTCCTGTTCATTAACATTATTGGTCTGGTGTGTGTTCCTGTTAACATTATTGGACTGGTGTGTGTTCCTGTTAACATTATTGGACTGGTGTGTGTTCCTGTTCATTAACATTATTGGACTGGTGTGTGTTCCTCTTACTATTATTGGACATGTGTGTGTTCCTGTTAACATTATAGGACTGGTGTGTGTTACTGTTCATTAACAATATTGGACTGGTGTGTGTTCCTGTTCATTAACATTATTGGACTGGTGTGTGTTCCTGTTCATTAACATTATTGGACTGGTGTGTGTTCCTGTTCATTAACATTATTGGACTGGTGTGTGTTCCTGTTCATTAACATTATTGGACTGGTGTGTGTTCCTGTTCATTAACATTATTGGACTGGTGTGTGTTCCTGTTAACATTATTGGACTGGTGTGTGTTCCTGTTAACATTATTGGACTGGTGTGTGTTCCTGTTAACATTATTGGACTGGTGTGTGTTACTGTTAACATTATTGGACTGGTGTGTGTTCCTGTTCATTACCATTAATGGACTGGTGTGTGTTCCTGTTCATTAACATTATTGGACTGGTGTGAGTTCCTCTTACTATTATTGGACTGGTGTGTGTTCCTGTTTATTAACATTATTGGACTGGTGTGTGTTCCTGTTCATTAACATTATTGGACTGGTGTGTGTTCCTCTTACTATTATTGGACTGGTGTGTGTTCCTGTTAACATTATAGGACTGGTGTGTGTTACTGTTCATTAACAATATTGGACTGGTGTGTGTTCCTGTTCATTAACATTATTGGACTGGTGTGTGTTCCTGTTCATTAACATTATTGGACTGGTGTGTGTTCCTGTTCATTAACATTATTGGACTGGTGTGTGTTCCTGTTCATTAACATTATTGGACTGGTGTGTGTTCCTGTTCATTAACATTATTGGACTGGTGTGTGTTCCTGTTAACATTATTGGACTGGTGTGTGTTCCTGTTAACATTATTGGACTGGTGTGTGTTCCTGTTCATTAACATTATTAGACTGGTGTGTGTTCCTGTTAACATTATTGGACTAGTGTGCGTCCCTGTTCATTAACATTAAAAGACTGGTGTGTGTCCCTGTTCATTAACATTAATGGACTGGTGTGTGTTCCTGTTAACATTATAGGACTGGTGTGTGTTCCTGTTAACATTATTGGACTGGTGTATGTTCCTGTTCTGTAACATTATAGGACTGGTGTGTGTTCCTGTTCATTAACATTATTGGTCTGGTGTGTGTTCCTGTTAACATTATTGGACTGGTGTGTGTTCCTATTAACATTATTGGACTGGTGTGTGTTCCTGTTAACATTATTGGACTGGTGTGTGTTCCTGTTAACATTATTGGACTGGTGTGTGTTCCTGTTAACATTATTGGACTGGTGTGTGTTCCTGTTCATTAACATTATTGGACTGGTGTGTGTTCCTCTTACTATTATTGGACTGGTGTGTGTTCCTGTTAACATTATAGGACTGGTGTGTGTTCCTGTTCATTAACATTATTGGACTGGTGTGTGTTCCTGTTCATTAACATTATTGGACTGGTGTGTGTTCCTGTTCATTAACATTATTGGACTGGTGTGTGTTCCTGTTCATTAACATTATTGGACTGGTGTGTGTTCCTGTTAACATTATTGGACTGGTGTGTGTTCCTATTAACATTATTGGACTGGTGTGTGTTCCTGTTAACATTATTGGACTGGTGTGTGTTACTGTTAACATTATTGGACTGGTGTGTGTTCCTGTTCATTACCATAAATGGACTGGTGTGTGTTCCTGTTCATTAACATTATTGGACTGGTGTGAGTTCCTCTTACTATTATTGGACTGGTGTGTGTTCCTGTTCATTAACATTATTGGACTGGTGTGTGTTCCTGTTCATTAACATTATTGGACTGGTGTGTGTTCCTGTTCATTAACATTATTGGACTGGTGTGTGTCCTGTTCATTAACATTATTGGACTGGTGTGTGTTCCTGTTCATTAACATTAAAGGACTGGTGTGTGTACCTGTTCATTAACATTATTGGACTGGTGTGTGTTCCTGTTAACATTATTGGACTGGTGTGTGTTCCTGTTCATTAACATTATTGGACTGGTGTGTGTTCCTGTTCATTAACGTTATTGGACTGGTGTGTGTTCCTGTTAACATTATTGGACTGGTGTGTGTTCCTGTTCATTAACATTATTGGACTGGTGTGTGTTCCTGTTCATTAACATTATTGGACTGGTGTGTGTTCCTGTTCATTAACATTATTGGACTGGTATATGTTCCTGTTCATTAACATTATTGGACTGGTATATGTTCCTGTTCATTAACATTATTGGACTGGTATATGTTCCTGTTCATTATTATGATTTTACTGGTGTGTGTTCTTGTTAACATTATAGGACTGGTGTGTGTTCCTCTTACTATTATTGGACTGGTGTGTGTTCCTGTTAACATTATAGGACTGGTGTGTGTTACTGTTCATTAACAATATTGGACTGGTGTGTGTTCCTGTTCATTAACATTATTGGACTGGTGTGTGTTCCTGTTCATTAACATTATTGGACTGGTGTGTGTTCCTGTTCATTAACATTATTGGACTGGTGTGTGTTCCTGTTCATTAACATTATTGGACTGGTGTGTGTTCCTGTTCATTAACATTATTGGACTGGTGTGTGTTCCTGTTAACATTATTGGACTGGTGTGTGTTCCTGTTAACATTATTGGACTGGTGTGTGTTCCTGTTCATTAACATTATTAGACTGGTGTGTGTTCCTGTTAACATTATTGGACTAGTGTGCGTCCCTGTTCATTAACATTAAAAGACTGGTGTGTGTCCCTGTTCATTAACATTAATGGACTGGTGTGTGTTCCTGTTAACATTATAGGACTGGTGTGTGTTCCTGTTAACATTATTGGACTGGTGTATGTTCCTGTTCTGTAACATTATAGGACTGGTGTGTGTTCCTGTTCATTAACATTATTGGTCTGGTGTGTGTTCCTGTTAACATTATTGGACTGGTGTGTGTTCCTATTAACATTATTGGACTGGTGTGTGTTCCTGTTAACATTATTGGACTGGTGTGTGTTCCTGTTAACATTATTGGACTGGTGTGTGTTCCTGTTAACATTATTGGACTGGTGTGTGTTCCTGTTCATTAACATTATTGGACTGGTGTGTGTTCCTCTTACTATTATTGGACTGGTGTGTGTTCCTGTTAACATTATAGGACTGGTGTGTGTTCCTGTTCATTAACATTATTGGACTGGTGTGTGTTCCTGTTCATTAACATTATTGGACTGGTGTGTGTTCCTGTTCATTAACATTATTGGACTGGTGTGTGTTCCTGTTCATTAACATTATTGGACTGGTGTGTGTTCCTGTTAACATTATTGGACTGGTGTGTGTTCCTATTAACATTATTGGACTGGTGTGTGTTCCTGTTAACATTATTGGACTGGTGTGTGTTACTGTTAACATTATTGGACTGGTGTGTGTTCCTGTTCATTACCATAAATGGACTGGTGTGTGTTCCTGTTCATTAACATTATTGGACTGGTGTGAGTTCCTCTTACTATTATTGGACTGGTGTGTGTTCCTGTTCATTAACATTATTGGACTGGTGTGTGTTCCTGTTCATTAACATTATTGGACTGGTGTGTGTTCCTGTTCATTAACATTATTGGACTGGTGTGTGTCCTGTTCATTAACATTATTGGACTGGTGTGTGTTCCTGTTCATTAACATTAAAGGACTGGTGTGTGTACCTGTTCATTAACATTATTGGACTGGTGTGTGTTCCTGTTAACATTATTGGACTGGTGTGTGTTCCTGTTCATTAACATTATTGGACTGGTGTGTGTTCCTGTTCATTAACGTTATTGGACTGGTGTGTGTTCCTGTTAACATTATTGGACTGGTGTGTGTTCCTGTTCATTAACATTATTGGACTGGTGTGTGTTCCTGTTCATTAACATTATTGGACTGGTGTGTGTTCCTGTTCATTAACATTATTGGACTGGTATATGTTCCTGTTCATTAACATTATTGGACTGGTATATGTTCCTGTTCATTAACATTATTGGACTGGTATATGTTCCTGTTCATTATTATGATTTTACTGGTGTGTGTTCTTGTTAACATTATAGGACTGGTGTGTGTTCCTGTTAACATTATTGGACTGGTGTGTGTTCCTGTTCATTAACATTATTAGACTGGTGTGTGTTCCTGTTAACATTATTGGACTGGTGTGTGTTCCCGTTCATTAATATTAATGGACTGGTGTGTGTTCCTGTTAACATTATAGGACTGGTGTGTGTTCCTGTTCATTAACATTATTGGACTGGTGTGTATTCCTGTTCTGTAACATTATAGGACTGGTGTGTGTTCCTGTTCATTAACATTATTGGTCTGGTGTGTGTTCCTGTTAACATTATTGGACTGGTGTGTGTTCCTGTTAACATTATTGGACTGGTGTGTGTTCCTGTTCATTAACATTATTGGACTGGTGTGTGTTCCTCTTACTATTATTGGACATGTGTGTGTTCCTGTTAACATTATAGGACTGGTGTGTGTTACTGTTCATTAACAATATTGGACTGGTGTGTGTTCCTGTTCATTAACATTATTGGACTGGTGTGTGTTCCTGTTCATTAACATTATTGGACTGGTGTGTGTTCCTGTTCATTAACATTATTGGACTGGTGTGTGTTCCTGTTCATTAACATTATTGGACTGGTGTGTGTTCCTGTTCATTAACATTATTGGACTGGTGTGTGTTCCTGTTAACATTATTGGACTGGTGTGTGTTCCTGTTAACATTATTGGACTGGTGTGTGTTCCTGTTAACATTATTGGACTGGTGTGTGTTACTGTTAACATTATTGGACTGGTGTGTGTTCCTGTTCATTACCATTAATGGACTGGTGTGTGTTCCTGTTCATTAACATTATTGGACTGGTGTGAGTTCCTCTTACTATTATTGGACTGGTGTGTGTTCCTGTTTATTAACATTATTGGACTGGTGTGTGTTCCTGTTCATTAACATTATTGGACTGGTGTGTGTTCCTCTTACTATTATTGGACTGGTGTGTGTTCCTGTTAACATTATAGGACTGGTGTGTGTTACTGTTCATTAACAATATTGGACTGGTGTGTGTTCCTGTTCATTAACATTATTGGACTGGTGTGTGTTCCTGTTCATTAACATTATTGGACTGGTGTGTGTTCCTGTTAACATTATTGGACTGGTGTGTGTTCCTGTTAACATTATTGGACTGGTGTGTGTTCCTGTTCATTAACATTATTAGACTGGTGTGTGTTCCTGTTAACATTATTGGACTAGTGTGCGTCCCTGTTCATTAACATTAAAAGACTGGTGTGTGTCCCTGTTCATTAACATTAATGGACTGGTGTGTGTTCCTGTTAACATTATAGGACTGGTGTGTGTTCCTGTTAACATTATTGGACTGGTGTATGTTCCTGTTCTGTAACATTATAGGACTGGTGTGTGTTCCTGTTCATTAACATTATTGGTCTGGTGTGTGTTCCTGTTAACATTATTGGACTGGTGTGTGTTCCTATTAACATTATTGGACTGGTGTGTGTTCCTATTAACATTATTGGACTGGTGTGTGTTCCTGTTCATTAACATTATTGGACTGGTATATGTTCCTGTTCATTAACATTATTGGACTGGTATATGTTCCTGTTCATTAACATTATTGGACTGGTATATGTTCCTGTTCATTATTATTATTTTACTGGTGTGTGTTCTTGTTAACATTATAGGACTGGTGTGTGTTCCTGTTAACATTATTGGACTGGTGTGTGTTCCTGTTCATTAACATTATTAGACTGGTGTGTGTTCCTGTTAACATTATTGGACTGGTGTGTGTTCCTGTTCATTAATATTAATGGACTGGTGTGTGTTCCTGTTAACATTATAGGACTGGTGTGTGTTCCTGTTCATTAACATTATTGGACTGGTGTGTATTCCTGTTCTGTAACATTATAGGACTGGTGTGTGTTCCTGTTCATTAACATTATTGGTCTGGTGTGTGTTCCTGTTAACATTATTGGACTGGTGTGTGTTCCTGTTAACATTATTGGACTGGTGTGTGTTCCTGTTCATTAACATTATTGGACTGGTGTGTGTTCCTCTTACTATTATTGGACTGGTGTGTGTTCCTGTTAACATTATTGGACTGGTGTGTGTTCCTCTTACTATTATTGGACTGGTGTGTGTTCCTGTTAACATTATAGGACTGGTGTGTGTTACTGTTCATTAACAATATTGGACTGGTGTGTGTTCCTGGTCATTAACATTATTGGACTGGTGTGTGTTCCTGTTCATTAACATTATTGGACTGGTGTGTGTTCCTGTTCATAAACATTAATGGACTGGTGTGTGTTCCTGTTCATTAACATTATTGGACTGGTGTGTGTTCCTGTTAACATTATAGGACTGGTGTGTGTTCCTGTTAACATTATTAGACTGGTGTGTGTTCCTGTTAACATTATTGGACTGGTGCGTGTTCCTGTTCATTAACATTATAGGACTGGTGCATGTTACTGTTCATTAACATTATTGGACTGGTGTGTGTTCCTGTTCATTAACATTATTGGACTGGTGTGTGTTCCTGTTAACATTATTGGACTGGTGTGTGTTCCTGTTAACATTATTGGACTGGTGTGTGTTCCTGTTAACATTATTGGACTGGTGTGTGTTCCTGTTCATTAACATTATTAGACTGGTGTGTGTTCCTGTTAACATTATTGGACTAGTGTGCGTCCCTGTTCATTAACATTAAAAGACTGGTGTGTGTCCCTGTTCATTAACATTAATGGACTGGTGTGTGTTCCTGTTAACATTATTAGACTGGTGTGTGTTCCTGTTAACATTATTGGACTGGTGCGTGTTCCTGTTCATTAACATTATAGGACTGGTGCATGTTACTGTTCATTAACATTATTGGACTGGTGTGTGTTCCTGTTCATTAACATTATTGGACTGGTGTGTGTTCCTGTTAACATTATTGGACTGGTGTGTGTTCCTGTTAACATTATTGGACTGGTGTGTGTTCCTGTTAACATTATTGGACTGGTGTGTGTTCCTGTTCATTAACATTATTAGACTGGTGTGTGTTCCTGTTAACATTATTGGACTAGTGTGCGTCCCTGTTCATTAACATTAAAAGACTGGTGTGTGTCCCTGTTCATTAACATTAATGGACTGGTGTGTGTTCCTGTTAACATTATAGGACTGGTGTGTGTTCCTGTTAACATTATTGGACTGGTGTATGTTCCTGTTTTGTAACATTATAGGACTGGTGTGTGTTCCTGTTCATTAACATTATTGGACTGGTGTGTGTTCCTCTTACTATTATTGGACTGGTGTGTGTTCCTGTTAACATTATAGGACTGGTGTGTGTTAATGTTCATTAACAATATTGGACTGGTGTGTGTTCCTGTTCATTAACATTATTTGACTGGTGTGTGTTCCTGTTCATTAACATTATTGGACTGGTGTGTGTTCCTGTTCATTAACATTATTGGACTGGTGTGTGTTCCTGTTCATTAACATTATTGGACTGGTGTGTGTTCCTGTTCATTAACATTATTGGACTGGTGTGTGTTCCTGTTAACATTATTGGACTGGTGTGTGTTCCTGTTAACATTATTGGACTGGTGTGTGTTCCTATTAACATTATTGGACTGGTGTGTGTTACTGTTAACATTATTGGACTGGTGTGTGTTCCTGTTCATTACCATAAATGGACTGGTGTGTGTTCCTGTTCATTAACATTATTGGACTGGTGTGAGTTCCTCTTACTATTATTGGACTGGTGTGTGTTCCTGTTCATTAACATTATTGGACTGGTGTGTGTTCCTGTTCATTAACATTATTGGACTGGTGTGTGTTCCTGTTCATTAACATTATTGGACTGGTGTGTGTCCTGTTCATTAACATTATTGGACTGGTGTGTGTTCCTGTTCATTAACATTAAAGGACTGGTGTGTGTACCTGTTCATTAACATTATTGGACTGGTGTGTGTTCCTGTTAACATTATTGGACTGGTGTGTGTTCCTGTTCATTAACATTATTGGACTGGTGTGTGTTCCTGTTCATTAACGTTATTGGACTGGTGTGTGTTCCTGTTAACATTATTGGACTGGTGTGTGTTCCTGTTCATTAACATTATTGGACTGGTGTGTGTTCCTGTTCATTAACATTATTGGACTGGTGTGTGTTCCTGTTCATTAACATTATTGGACTGGTATATGTTCCTGTTCATTAACATTATTGGACTGGTATATGTTCCTGTTCATTATTATTATTTTACTGGTGTGTGTTCTTGTTAACATTATAGGACTGGTGTGTGTTCCAGTTAACATTATTGGACTGGTGTGTGTTCCTGTTCATTAACATTATTAGACTGGTGTGTGTTCCTGTTAACATTATTGGACTGGTGTGTGTTCCTGTTCATTAATATTAATGGACTGGTGTGTGTTCCTGTTAACATTATAGGACTGGTGTGTGTTCCTGTTCATTAACATTATTGGACTGGTGTGTATTCCTGTTCTGTAACATTATAGGACTGGTGTGTGTTCCTGTTCATTAACATTATTGGTCTGGTGTGTGTTCCTGTTAACATTATTGGACTGGTGTGTGTTCCTGTTAACATTATTGGACTGGTGTGTGTTCCTGTTCATTAACATTATTGGACTGGTGTGTGTTCCTCTTACTATTATTGGACTGGTGTGTGTTCCTGTTAACATTATAGGACTGGTGTGTGTTACTGTTCATTAACAATATTGGACTGGTGTGTGTTCCTGTTCATTAACATTATTGGACTGGTGTGTGTTCCTGTTCATTAACATTATTGGACTGGTGTGTGTTCCTGTTCATTAACATTATTGGACTGGTGTGTGTTCCTGTTCATTAACATTATTGGACTGGTGTGTGTTCCTGTTCATTAACATTATTGGACTGGTGTGTGTTCCTGTTAACATTATTGGACTGGTGTGTGTTCCTGTTAACATTATTGGACTGGTGTGTGTTCCTGTTCATTAACATTATTAGACTGGTGTGTGTTCCTGTTAACATTATTGGACTAGTGTGCGTCCCTGTTCATTAACATTAAAAGACTGGTGTGTGTCCCTGTTCATTAACATTAATGGACTGGTGTGTGTTCCTGTTAACATTATAGGACTGGTGTGTGTTCCTGTTAACATTATTGGACTGGTGTATGTTCCTGTTCTGTAACATTATAGGACTGGTGTGTGTTCCTGTTCATTAACATTATTGGTCTGGTGTGTGTTCCTGTTAACATTATTGGACTGGTGTGTGTTCCTATTAACATTATTGGACTGGTGTGTGTTCCTGTTAACATTATTGGACTGGTGTGTGTTCCTGTTAACATTATTGGACTGGTGTGTGTTCCTGTTAACATTATTGGACTGGTGTGTGTTCCTGTTCATTAACATTATTGGACTGGTGTGTGTTCCTCTTACTATTATTGGACTGGTGTGTGTTCCTGTTAACATTATAGGACTGGTGTGTGTTCCTGTTCATTAACATTATTGGACTGGTGTGTGTTCCTGTTCATTAACATTATTGGACTGGTGTGTGTTCCTGTTCATTAACATTATTGGACTGGTGTGTGTTCCTGTTCATTAACATTATTGGACTGGTGTGTGTTCCTGTTAACATTATTGGACTGGTGTGTGTTCCTATTAACATTATTGGACTGGTGTGTGTTCCTGTTAACATTATTGGACTGGTGTGTGTTACTGTTAACATTATTGGACTGGTGTGTGTTCCTGTTCATTACCATAAATGGACTGGTGTGTGTTCCTGTTCATTAACATTATTGGACTGGTGTGAGTTCCTCTTACTATTATTGGACTGGTGTGTGTTCCTGTTCATTAACATTATTGGACTGGTGTGTGTTCCTGTTCATTAACATTATTGGACTGGTGTGTGTTCCTGTTCATTAACATTATTGGACTGGTGTGTGTCCTGTTCATTAACATTATTGGACTGGTGTGTGTTCCTGTTCATTAACATTAAAGGACTGGTGTGTGTACCTGTTCATTAACATTATTGGACTGGTGTGTGTTCCTGTTAACATTATTGGACTGGTGTGTGTTCCTGTTCATTAACATTATTGGACTGGTGTGTGTTCCTGTTCATTAACGTTATTGGACTGGTGTGTGTTCCTGTTAACATTATTGGACTGGTGTGTGTTCCTGTTCATTAACATTATTGGACTGGTGTGTGTTCCTGTTCATTAACATTATTGGACTGGTGTGTGTTCCTGTTCATTAACATTATTGGACTGGTATATGTTCCTGTTCATTAACATTATTGGACTGGTATATGTTCCTGTTCATTAACATTATTGGACTGGTATATGTTCCTGTTCATTATTATTATTTTACTGGTGTGTGTTCTTGTTAACATTATAGGACTGGTGTGTGTTCCTGTTAACATTATTGGACTGGTGTGTGTTCCTGTTCATTAACATTATTAGACTGGTGTGTGTTCCTGTTAACATTATTGGACTGGTGTGTGTTCCTGTTCATTAATATTAATGGACTGGTGTGTGTTCCTGTTAACATTATAGGACTGGTGTGTGTTCCTGTTCATTAACATTATTGGACTGGTGTGTATTCCTGTTCTGTAACATTATAGGACTGGTGTGTGTTCCTGTTCATTAACATTATTGGTCTGGTGTGTGTTCCTGTTAACATTATTGGACTGGTGTGTGTTCCTGTTAACATTATTGGACTGGTGTGTGTTCCTGTTCATTAACATTATTGGACTGGTGTGTGTTCCTCTTACTATTATTGGACATGTGTGTGTTCCTGTTAACATTATAGGACTGGTGTGTGTTACTGTTCATTAACAATATTGGACTGGTGTGTGTTCCTGTTCATTAACATTATTGGACTGGTGTGTGTTCCTGTTCATTAACATTATTGGACTGGTGTGTGTTCCTGTTCATTAACATTATTGGACTGGTGTGTGTTCCTGTTCATTAACATTATTGGACTGGTGTGTGTTCCTGTTCATTAACATTATTGGACTGGTGTGTGTTCCTGTTAACATTATTGGACTGGTGTGTGTTCCTGTTAACATTATTGGACTGGTGTGTGTTCCTGTTAACATTATTGGACTGGTGTGTGTTACTGTTAACATTATTGGACTGGTGTGTGTTCCTGTTCATTACCATTAATGGACTGGTGTGTGTTCCTGTTCATTAACATTATTGGACTGGTGTGAGTTCCTCTTACTATTATTGGACTGGTGTGTGTTCCTGTTTATTAACATTATTGGACTGGTGTGTGTTCCTGTTCATTAACATTATTGGAATGGTGTGTGTTCCTGTTCATTAACATTATAGGACTGGTGTGTGTTCCTGTTCATTAACATTATTGGACTGGTGTGTGTTCCTGTTCATTAACATTAAAGGACTGGTGTGTGTTCCTGTTCATTAACATTAAAGGACTGGTGTGTGTTCCTGTTCATTAACATTATTGGACTGGTGTGTGTTCCTGTTAACATTATTGGACTGGTGTGTGTTCCTGTTCATTAACATTATTGGACTGGTGTGTGTTCCTGTTCATTATTGTTATTGGACTGGTGTGTGTTCCTGTTAACATTATTGGACTGGTGTGTGTTCCTGTTCATTAACATTATTGGACTGGTGTGTGTTCCTGTTCATTAACATTATTGGACTGGTGTGTGTTCCTGTTCATTAACATTATTGGACTGGTATATGTTCCTGTTCATTAACATTATTGGACTGGTATATGTTCCTGTTCATTAACATTATTGGACTGGTATATGTTCCTGTTCATTATTATTATTTTACTGGTGTGTGTTCTTGTTAACATTATAGGACTGGTGTGTGTTCCTGTTAACATTATTGGACTGGTGTGTGTTCCTGTTCATTAACATTATTAGACTGGTGTGTGTTCCTGTTAACATTATTGGACTGGTGTGTGTTCCTGTTCATTAATATTAATGGACTGGTGTGTGTTCCTGTTAACATTATAGGACTGGTGTGTGTTCCTGTTCATTAACATTATTGGACTGGTGTGTATTCCTGTTCTGTAACATTATAGGACTGGTGTGTGTTCCTGTTCATTAACATTATTGGTCTGGTGTGTGTTCCTGTTAACATTATTGGACTGGTGTGTGTTCCTGTTCATTAACATTATTGGACTGGTGTGTGTTCCTGTTAACATTATAGGACTGGTGTGTGTTCCTGTTAACATTATTGGACTGGTGTATGTTCCTGTTCTGTAACATTATAGGACTGGTGTGTGTTCCTGTTCATTAACATTATTGGTCTGGTGTGTGTTCCTGTTAACATTATTGGACTGGTGTGTGTTCCTGTTAACATTATTGGACTGGTGTGTGTTCCTGTTAACATTATTGGACTGGTGTGTGTTCCTGTTAACATTATTGGACTGGTGTGTGTTCCTGTTAACATTATTGGACTGGTGTGTGTTCCTGTTCATTAACATTATTGGACTGGTGTGTGTTCCTCTTACTATTATTGGACTGGTGTGTGTTCCTGTTAACATTATAGGACTCGTGTGTGTTACTGTTCATTAACAATATTGGACTGGTGTGTGTTCCTGTTCATTAACATTATTGGACTGGTGTGTGTTCCTGTTCATTAACATTATTGGACTGGTGTGTGTTCCTGTTCATTAACATTATTGGACTGGTGTGTGTTCCTGTTCATTAACATTATTGGACTGGTGTGTGTTCCTTTTCATTAACATTATTGGACTGGTGTGTGTTCCTGTTAACATTATTGGACTGGTGTGTGTTCCTGTTAACATTATTGGACTGGTGTGTGTTACTGTTAACATTATTGGACTGGTGTGTGTTCCTGTTCATTAACATTATTAGACTGGCGTGTGTTCCTGTTAACATTATTGGACTGGTGTGTGTTCCTGTTCATTAATATTAATGGACTGGTGTGTGTTCCTGTTAAGATTATAGGACTGGTGTGTGTTCCTGTTCATTAACATTATTGGACTGGTGTGTATTCCTGTTCTGTAACATTATAGGACTGGTGTGTGTTCCTGTTCATTAACATTATTGGTCTGGTGTGTGTTCCTGTTAACATTATTGGACTGGTGTGTGTTCCTGTTAACATTATTGGACTGGTGTGTCTCCCTGTTCATTAACATTATTAGACTGGTTTGTGTTCCTGTTAACATTATTGGACTGGTGCGTGTTCCTGTTCATTAACATTATAGGACTGGTGCATGTTACTGTTCATTAACATTATTGGACTGGTGTGTGTTACTGTTCATTAACATTATTGGACTGGTGTGTGTTCCTGTTCATTAACATTATTGGACTGGTGTGTGTTCCTGTTAACATTATTGGACTGGTGTGTGTTCCTGTTAACATTATTGGACTGGTGTGTGTTCCTGTTAACATTATTGGACTGGTGTGTGTTCCTGTTCATTAACATTATATGACTGATGTGTGTTCCTGTTAACATTATTGGACTGGTGTGTGTTCCTGTTCATTAACATTATAGGACTGGTGTGTGATACTGTTCATTAACATTATTGGACTGGTGTGTGATCCTGTTACTATTATTGGACTGGTGTGTGTTCCTGTTCATTAACATTATTGGACTGGTGTGTGTTCCTGTTACTATTATTGGACTGGTGTGTGTTCCTGTTCATTAACATTATTGGACTGGTGTGTGTTCCTGTTCATTAACATTATTGGACTGGTATATGTTCCTGTTCATTAACATTATTGGACTGGTATATGTTCCTGTTCATTAACATTATTGGACTGGTATATGTTCCTGTTCATTAACATTATTGGACTGGTGTGTGTTCTTGTTAACATTATAGGACTGGTGTGTGTTCCTGTTAACATTATTGGACTGGTTTGTGTTCCTGTTCATTAACATTATTAGACTGGTGTGTGTTCCTGTTAACATTATTGGACTGGTGTGTGTTCCTGTTCATTAATATTAATGGACTGGTGTGTATACCTGTTCTGTAACATTATAGGACTGGTGTGTGTTCCTGTTCATTAACATTATTGGTCTGGTGTGTGTTCCTGTTAACATTATTGGACTGGTGTGTGTTCCTGTTCATTAACATTATTGGACTGGTGTGTGTTCCTGTTAACATTATAGGACTGGTGTGTGTTCCTGTTAACATTATTGGACTGGTGTGTGTTCCTGTTAACATTATTGGACTGGTGTGTGTCCCTGTTCATTAACATTATTAGACTGGTGTGTGTTCCTGTTAACATTATTGGACTGGTGCGTGTTCCTGTTCATTAACATTATTGGACTGGTGTGTGTTACTGTTCATTAACATTATTGGACTGGTGTGTGTTCCTGTTCATTAACATTATTGGACTGGTGTGTGTTCCTGTTAACATTATTGGACTGGTGTGTGTTCCTGTTAACATTATTGGACTGGTGTGTGTTCCTGTTAACATTATTGGACTGGTGTGTGTTCCTGTTCATTAACATTATTAGACTGGTGTGTGTTCCTGTTAACATTATTGGACTAGTGTGCGTCCCTGTTCATTAACATTAATGGACTGGTGTGTGTTCCTGTTAACATTATAGGACTGGTGTGTGTTCCTGTTAACATTATTGGACTGGTGTATGTTCCTGTTCTGTAACATTATAGGACTGGTGTGTGTTCCTGTTCATTAACATTATTGGTCTGGTGTGTGTTCCTGTTAACATTATTGGACTGGTGTGTATTCCTGTTAACATTGTAGGACTGATGTGTGTTCCTGTTCATTAACATTATTGGACTGGTATGTGTTCCTGTTCATTAACATTATTGGACTGGTGTGTGTTCCTGTTCATTAACATTATTGGACTGGTGTGTGTTCCTGTTCATTAACATTATTGGACTGGTGTGTGTTCCTGTTCATTAACATTATTGGACTGGTGTGTGTTCCTGTTCATTAACATTATTGGACTGGTGTGTATTCCTGTTCTGTAACATTATAGGACTGGTGTGTGTTCCTGTTCATTAACATTATTGGTCTGGTGTGTGTTCCTGTTAACATTATTGGACTGGTGTGTGTTCCTGTTAACATTATTGGACTGGTGTGTGTTCCTGTTCATTAACATTATTGGACTGGTGTGTGTTCCTCTTACTATTATTGGACTGGTGTGTGTTCCTGTTAACATTATTGGACTGGTGTGTGTTCCTCTTACTATTATTGGACTGGTGTGTGTTCCTGTTAACATTATAGGACTGGTGTGTGTTACTGTTCATTAACAATATTGGACTGGTGTGTGTTCCTGGTCATTAACATTATTGGACTGGTGTGTGTTCCTGTTCATTAACATTATTGGACTGGTGTGTGTTCCTGTTCATAAACATTAATGGACTGGTGTGTGTTCCTGTTCATTAACATTATTGGACTGGTGTGTGTTCCTGTTAACATTATAGGACTGGTGTGTGTTCCTGTTAACATTATTAGACTGGTGTGTGTTCCTGTTAACATTATTGGACTGGTGCGTGTTCCTGTTCATTAACATTATAGGACTGGTGCATGTTACTGTTCATTAACATTATTGGACTGGTGTGTGTTCCTGTTCATTAACATTATTGGACTGGTGTGTGTTCCTGTTAACATTATTGGACTGGTGTGTGTTCCTGTTAACATTATTGGACTGGTGTGTGTTCCTGTTAACATTATTGGACTGGTGTGTGTTCCTGTTCATTAACATTATTAGACTGGTGTGTGTTCCTGTTAACATTATTGGACTAGTGTGCGTCCCTGTTCATTAACATTAAAAGACTGGTGTGTGTCCCTGTTCATTAACATTAATGGACTGGTGTGTGTTCCTGTTAACATTATTAGACTGGTGTGTGTTCCTGTTAACATTATTGGACTGGTGCGTGTTCCTGTTCATTAACATTATAGGACTGGTGCATGTTACTGTTCATTAACATTATTGGACTGGTGTGTGTTCCTGTTCATTAACATTATTGGACTGGTGTGTGTTCCTGTTAACATTATTGGACTGGTGTGTGTTCCTGTTAACATTATTGGACTGGTGTGTGTTCCTGTTAACATTATTGGACTGGTGTGTGTTCCTGTTCATTAACATTATTAGACTGGTGTGTGTTCCTGTTAACATTATTGGACTAGTGTGCGTCCCTGTTCATTAACATTAAAAGACTGGTGTGTGTCCCTGTTCATTAACATTAATGGACTGGTGTGTGTTCCTGTTAACATTATAGGACTGGTGTGTGTTCCTGTTAACATTATTGGACTGGTGTATGTTCCTGTTTTGTAACATTATAGGACTGGTGTGTGTTCCTGTTCATTAACATTATTGGACTGGTGTGTGTTCCTCTTACTATTATTGGACTGGTGTGTGTTCCTGTTAACATTATAGGACTGGTGTGTGTTAATGTTCATTAACAATATTGGACTGGTGTGTGTTCCTGTTCATTAACATTATTTGACTGGTGTGTGTTCCTGTTCATTAACATTATTGGACTGGTGTGTGTTCCTGTTCATTAACATTATTGGACTGGTGTGTGTTCCTGTTCATTAACATTATTGGACTGGTGTGTGTTCCTGTTCATTAACATTATTGGACTGGTGTGTGTTCCTGTTAACATTATTGGACTGGTGTGTGTTCCTGTTAACATTATTGGACTGGTGTGTGTTCCTATTAACATTATTGGACTGGTGTGTGTTACTGTTAACATTATTGGACTGGTGTGTGTTCCTGTTCATTACCATAAATGGACTGGTGTGTGTTCCTGTTCATTAACATTATTGGACTGGTGTGAGTTCCTCTTACTATTATTGGACTGGTGTGTGTTCCTGTTCATTAACATTATTGGACTGGTGTGTGTTCCTGTTCATTAACATTATTGGACTGGTGTGTGTTCCTGTTCATTAACATTATTGGACTGGTGTGTGTCCTGTTCATTAACATTATTGGACTGGTGTGTGTTCCTGTTCATTAACATTAAAGGACTGGTGTGTGTACCTGTTCATTAACATTATTGGACTGGTGTGTGTTCCTGTTAACATTATTGGACTGGTGTGTGTTCCTGTTCATTAACATTATTGGACTGGTGTGTGTTCCTGTTCATTAACGTTATTGGACTGGTGTGTGTTCCTGTTAACATTATTGGACTGGTGTGTGTTCCTGTTCATTAACATTATTGGACTGGTGTGTGTTCCTGTTCATTAACATTATTGGACTGGTGTGTGTTCCTGTTCATTAACATTATTGGACTGGTATATGTTCCTGTTCATTAACATTATTGGACTGGTATATGTTCCTGTTCATTATTATTATTTTACTGGTGTGTGTTCTTGTTAACATTATAGGACTGGTGTGTGTTCCTGTTAACATTATTGGACTGGTGTGTGTTCCTGTTCATTAACATTATTAGACTGGTGTGTGTTCCTGTTAACATTATTGGACTGGTGTGTGTTCCTGTTCATTAATATTAATGGACTGGTGTGTGTTCCTGTTAACATTATAGGACTGGTGTGTGTTCCTGTTCATTAACATTATTGGACTGGTGTGTATTCCTGTTCTGTAACATTATAGGACTGGTGTGTGTTCCTGTTCATTAACATTATTGGTCTGGTGTGTGTTCCTGTTAACATTATTGGACTGGTGTGTGTTCCTGTTAACATTATTGGACTGGTGTGTGTTCCTGTTCATTAACATTATTGGACTGGTGTGTGTTCCTCTTACTATTATTGGACTGGTGTGTGTTCCTGTTAACATTATAGGACTGGTGTGTGTTACTGTTCATTAACAATATTGGACTGGTGTGTGTTCCTGTTCATTAACATTATTGGACTGGTGTGTGTTCCTGTTCATTAACATTATTGGACTGGTGTGTGTTCCTGTTCATTAACATTATTGGACTGGTGTGTGTTCCTGTTCATTAACATTATTGGACTGGTGTGTGTTCCTGTTCATTAACATTATTGGACTGGTGTGTGTTCCTGTTAACATTATTGGACTGGTGTGTGTTCCTGTTAACATTATTGGACTGGTGTGTGTTCCTGTTCATTAACATTATTAGACTGGTGTGTGTTCCTGTTAACATTATTGGACTAGTGTGCGTCCCTGTTCATTAACATTAAAAGACTGGTGTGTGTCCCTGTTCATTAACATTAATGGACTGGTGTGTGTTCCTGTTAACATTATAGGACTGGTGTGTGTTCCTGTTAACATTATTGGACTGGTGTATGTTCCTGTTCTGTAACATTATAGGACTGGTGTGTGTTCCTGTTCATTAACATTATTGGTCTGGTGTGTGTTCCTGTTAACATTATTGGACTGGTGTGTGTTCCTATTAACATTATTGGACTGGTGTGTGTTCCTGTTAACATTATTGGACTGGTGTGTGTTCCTGTTAACATTATTGGACTGGTGTGTGTTCCTGTTAACATTATTGGACTGGTGTGTGTTCCTGTTCATTAACATTATTGGACTGGTGTGTGTTCCTCTTACTATTATTGGACTGGTGTGTGTTCCTGTTAACATTATAGGACTGGTGTGTGTTCCTGTTCATTAACATTATTGGACTGGTGTGTGTTCCTGTTCATTAACATTATTGGACTGGTGTGTGTTCCTGTTCATTAACATTATTGGACTGGTGTGTGTTCCTGTTCATTAACATTATTGGACTGGTGTGTGTTCCTGTTAACATTATTGGACTGGTGTGTGTTCCTATTAACATTATTGGACTGGTGTGTGTTCCTGTTAACATTATTGGACTGGTGTGTGTTACTGTTAACATTATTGGACTGGTGTGTGTTCCTGTTCATTACCATAAATGGACTGGTGTGTGTTCCTGTTCATTAACATTATTGGACTGGTGTGAGTTCCTCTTACTATTATTGGACTGGTGTGTGTTCCTGTTCATTAACATTATTGGACTGGTGTGTGTTCCTGTTCATTAACATTATTGGACTGGTGTGTGTTCCTGTTCATTAACATTATTGGACTGGTGTGTGTCCTGTTCATTAACATTATTGGACTGGTGTGTGTTCCTGTTCATTAACATTAAAGGACTGGTGTGTGTACCTGTTCATTAACATTATTGGACTGGTGTGTGTTCCTGTTAACATTATTGGACTGGTGTGTGTTCCTGTTCATTAACATTATTGGACTGGTGTGTGTTCCTGTTCATTAACGTTATTGGACTGGTGTGTGTTCCTGTTAACATTATTGGACTGGTGTGTGTTCCTGTTCATTAACATTATTGGACTGGTGTGTGTTCCTGTTCATTAACATTATTGGACTGGTGTGTGTTCCTGTTCATTAACATTATTGGACTGGTATATGTTCCTGTTCATTAACATTATTGGACTGGTATATGTTCCTGTTCATTAACATTATTGGACTGGTATATGTTCCTGTTCATTATTATTATTTTACTGGTGTGTGTTCTTGTTAACATTATAGGACTGGTGTGTGTTCCTGTTAACATTATTGGACTGGTGTGTGTTCCTGTTCATTAACATTATTAGACTGGTGTGTGTTCCTGTTAACATTATTGGACTGGTGTGTGTTCCTGTTCATTAATATTAATGGACTGGTGTGTGTTCCTGTTAACATTATAGGACTGGTGTGTGTTCCTGTTCATTAACATTATTGGACTGGTGTGTATTCCTGTTCTGTAACATTATAGGACTGGTGTGTGTTCCTGTTCATTAACATTATTGGTCTGGTGTGTGTTCCTGTTAACATTATTGGACTGGTGTGTGTTCCTGTTAACATTATTGGACTGGTGTGTGTTCCTGTTCATTAACATTATTGGACTGGTGTGTGTTCCTCTTACTATTATTGGACATGTGTGTGTTCCTGTTAACATTATAGGACTGGTGTGTGTTACTGTTCATTAACAATATTGGACTGGTGTGTGTTCCTGTTCATTAACATTATTGGACTGGTGTGTGTTCCTGTTCATTAACATTATTGGACTGGTGTGTGTTCCTGTTCATTAACATTATTGGACTGGTGTGTGTTCCTGTTCATTAACATTATTGGACTGGTGTGTGTTCCTGTTCATTAACATTATTGGACTGGTGTGTGTTCCTGTTAACATTATTGGACTGGTGTGTGTTCCTGTTAACATTATTGGACTGGTGTGTGTTCCTGTTAACATTATTGGACTGGTGTGTGTTACTGTTAACATTATTGGACTGGTGTGTGTTCCTGTTCATTACCATTAATGGACTGGTGTGTGTTCCTGTTCATTAACATTATTGGACTGGTGTGAGTTCCTCTTACTATTATTGGACTGGTGTGTGTTCCTGTTTATTAACATTATTGGACTGGTGTGTGTTCCTGTTCATTAACATTATTGGAATGGTGTGTGTTCCTGTTCATTAACATTATTGGACTGGTGTGTGTTCCTGTTCATTAACATTATTGGACTGGTGTGTGTTCCTGTTCATTAACATTAAAGGACTGGTGTGTGTTCCTGTTCATTAACATTAAAGGACTGGTGTGTGTTCCTGTTCATTAACATTATTGGACTGGTGTGTGTTCCTGTTAACATTATTGGACTGGTGTGTGTTCCTGTTCATTAACATTATTGGACTGGTGTGTGTTCCTGTTCATTATTGTTATTGGACTGGTGTGTGTTCCTGTTAACATTATTGGACTGGTGTGTGTTCCTGTTCATTAACATTATTGGACTGGTGTGTGTTCCTGTTCATTAACATTATTGGACTGGTGTGTGTTCCTGTTCATTAACATTATTGGACTGGTATATGTTCCTGTTCATTAACATTATTGGACTGGTATATGTTCCTGTTCATTAACATTATTGGACTGGTATATGTTCCTGTTCATTATTATTATTTTACTGGTGTGTGTTCTTGTTAACATTATAGGACTGGTGTGTGTTCCTGTTAACATTATTGGACTGGTGTGTGTTCCTGTTCATTAACATTATTAGACTGGTGTGTGTTCCTGTTAACATTATTGGACTGGTGTGTGTTCCTGTTCATTAATATTAATGGACTGGTGTGTGTTCCTGTTAACATTATAGGACTGGTGTGTGTTCCTGTTCATTAACATTATTGGACTGGTGTGTATTCCTGTTCTGTAACATTATAGGACTGGTGTGTGTTCCTGTTCATTAACATTATTGGTCTGGTGTGTGTTCCTGTTAACATTATTGGACTGGTGTGTGTTCCTGTTCATTAACATTATTGGACTGGTGTGTGTTCCTGTTAACATTATAGGACTGGTGTGTGTTCCTGTTAACATTATTGGACTGGTGTATGTTCCTGTTCTGTAACATTATAGGACTGGTGTGTGTTCCTGTTCATTAACATTATTGGTCTGGTGTGTGTTCCTGTTAACATTATTGGACTGGTGTGTGTTCCTGTTAACATTATTGGACTGGTGTGTGTTCCTGTTAACATTATTGGACTGGTGTGTGTTCCTGTTAACATTATTGGACTGGTGTGTGTTCCTGTTAACATTATTGGACTGGTGTGTGTTCCTGTTCATTAACATTATTGGACTGGTGTGTGTTCCTCTTACTATTATTGGACTGGTGTGTGTTCCTGTTAACATTATAGGACTCGTGTGTGTTACTGTTCATTAACAATATTGGACTGGTGTGTGTTCCTGTTCATTAACATTATTGGACTGGTGTGTGTTCCTGTTCATTAACATTATTGGACTGGTGTGTGTTCCTGTTCATTAACATTATTGGACTGGTGTGTGTTCCTGTTCATTAACATTATTGGACTGGTGTGTGTTCCTTTTCATTAACATTATTGGACTGGTGTGTGTTCCTGTTAACATTATTGGACTGGTGTGTGTTCCTGTTAACATTATTGGACTGGTGTGTGTTACTGTTAACATTATTGGACTGGTGTGTGTTCCTGTTCATTAACATTATTAGACTGGCGTGTGTTCCTGTTAACATTATTGGACTGGTGTGTGTTCCTGTTCATTAATATTAATGGACTGGTGTGTGTTCCTGTTAAGATTATAGGACTGGTGTGTGTTCCTGTTCATTAACATTATTGGACTGGTGTGTATTCCTGTTCTGTAACATTATAGGACTGGTGTGTGTTCCTGTTCATTAACATTATTGGTCTGGTGTGTGTTCCTGTTAACATTATTGGACTGGTGTGTGTTCCTGTTAACATTATTGGACTGGTGTGTCTCCCTGTTCATTAACATTATTAGACTGGTTTGTGTTCCTGTTAACATTATTGGACTGGTGCGTGTTCCTGTTCATTAACATTATAGGACTGGTGCATGTTACTGTTCATTAACATTATTGGACTGGTGTGTGTTACTGTTCATTAACATTATTGGACTGGTGTGTGTTCCTGTTCATTAACATTATTGGACTGGTGTGTGTTCCTGTTAACATTATTGGACTGGTGTGTGTTCCTGTTAACATTATTGGACTGGTGTGTGTTCCTGTTAACATTATTGGACTGGTGTGTGTTCCTGTTCATTAACATTAT
The DNA here is from genome assembly GCF_965601325.2 of Salmo salar. NCBI lineage: Eukaryota > Metazoa > Chordata > Actinopteri > Salmoniformes > Salmonidae > Salmo > Salmo salar. The sequence goes on from NC_138311.1 coordinate 1,861,417, forward strand.
ATGACTGATGTGTGTTCCTGTTAACATTATTGGACTGGTGTGTGTTCCTGTTCATTAACATTATAGGACTGGTGTGTGATACTGTTCATTAACATTATTGGACTGGTGTGTGATCCTGTTACTATTATTGGACTGGTGTGTGTTCCTGTTCATTAACATTATTGGACTGGTGTGTGTTCCTGTTACTATTATTGGACTGGTGTGTGTTCCTGTTCATTAACATTATTGGACTGGTGTGTGTTCCTGTTCATTAACATTATTGGACTGGTATATGTTCCTGTTCATTAACATTATTGGACTGGTATATGTTCCTGTTCATTAACATTATTGGACTGGTATATGTTCCTGTTCATTAACATTATTGGACTGGTGTGTGTTCTTGTTAACATTATAGGACTGGTGTGTGTTCCTGTTAACATTATTGGACTGGTTTGTGTTCCTGTTCATTAACATTATTAGACTGGTGTGTGTTCCTGTTAACATTATTGGACTGGTGTGTGTTCCTGTTCATTAATATTAATGGACTGGTGTGTATACCTGTTCTGTAACATTATAGGACTGGTGTGTGTTCCTGTTCATTAACATTATTGGTCTGGTGTGTGTTCCTGTTAACATTATTGGACTGGTGTGTGTTCCTGTTCATTAACATTATTGGACTGGTGTGTGTTCCTGTTAACATTATAGGACTGGTGTGTGTTCCTGTTAACATTATTGGACTGGTGTGTGTTCCTGTTAACATTATTGGACTGGTGTGTGTCCCTGTTCATTAACATTATTAGACTGGTGTGTGTTCCTGTTAACATTATTGGACTGGTGCGTGTTCCTGTTCATTAACATTATTGGACTGGTGTGTGTTACTGTTCATTAACATTATTGGACTGGTGTGTGTTCCTGTTCATTAACATTATTGGACTGGTGTGTGTTCCTGTTAACATTATTGGACTGGTGTGTGTTCCTGTTAACATTATTGGACTGGTGTGTGTTCCTGTTAACATTATTGGACTGGTGTGTGTTCCTGTTCATTAACATTATTAGACTGGTGTGTGTTCCTGTTAACATTATTGGACTAGTGTGCGTCCCTGTTCATTAACATTAATGGACTGGTGTGTGTTCCTGTTAACATTATAGGACTGGTGTGTGTTCCTGTTAACATTATTGGACTGGTGTATGTTCCTGTTCTGTAACATTATAGGACTGGTGTGTGTTCCTGTTCATTAACATTATTGGTCTGGTGTGTGTTCCTGTTAACATTATTGGACTGGTGTGTATTCCTGTTAACATTGTAGGACTGATGTGTGTTCCTGTTCATTAACATTATTGGACTGGTATGTGTTCCTGTTCATTAACATTATTGGACTGGTGTGTGTTCCTGTTCATTAACATTATTGGACTGGTGTGTGTTCCTGTTCATTAACATTATTGGACTGGTGTGTGTTCCTGTTCATTAACATTATTGGACTGGTGTGTGTTCCTGTTCATTAACATTATTGGACTGGTGTGTGTTCCTGTTAACATTATTGGACTGGTGTGTGTTCCTGTTAACATTATTGGACTGGTGTGTGTTCCTGTTAACATTATTGGACTGGTGTGTGTTCCTGTTAACATTATTGGACTGGTGTGTGTTCCTGTTCATTAACATTATAGGACTGGTGTGTGATACTGTTCATTAACATTATTGGACTGGTGTGTGTTCCTGTTACTATTATTGGACTGGTGTGTGTTCCTGTTCATTAACATTATTGGACTGGTGTGTGTTCCTGTTACTATTATTGGACTGGTGTGTGTTCCTGTTCATTAACATTATTGGACTGGTGTGTGTTCCTGTTCATTAACATTATAGGACTGGTGTGTGATACTGTTCATTAACATTATTGGACTGGTGTGTGTTCCTGTTACTATTATTGGACTGGTGTGTGTTCCTGTTCATTAACATTATTGGACTGGTATATGTTCCTGTTCATTAACATTATTGGACTGGTATATGTTCCTGTTCATTAACATTATTGGACTGGTATATGTTCCTGTTCATTATTATTATTTTACTGGTGTGTGTTCTTGTTAACATTACAGGACTGGTGTGTGTTCCTGTTAACATTATTGGACTGGTGTGTGTTCCTGTTCATTAACATTATTAGACTGGTGTGTGTTCCTGTTAACATTATTGGACTGGTGTGTGTTCCTGTTCATTAATATTAATGGACTGGTGTGTGTTCCTGTTAACATTATAGGACTGGTGTGTGTTCCTGTTCATTAACATTATTGGACTGGTGTGTATTCCTGTTCTGTAACATTATAGGACTGGTGTGTGTTCCTGTTCATTAACATTATTGGTCTGGTGTGTGTTCCTGTTAACATTATTGGACTGGTGTGTGTTCCTGTTAACATTATAGGACTGGTGTGTGTTCCTGTTAACATTATTGGACTGCTGTGTGTTCCTGTTAACATTATTGGACTGGTGTGTCTCCCTGTTCATTAACATTATTAGACTGGTGTGTGTTCCTGTTAACATTATTGGACTGGTGCGTGTTCCTGTTCATTAACATTATAGGACTGGTGCATGTTACTGTTCATTAACATTATTGGACTGGTGTGTGTTACTGTTCATTAACATTATTGGACTGGTGTGTGTTCCTGTTCATTAACATTATTGGACTGGTGTGTGTTCCTGTTAACATTATTGGACTGGTGTGTGTTCCTGTTAACATTATTGGACTGGTGTGTGTTCCTGTTCATTAACATTATTAGACTGGTGTGTGTTCCTGTTAACATTATTGGACTAGTGTGCGTCCCTGTTCATTAACATTAATGGACTGGTGTGTGTTCCTGTTAACATTATAGGACTTGTGTGTGTTCCTGTTCATTAACATTATTGGACTGGTGTGTGTTCCTGTTAACATTATTGGACTGGTGTATGTTCCTGTTCTGTAACATTATAGGACTGGTGTGTGTTCCTGTTCATTAACATTATTGGTCTGGTGTGTGTTCCTGTTAACATTATTGGACTGGTGTGTATTCCTGTTAACATTATAGGACTGGTGTGTGTTCCTGTTCATTAACATTATAGGACTGGTGTGTGTTCCTGTTCATTAACATTATTGGACTGGTGTGTGTTCCTGTTAACATTATAGGACTGGTGTGTGTTCCTGTTCATTAACATTATTGGACTGGTGTGTGTTCCTGTTAACATTATAGGACTGGTGTGTGTCCCTGTTCATTAACATTATTAGACTGCTGTGTGTTCCTGTTAACATTATTGGACTGGTGTGTGTTACTGTTCATTAACATTATTGGACTGGTGTGTGTTACTGTTCACATTATTGGACTGGTGTGTGTTACTGTTCATTAACATTATTGGACTGGTGTGTGTTACTGTTCATTAACATTATTGGCCTGGTCTTGATGTTATGTTCTGATTCTGATAATGTATTACACCCCACTCCTGAACTGGTCTCCTAATTAAAATGGCTTATTCTCTTGAATTTATTATACATGTTCTCAGTAATATGGCTGTTTAATGACTTTCTTTAATACCATAATGGTAGCCCATTTAGACAGTCTATTGCAGCCTGCCCAAAAAGACATCTGCAATACAACATCATAAAATGTATTCATCAACAGTCCAAAATATTGGGTCGTGACTCAATTGTCCATGTCAATTTTGGGTCACCAGGCAAAACCAGTTGAGAACCACTGGTATAGACTAATGAGTCTCTGGCCGTGTCTACACTTGACAGTTTATGCAGCTTTTGATTCTGATCATGAAATTCTGAACACGTCATGCGTCTACACCTACATTTAAATGTGTCTACCTTGCCCACATTGTGTCCCTATTCCCTTTTCCCGCACTATAATCAAATGCCTGTATGCATTCTGCAAACGGTGGAACAGGCCAAATATGATAACAAAACAACAACTTGATGGCAGTAGCCAACTACTGTAGCTAACTAGCCAGCTAAACTCTATAACTAGCCTGCAAGCTTTGTAAAGTGGTTCACTTAACTCTAGCCCCCCCCCCCCCCAAAAAAAAAATCCTAATAAGCTAGCTGGCTAGCATTTATGAAGCCAGCAAACACTTTCCTCACACACTAGGAACGTTTAATGAAAAAAGATGCCTCTTGCTCCGACACATTTTCTGGAGACTTGTGGGTGGAGTGCTGATGACGTCGCCAAATGATGCGCTTTCGGTAGCCTGATTGCTTCCAGCTTGAGGAGAAATTCACAGAAATTCCAGATTTGAACACAATCTGATCACAATGCGACTTTTGCACATCTAGACCGGTCTTTTCAATGCGATCTTATTCTGGTAGCAGAAGTGGCATGTAAGTGTCAAGTGTAGACACAGCCTCTATGGCTGCGTTTACACAGGCAGACCCATACTGATCTTTAGCCCAATTATTGGCAAAATAGCTGATCTGATTGGTCAAAGACCAATTAGTGGAGAAATATCAAAATTGGGCTGCCTGTGTAAACGAAGTATGAGTAGGCTACTATGTACACATTTCATAATTTTGGGAATGAGCTGGCACAAGTGAATCCGCAAGGCTCTCAGTTGGATAACTCTGCCCGCAATGAAGTCTAAATTAGGCCTACCTTTTAAACACACATATCTTTTTGGGACTTTTGCTCCATTAGTGCAGGATTTCCCAAACGTGGTCCTGGGGCCTCATGTTTTTTGTCCTAGCACTTCACAGCTGATTCCAATAACCAACTCATCATCAAGCTTTGATTATTTGAATCAGTTGTGTAGCGCTAGGTCAAAAAAACAAAAAACTTGCACCCAAGGGGGAACCCAGGACCAAGTTTGGGGAACTCTGAATTAGTGCATTGGATTTTCAATAGAACTAGACAGAGGTAGGCTACAAAGTTTACAGTTAAATATTTTTGTGGTTCTTCTTACCTCCACCCATATCTGTGCCTCCAAGAAGGCAGAATCGCAGCTGATGGATGATTGCTCTCGCCACTCCATCGAACAGTTCCAAGCTCCGACTAAGATCTGATCAATTAAATCAATGAAATCTGTCATGTGACAGCTAGATGTCCTCTAGTTTGTACAACAAAGAAATAGCCTAAAAAACAATTGTTTAGGCTATTATCCAACTGGGCAAAAACGAATTCATTCAACATTGTTTCCACATCATTTCAACCAAAACATGCAATGTGATGATGTTGAATCAAGTGGAAAAACTGATTGGATTTGAAAAAAGTAATCTTTTTTCACCTGACTTTTAACCTAAATCAAATAACATGGTCCCATTTTTTTGTTGATTTCACCTTAGTTGACAACTCAACCAAATGTAAATCAAAACTAGACATTGAACTGATGTGTGGCCCAGTGGGATGCCAAGTTAACAGGTGCAACGGAAAAGATAAAACTACAATAAAAAATAGCATTCATACTGTACTATATTCTATTGGCATGATTTAAACCAGTCAAAATAAATGTATCCTTTGGATATGTACAAACAAGCATCCCTTTGCTCAACAGTTGAGCATCTTTTCTCCATCTGCTCTACACCATTGCCAAGTAACTTTAGGCTTACCTCAACTCCACGATGATTTCTGGAGTTGAGAAGTTTAGATACTTGGCACACCACAAATCTACACATGTAACATTTAGGTTAGTCAATCTTAAGTGAAACTTGACATTGTTCATCTTGCTATTGATACTACCCTGGGAGAACGCAAGAACGGGTATGTTCGTAAATTCAGAGCAAGTCCAGACGCTCTGGCCGAGGAGTAGAGGTTGATCCCAACGGCAGTCAAGCACCCAAGCCAACTGGCAAATTACTCCCAGACACAAATGAGATAACACCTCAATCTGACCGTTTTACTCGCCCAAGGAGAGCTGGTTAGGCTGTTTTCATGTTATCCAGTGCGTTGGTGAATGTAACTGTCCTGCTGGCGACAATTTAATAACGTTTTTTTTTTGCCGACGTTTACTGGCACCGGCCATATTCAACCGCTGTTGAGCGTTGGTAAATGCATCAGTTATTCTGCGCTCTGCCACATTCGGAATAGATAGCCAAAGTGAATTTACGAACGCGCCCAAAATTTATTTTGACCTACCTGTTCGGTCTCGACTACACACCCGCCAGATTATTCCCTAGATTGTTCGGCCCTAGTGGGCTATCTGAAGGTTTAGAAAGAACTGTAAATGTACCATCCGACCGAAACTGCCGCTTGAGCGTCAGGATGTTTCTCTTCCTCCACTCTCCGAAGCAACAGCACCACCTTTGACGTGCACTTTTCTCGACTGGATCTATCACGCCACCTGGCGGAGCAGGTGATTACTTTAGCCTCTCACTTGAGCCATCGTATGCCTACCATACTTTATTAGCGGTGCTTTTTTTGGACAGTAGTCGTTCCTCCTCAGATGTAGGTACGAGACTGTCAGCTAAATTTAACTATCAGTCTTGAATTACAACTTTGAGAGCAAATTTGACCTTGGCTGGCCTGGTTGCTGTCTCTGTTCAACTACAACATTCCACTCCTTGCCATTCCTGTCCTTCGCCAAAGAGACTGTCCTTTCGGGAATCTTGAAATATGAACGTTCTATAATTAATGAGGGATAAAGATGTTATGCTGGCAGTACTGTCGCAGATTTGAGATAAAGACATGCTAAACTTTGGGAATATAGATTTTTTTTTGCACCTACACTAGTACACTACAATGGTTTTCACATCATTGCAACCACAAAAAAAAGATAATTTGACATACTTTTATTTTAAATATTGTATTATTTATACCAGCATTTTTTTTTTTACTTCACACCAATGCTGTTATGTTGAAATATATTGTTGTAGGCACTTTTGATAAAATACATATATATAGTATGTAATTGGAATTACTAGAGTCTACAAAACTTAAATTGGTCTAGGTGTGGTGGGCAACAAGTTTAATACAGAGTACTGGTAACTCCTTACTCCACCCACTCCATTCACTGCAATGCAATACACTGCATATGAATTACATGTTGGCTTCTAGAAAAAAATACTCTATGTGCCGATGTAAAAGTGGGGTTCGCTTAGCCGCGGGAAGATATTTGGGGGTGATGGTGCTGCAAATTTGGGATAAAAACATTTCTCCCTGTGCCACAGACTGCTGTATTGTTCCACTAATACAGGAGTAGTAAAGGCCAAGTGCACTACTTTTGTGAGAAAAAAAATGTCCAGGCCTGCAGAGGGCTATATCGGTCCTCTAATACAGGCAAGGCAGGCCCGCTCATTAGGCAGGATTATGCGGCTGCCTATGGCGGCAGATTGAAGAGGGTGGCATTTGCTGAGCTAAACTGACCAAGACAACAACAACAACACATTGAACTTCATATTGTTCTGCCACAAAACAATTACATTTTCTCTTAACCAGTGGCATATGGGCTTTACTCATTTCATAGTGTATTCTACTGTATTTTTGTCAATGCCACTCCGACATTGCTCGTCCTACATTTTTACATTGACATTTGTCATTTAGCAGACGCTCTTATCCAGAGCGACTTACAGTAGTGAATGCATACATTTCATTTCATGCATTTTTTTTGTACTAATATTTATATATTTCTTAATTCCATTCTTTTACTTTTAGATTTGTGTATTTTTGTGAATTGTTAGATATTACTGCACTGTTGGAGCTAGGAACACAAGCATTTCGCTACACCTGCAATAACATGTGCACCTGAGGTGCTGACCTGTTCCACCCTCGACATCCACTGTGATTATTATTATTTGACCCTGCTGGTCATCTATGAACATCTTGGCCATGTTCTGTTATAATCTCCACCCGGCACAGCCAGAAGAGGACTGGCCACCCCTCATAGCCTGATTCCTCTCTAGGTTTCTTCCTAGGTTCTGGCCTTTCTAGGGAGTTTTTCCTAGCCACCGTGCTTCTACACCTGCATTACTTGCTGTTTGGGGTTTTAGGCTGGGTTTCTGTACAGCACTTTGAGATATCAGCTGATGTAAAAGGGCTATATAAATACATTTGATTTGATGTGCTAAATATGTGTACGTGACCAATAAAATGTGATTTGATTTTGACTCAAGACATTTCACCTTTCATTTTTAATTAAGTAGTAAACATTTTGAAAAACATCAATTCCACTTTGAAATTATGGGGTATTATGTGTAGGACAGTGACAAAAAATCTCAATGTAATCCATTTTAAATTCAGGTTGCAACACAACAAAATGTGGAAAAAGTCAAGGGGTGAGAATTACTTTCTGAAGGCACTTATATTTTTGTCAATTTCGACCTGCCCACCCTTATAAAAGATGTAATTTGCGAGAATTGCCAGACGGGCAATCCGCCCATGCCCTTTAGAGTTTCATCAGCAACATGTGACACAGAGGGCCTTCTGAGTGAGTTGGTAAGGGTGATGGGGTGGTTTGGGATTCACCAAGTGTTTCTTGTCACTCCAACGTTGTGGCTCCATGGACACGCCCATTCCCCCTAACCCCTCCATGTCAGCAGAGTACCAAAACTCAGTGGAGAGAAAAGATTACTTGAACGTGGGGGGGAAAATGGTCATCGCAAGGGAAAGGACAAGAACTGAGAGTGAAAATATGTTTGACCAAATAAACTTTAAGATTGGATGCAAATATCAACTGAATGCTTTCAAAATCATTTTCAATATGTTTCAATTCTAATTGTTTTCATAACAACAATTTTTTTTTTTTTAATCCATATATTTTTTAATAACTTTCGCTTACAGTAATAAAAGTCCTTGATGTTATCCTCACAAATAATCCTGACAGGTATCAGTCTGGTGTTTTCTGTAATGACCTTAGTGATCACTGTTTTACAGCCTGTGTTCGTAATGGCTGCTCAGTGAAACGACCTGTCCTGATTTGTCACAGAAGCTGACTAAAAAAACTTTAATGAGCAAGCCTTCCTTCATGGCATCTGTAAATTGGTTCAAAATCAGATCCCCACTGTCGAAGACGCTTGATATTTTCAGTGGTATTGTTAACAATGAGAATTAAAAACAGGTTCGACCGTGATCTTGCAGAGTTACTCCACCTCAAGAATTTCAGTTGGCAAAAGGTTTGGCACACGCATACTTAGGCTTACTGGCTCTTGTTCAGGAAAATGAGAAATAAGTGCACTCAGGCTATCCGGAAGGCAAAAGTTAGTTACTTTAAGGAGTAGTTCTCTCTCTGTGGGTCTAACCCCAAGAAGTTCTGGTAAATGGTTTAAGACCTGGAGAATAAACCCTCCTCCTCACAGCTGCTCATGTCCCTTAATGTTGATGATGTGGTTGTTACTGAGAAGGAGCACATTGCTGAGCTCTTTAATCATCAGGATTCCTATTTGACTAGGGCCATGCCTCATTGCCCGTCCAACATTTCCTCATCTCCCACCCCTTCTAATGCAACTAGACCTGATGCATCTCCCTCTTTTTCCCCTGCCCCTCCACAAAGTTTCTCCCTGCAGGTGGTCACTGAGTGAGGTACTAAAGGAGCTCCTTAAACTTGACCCCCAAAAAACCATCATGGTCAGATGGTTTAGATCCTTTCTTCTTGAAGGTTGCTGCCCCTATCATCACCAAGCCTATCTCTGACCTTTTTAACCGGTCTCTCCTCTCTGGGGACGTTCCCATTGCTTGGAGGCAGCCACGGTTAATCATTTATTTAAAGGGGGAGATCAAGCTGATCATAACTGTTAAAGGCCTTTTTCTATTTTGTCCTGTTTATCAAAAGTGTTGGAAAAACTTCTCAATAATCAACTGACTGGCTTTCTTGATATCTATAGTATTCTCTCTGGTATGCAATCTGGTTTCCGCTCAGGTTATGGATGTGTCACTGCAACCTTAAAGGTCCTCAATGATGTCACCATTGCCCTTGATTCTAAGCAATGTTGTGCTGCTATTTTGGACTTGGCAAAAGCTTTTGATACGATAGACCATTCTATTCTTGTGGGCCGGCTAAGGAGTATTTGTGTCTGTGAGAGGTCTTTGGCCTGGTTTGCTAACTACTACTCTCAAAGAGTGCAGTGTATAAAGTCAAAACATCTGCTGTCTCAGCCACTGCCTGTCACCAAGGGAGTACCGCAAGGCTCAAACCTAGGCCCCACGCTCTTCTCAATTTACATCAACAATATAGCTCAGGCAGTAGGAAGCGCTCATCCATTTATATGCAGATGATACAGTCTTATACTCAGCTGACCCCTCCCAGGATTTTGTGTTAAACGCTCTACAAAAAAGCTTTCTTAGTGTCCAACAAGCTTTCTCAGCCCTTAACCTGGTTCTGAACACCTCCAAAACAAAGGTCTGTGGTTTGGTAAGAAGAATGCCCCTCTCCCCACCGGTGTGATTACTACCTCTGAGGATTTAGAGCTTGATACACGTACTTGGGAGTATGGCTACACAGTACACATAACAAAGCTGCAGGCTAAGGTTAAATCTAGACTTGGTTTTCTCTATCGTAATCGCTCCTCTTTCATCTCAGCGGCTAGATATTCTTTAGCATTCAGCCATCAGATTTGCCACAAATGCTCCTTATAGGACACATCACTGCACTCTATACTCCTCTGTAAACCCGTCGCAAGACCCACTGGTTGATGCTTATTTAGAAAACCCTCTTAGGCCCCCCTATCTGAGATACCTACTGCAGCCCTCATCCTCCACACACACAACACCCGTTCTGCCAATCACATTTTGTTAAAGGTCCCCAAAGCACACACATCCCTGGGTTGCTCATGTGCATCCTGTTTCCGTCAATCATACTTGAGATGTTTTTACAACTTGGAGTACACCTGTGCTTACCAATTGATTGGACATTATTTGGAAAGAAATACACCTGTCTATATACGGTCCCACAGTTGACAGTGCATGTCAGAGAAAAAAACAAGCCATGAGGTCGAAGGAATTGTCCGCAGAGCTCCGAGACAGGATTGTGTCGAGGCACAGATCTGGGGAAGGGTACCAAAACATGTCTACAGCACTGAAGGTCCCCAAGAACAAAGTGGCCTCCATCCTTCTTAAGTGGAAGAAGTTTGGAACCACCAAGACTCTTCCTAGAGTTGGCCAGCCAAACTGAGCAATTGGGGGAGGAGGGCCTTGGTCAGGGAGGTGACCAAGTACCCAATGGTCAATCTGACAGAGCGCCAGAGTTCCTCTGTGGAGATGAAAGAACCTTCCAGAAAGACAACCATCTCTGCAGCACTCCACCAATCAGGCCTTTATGGTAGAGTGGCCAGATGGAAGCCACTCCTCAGTAAAAGGCACATGACAGCCCACTTGGAGTTTGCCAAAAGGCACCTAAAGAAGGACTGACTGTGAGAAACAAGATTCTCTGGTCTGATGAAACCACTATTGAATTATTTGGCCTGAATGCCAAGAGTCAGGTCTGGAGGAAACCTGGCACCATCCTTACGGTGAAGCATGGTGGCAGCATCATGCTGTGGGGATGTTTTTTTTCAACAGCAGGGACTGGGAGACTAGTCAGGATCGAGGGAAAAAAAATGAACGGAGCAAACTAGAGAGATCCTCAATGAAAACCTGCTCCAGAGAGCTCAGGACTTCAGACTGGGGCGAACGTTCACCTTCCAACAGGACAACGACCCTAAGCACACAGCCAAGACAACGCAGGAGTGGCTTTGGAGCAAGTCTCTGAATATCCTTGAGAGGCCCAGCCAGAACCCGGACTTGAACCCGATCGAACATCTCTGGAGACCTAAAAATATCTGTGCAGCAACGATCCCCAACCAAACTGACAGAGCTTGAGAGGATCTGCAGAGAAGAATGGGAGAAGCTCACCAAGCTTGTAGCCTCATACCCAAGAAGACTCAAGGCTGTAATCACTGCCAAAGGTGCTTCAACAAAGTACTAAGTGAAGGGTCTGAATACTTACGTAAATGTGATATTTCAGTTTTATTTTTTATAAATTCGCAAAAATGTCTAAAAACCTGTTTTTGTCATTATGGGGTATTGTGGGGAGATTGATTAGGAAAAAATATCAATTCTAGAATAAGGCTGTAACATAAAATGTGTAATAATTTAAGAGGTCTGAACACTTTCCAAATGCACTGTATATACAGAATTACTACCTAAACTTAAAAATATTATCAAAAGTTTGTAGCTATTTACCTTTTGTAATGTTTTTTCTTTTTTCTTCTTCTGAGTGGCAGCCCAGTCAAATATAACAGAATATCAAATATGAATTTAAATATTGTACCTGTAACCCCCCCCCAAAGCAAATAAAAACTGTACCCCCCCCCCAAAAAAATGTGACATTCTAACAAACAAGGCATTTATGAAAATGTATATTATATTGCATGTATCCAAGTGACTAAGTAAGAGGTTTGTTGTTTTCATTATATTAAATATGTATAGTCATATTGTCTTGTTTTCATTATGAAAACAAAGGTAAAATATTTACTCTTAGTCATTTGGCTACATGATAGATAGGGTGTGTGCGAGTGAAATCACAAAGTAGGATTTCAATCATTTTGGTATTTTAATTTGCCAGTTTTTACAAAAGGTAGGCACCGTGGTAGAAGCTATATCATGTTGTTTAACTACTCCCCATGTCAATCAATAATCAAACATACTTAAAAGGCCCATTGCAGTCAAAACTGATTTTCCTGTTTTATATACATTTCCACACAATGAGGTTGGAATAGTGCTGTGAAATTGATAATGCCCTTTTAGTGTAAGAGCTGTTTGAAAAGACCTGAAATTTCAGCCGGTTGTGATGGGATGGAGTTTTGTTCTGCCTGGTGACATGACCAGGAGGTAAATTAGTTAATAGACCAATAAGAAAAACAGTTCCAAACCTCTCAGCCAATAACAGCTTGTTTTCAGTTTTCCCTTCCCCAATTTCGGTTTCTTTTTTTAATCATTTTAATTGAAAATTAAGTATGGGTACTTAATTGTTACAGAGAAATGGTTTAGAGTTTTTTTTGTTTTTTTAAACATCTGCATTGGGCCTTTAAATACATAGTTCAATACATTGCAAGTCAATGAAACTGACACTTTTCTGTATTTCTAATTTCTACACAGGAATATAAAAACATCCTGTGACAATTTAGTTTTTGCATACACTTTACCACACCTGTCAGTATCATCTTTGAAAGGTTACAGGAGTTTGGAGATCTTGCCTAATGGCCTGTATACTTTAGTGCATGGTCAGAACAGTCCAACTGAAAGCTCAATTACCGCTACAGTAATACAGCAGAGTTGTAAGTGATCTGGGTGAAGTTTTCCCTAGGTACAGATTTAGGATCACCTTACCCAATCCTAACCTTAACCATTAGTTGGAAAATGTAAAACTGACCCAAGGACAGTGTCTCGGAGCAACTTCAGCCTAAATCATTCAAAGTACTAAGGGGCAATGCGGAAGTAGTGATGGCACACACTTCAATAACTTTCAGTTGCATGACAACTTTTAATCTGACAATCGTATTTTTAGAAACAGGCTACTGATTCCTCGCACGCTTAGCTTACTTTAATTATATATATATATATTTCCAGTTAATTTTTTGTCATCATACCACATGCTAACCTACTCAGTAAAAATGCTAATGAGCTAACAAAATTCAGCACTTGAGAATTATTGGCAGTTGTATTTTCTTCTCTTGTTCGGTGAGTGCTGTGTTCATGCCTTGGACAGGGCCACCACTGTGAAGCGAAGCTCCTGGGGGTCCCGAGCCATAAACATCTTACACACCTCTGTCGCATCCTGCAACACAGACAAAACAAACACACCTTGATACATTATACGATTAAAACCAGGGTCCTAATTATTAGCACAAACTAGGGGTGTTGAGTACAGGCACCTCTGTTTGGTCCGTACTGTCAAACTGAATGAATACATAAAAAGATACAAAAATAAATGAAAAACACTATAGGCTATTCCTACGCTGTGATGTATGCCTCGAGTAAATATGAGCTCATTACTATTTATTTTTTCAAGCTATTATGTTAAAAACAACTAGAGTTTATACGCACAGTCATCAAAATTCTAATCTTAATTGTCCAACTGTCCTTTGTGAGTCGCAGCCGGGAACTAATTCTGTACGATGGTGAGTGGCAGGGTCGATAAACCAGGAAGATTCTCCATCATCGTTTCAATCTGCAGTCTGGGAACATTTTGGTTTTCTAGTAGATTACAACTGCAATGGATAAAGATTATAATTGCCACTGCTCAATGAGAATAGCTTATGGAGCTGCCAACACCTCAAACATGTTGACATGTGCTCTTCACGGATGAATCTCAGTTTCAACTATACCGGGCAGATGGTCGTTGTGTGGGCGAGCAGTTTGCTGATGTCAACGTTGTGAACAGAGTGCGCCATGGTAGTGGTGTGGTTATGGTATGGGCAGGCGTAAGCTATAGACAATGAACACAATTGCATTTTATCAATGGCAATTTGAATGCAGAGATACTGTAACGAGATCCTGAGGCCCATTATCGTGCCATTCATCAGCCGCCATCACCTCATGTTTCAGCATGATAATGCACAGCCCCATGCTGCAAGGATCTGTACACAATTCCTGGAAGCTGAAAATGTCCCAGTTCTTCCATGGCCTGCATACTCACCAGAGATGTCACCCATTGAGCATGTTCGGGATGCTCTGGATCGAGGTGTACAACAGCGTGTTCTAGTTCCCGCCAATATACAGCAACTTCGCACAGGCATTCATTCATTAATGAATAAGTGCTGTACTACATTGTGATGATCATGTTAAAATTGTGTTTGTTAATATGCAGGTGTAATAATTGTGTCTTATCATATGTAGCCTATATAACAATGTTGGAAAATAGATTTTAGTTTTGTGTTCAGTCAGCACAGTACGTGTTAATTCGTATGATCTAATTTTAGAAGTGATGTGCTCTACCCTGACAGTTGTTTTAACCTCTACAGGATCTGTGCTTCCCCATCCCCCCCAGGACGGTTGAGCTAATATAGGCTAATGTGATTAGCATGAGGTTGTAAGAAACCCCAAAAAATCCCAGGACATAGACATATCTGATATGGGCAGAATGATTAAATTCTTGTTAATCTAACTGCACTGTCCAATTTACAGTAGCTATTACAGTGAAAGAATACTATGCTATTGTTTGAGGAGAGTGCACAATTATGAACTTGAAAAAGGATGAATAAACCAAATTAGGCATATTTGGGCAGTCTTGATACAACATTTTGAACAGAAATGCAAAGATTCATTGGATCAGTCTAAAAGTTTGCACATCCCCTGCAAAAAAAAAAATCTACATTGCGTCTGGGCTGGAATAATACATTATGGCTTTTGTCTTGCATTTCAAAGATGGTACAAAAAAATACAACAAAAAAAATGCTAAAAAACCCCTGCATCTTTTACCAGATCTAATGTGTTATATTCTCCTACATTCATTTCACATTTCCACAAACTTCAAAGTGTTTCTCAAATGGTATCAAGAATAAGCATATCCTTTCTTCAGGTCCTGAGCTACAGGCAGTTAGATTCGGGTATGTCATTTTAAGCGAAAATTGGGGGGGGGAAATGAAGAAAATGTGCCTATTTTCAGAATAAGGTTGTCAGACGAAGCTCCTGCTGCTCCCCCGTTTCGAACGTTGCTGGAATTTGGAGTCGAGGGGTGCCTTGAACTAATCTCAGACTGGGAGCCGCGGATCGCTCATTACCCACACGTCCCTGGTATGCTGGGATCGCTGCCTGCGCACGAGACACCTTCTTGCGAATCCTGCTGTGGGAGTGGAGATTCCAGCTCTGTATGTGGCTGAAATGTATTGCCCAGGAACAGCTCGTTCTTCTACCTGGCTTTTACCTTAACCGGCGACTGTCACCAACTAGGTAGATGGCATCGGGGTAGAGGTGGTTGAAACGCTGTTGTGTTACTGTATGTTTGGGAAATCAACCTCAGTATGTCCTGGTCTGTGTCAATGGCAGACCCAACCCAAGAGAGCGTATTTTTGTAGGCCGCATCCACGCATCCTCTCTGCGAAAATTCTGTCTACTTTTCAGTTGTGCCATCTCAGTTTGAATTGTGATGATCCCATCCTTCAGCTCAACATTTTGAATGCACATCGACAAACAACGATCTGGGCACATTCTTCCTCCTTAACGACTATCAACATTTCACACAACTCACACTTCATAGCTTGATTTTTGTTAAGCGAAATGGAAGAGGTTTGCAACTCCATAGCAATGTCACTTGAAGCGTATGAAAGTCAACATGAAGGACAGCTGCCTACAGCAAATTCGATGAATATTCCCACAGTGTGGTGATAAAATATACTAGATGGAAATTAAAAGATGTAAAAATGTTATAAAATCCAAGGCTTTAAATCTGAAAGTAATCTATCACCCTTATGAACAAGCCCCAGACCTTTGTTAATGTTTACATTGCCCAACAAAGTCACAGCAAATCTCTTTTCCATGCAACTCCAAATGCTGCAATTGAAGTGAGTTGACTATTGTCATTGATATTCCTACTGTAGGCCTACTTGCCATCCACTCTGACTTTGAAGTGTAATGACATGTTATGCTTCTGCTTTAGACTGTTCTCAATATCCATGCTACACCTTTCCCAGTCCTATTATGGGAACTGAGTTCCCAAAGTAAAAGTAATTTCAAAATGTAAAAATTTGTTTGGATCTGAATTCCTGGCGATTCCCAGAGGGCTGCAAAGCGGATACAGTGGTGCTCTCTTGTGGATTAAGTAAGTAAGTTCCCGGAGTGATTTCCCTTTCCAATTCCACCCATGATTATAACAATGCAGGTAAGGTACACCTACTGAATATGGAAATATCAGTAATCAACACGGAAACGCTTTCTGAATAGCCGCCACTCATTCACCCAAGGCCGTGGTTGTCTCTACCAAACCATCATTGCATTGAGTCTTTACAATGAGATGCATTGATTAGTCGTTTACCTCAAGGAAGCGGACTTCTGATGTTTTCCCATGGGCAATAGGGAAAGGCTTGCGGCCATCTTGAAAGAAAACACAAGATGAGAAACAAATGCTATTGCGCATGATCAATATCACACTGTAGTGACTCGGCAAGTCTCAGAACAATCCCATTGTAATGTGGATCACATGCATAGAAAACTCATGGTAACACTTCCTAAGAATACCCTCTTAATAATGCATTATAAGCATGTTTTTAATAACTTATGGGGCTCATGAACATGTCACGGACGGGATCTGAAGGAAATTCCCCCTTGGGCTAAGGGTGACTGATTTTGACGACACAGGCTGGGCTACCTCATCACGGGACCATGAGCCTCTCCACGAGACGCCACCCCACGTTGGGCGCCATTATCACAGGCTGGATCTGAATCCTGGTCTCCCACAGGAGAAACATTTTGTCTTGACCATTAGGAGAAACCAATGTCTTGACCATGAGACCAAAAGAAAATGATCCCTTGGGGAAATTACCCCTCATGTCCGCTACAAACGCATTATAAAATGTGCTTACAAGGCATTTTGAAGAGTTTATTCATAAGAAGTGTTACCAAACCCATTTCTGTGTATCTTATTGCATCTATTGAGAGGTCTACTGCAAAGCATTTCAAGTGGAAAGGGGTGTTTCACTTACCCAATTCATATAAATGTCCCCCAACATTCACAAAAGCAATGAAATGCAAGTCCACTTTTTCATCCAAGCTCGGTGCCTATAAAACAAAAAATAAAAGCACAACTGGGTCATGTTCAGTATGGGCAAATAAAAGACGAAAATAAGAGTTTACAAAAGGGCAAATTTAGGTAGTAGCTTCCTATTTCACTCTCTTTCAAAAAGGTGTCCCTGTAGTTACTTATTGACTGCCTTTGACCATGTTCAAAATAGTTGTTTTAGAAAACCCTTAAAATTAATACTCACCTCGGTTTGTCCTTCCTGTGCACTAGATTCATGTGTAACACGGATGCTCTGTAAAGGAAGAAAACATCATCCAATTTAATTTCAATCACATCATTTTCCTATGGCTAGAATGACACCATCCACTCAGTGCATTGTCATCGTGGCCACCACTTATTATAGGCACACCCTGGTAACTACCAAGCTAAGCACTAAAATGTTTCTAAACACTAGTCTTGACCCACTAGCACTAATCTGATAAACTATCATCTTTGTATGATGAAGATTTTGATGGAAATACCTCATCTTTCTCCAGGAAGGTGGCCTTGTTCTCTGGGCTCAGTTTAGTGGACTGTACCAGGAACATCTTCAGTGGAGAGTCAGTCTCTGGGAGGACGAGTAGAGATAAGCATGAAACATACAGAAAGTTATATCACTGAGCAGTGTTCATTTCGTCAACAGAAAGTGACAAAAATATTTGTCAAACACTTACTTTTCAGTGGCAATTGACGAGACTAATAACTGACTAAATAGACCCAGAAAAAACTATAACCAAAAGAAAATGAATTTGTTTCAGTTGACTAAAATGAGAAGAGATGAAATGATCTGTGACTAAAATCTGACTACTAAATGGACTGGACAAGAGTTTCAGGAGAGATTAAGAGCTTTTCCTTGATAAGCACAATTAATATTGGCAACAGTTCACTTCAGCAGTGGAAAGGACGCGCCACACACAGACTACATCAGCTGGTGAGCAAGCAATGTGTGTGGGCAGACAGGCACCGCTCAGGCTCAGATTATACACATCGCACAGGCAACGCTCTTGTTTCCCGGTAGCTAACCAGTCCACCACCAGCCTATACCCTTTGCCTGGTTAAGAAATAAGGTGCCTTACGAAATTAGAAATAAAAGCAGCATTGAGTTCAATCGTAAAAACAACAGTTTATGTTTTTCTCCCTTTTAGTATAGAAAAGTAGGCCGTCTTTGAACTTGTAGTCTCGCTCAACTGTCCCACTTTCCCCACTGCATTTCATAGCCAGGTTCTGTAACAAACGTAGCCAAGTCTCCCTCTTTTCCTCAGAGAAAACAGCTTGATTCTAGCCCTGATCATTCAAAAGATATGATCCATAATACTAGAGCTGTGCTTTTTTCCCTTGTCGCACATTGGCGGGCCGAATTTGGCATTCATAAAGCATATCGCGGGCCGTTCTAAAACTAGGCTACTTACGGGTCAGACTGTTAACAGACTGTTTAGGACACACCTTATTCAGTCGTGTTACCTCATTAGCTAGCTATAGCTAACAACCTGGGGCGCGTTCAGCAGGACGTGTTGAATAAGGAACAGGAACAACATCTATTCATGGATTTTCTATCTGCAATGTTCGAGAATGTTTTGCAACTGAACATGGCCCTGGTAACATTACCAGTAGCCTATATGCAAACATTTGGTGGCACAGAAAGGAAAAGCAAATGATTTATTGACTAAATTAATCTTGCCACTACAGGAAAATCATTTCTACGATTAAATTAGTGAAATACTTTTCCTGAACGACAACGCAATTACATTTTTCACATCCTCATTTTTTCAATTTATCAAAGCCATCATGGACTACAGTAATATGCCATTTTCTCCCTCGCCATCTCAATAAGGACAGTCACCGCCCTGTGATCGGTGATGTAGGGTTTTTCATTGGGATTGGGGAAGGTGATCCTAGATCTGTACATAGGGGAAACTTCATCCAAGGTTTGACAGCCACGTACCAAATTCCAGATGTTCCTGGTTGTTGGCCACAGCATGAATTAAGCCTATTGTTCCACAGGCGTTGCCGATTGTCTGCTTCATGAAGTAGACATCTGGGGAGACATCCTGGCCCTGGGCCTTGATCTTGGCCTCCTCCTCCAGCCTGAAAGACTCATACTGCAAAATGGGAGAGGAGAGGGAAAGTGTGTCATGTTGTTTTCCTAACTTATGTGTTCTTCTATCGATTATATTCCATTATATTCTACTGTAGTTACTAGGGCTGATTGTTTATTTTAATTCTAGAATGTTAATAAATACATTTACAAAATGATTGCATAATGCACCTGTGGTAAACAACGACAAAAACCACAACTCTACATGCGGTTACCAGTATATTTGACTGTCAAATAATTTTCAATTGTAAAAGACCATTTTACACTCGCTGAAAACACAGGTTGACCAATCAGGACAATAGAGTATATTTTTTGGCATAGAATAGAAGACGGCACCAGCTGTGACTCCTTTTAACTAAATAGCCTAAGTCAAACAAACACACATTAGGTTGGAGAAGCTGGAGCAGACCTACCTTCTCTGTGACAGGGAAGAGCAGCAGGACAGCACACACAGGCCTGGGCACCATGCTCAGAAGCTCTGGGTCCATCCCATACACATCGCCAAACTGCCAGGTCGGCAGCAAACCCAACTGACGCAGAAACTTGGGGAAGAATATTGGAGTTAAATCATCATGCATGAAAATAGGAATGCAATGGGCAGGGCAAAGCTCAGGAGTGCTTTAACTTGATATCCTAATTTATATTTTATGAACATGTATAAATCAGCAGGTGATCATGTAGGCTCCCGAGTGGCGCAGCTGTCTAAGGCACTGCATCTCAGTGCTAGAGGCGTCACTACAGACCCTGGTTCGATTCCAGGCTGTATCACAACCGGCCGTGATTGGTAGTCCTATAGGGCGGCGCACAATTGGCCCAGCGTTGACCAGGTTAGGGTTTTGCAGGGGTAGGCCATCGTTGTAAATAAGAATTTGTTCTTAACTGACTTGCCTAGTTAAATAAAGGTTAAATAATAAATAAAAATCATTATTGTAGCTGCCACACTATCCTTTCAGCAATGTACTTTTTTTTTTTTTTTTTTTAACTAGGCAAGTCAGTTAAGAACAAATTGCTATTTACAATGACAGCCTACCAAATGGCCTCCTGCGGAGATGGGGGCTGGGATTAAAAATAAATTAAACAAAAATATAGGACAAAACATCACGACGAGACAACACTACATAAAGAGAGACCTATGACGACAACATAGCATGGTAGCAACACAACATGACAACATGGTAGCAACACAACATGGCAGCAGCATAAAACAGGCTACATACATTATTGGGCACTGACAACAATACATCAAGCAAAGCAGCCACAATTGTCAGTAAGTGTCCATGATTGAGTCTTTGAGAAAACTGTCCAGTTTGAGTGTTTGTTGAAGCTCGTTCCAGTCGCTAACTGCAGCAAACTGAGAAGACGAGCGACCCAGGGATGTGTGTGCTTTTGGAACCTTTCACAAGGTTGTGACTGGCAGAACGGGTGTTGTATGTGGAGGATGATGGCTGCAGTAGATATCTCAGACAAGGGGGAATGAGGCCTAAGAGGGTTTTATAAATAAGCATGAACCAGTGGGTCTTGCGACAGGTATTCAGAGATGACCACTTTACAGAAGAGTGCAGTGATGTGTTCTATAAGGGGCATTGGTGGCAAATCTGATGGCCGAATGGTAAAGAACATCTAGCCGCTCGAGAGCACCCTTACCTGCCGATATACAAATTATAGTCTTCGTAATCTAGCATGGGTAGGATGGTCATCCGAATCAGGGTTAGTTTGGCAGCTGGGATGAAAGAGCAGTTACGATAGAGGAAACCACGTCTAGATTGAACTTTAGCCTGCAGCTTTGATATGTGCTGAGAGAAGGACAATGTATCGTCTAGCCGTACTTGTATGAGGTGACTACGTCAAGCTCTAAACCCTCAGAGGTAGTAATCACACCTGTGGGGAGAGGGGCATTCTTCTTACCAAACCACATGACCTTTGTTTTGGAGGTATTCAGAACAAGGTTAAGGGCAGAGAAAGCTTGTTGGACATTAAGAACGCTTTGTTGTAGAGCGTTTAACACAAATTCCGGGGAGAGACCAGCTGAGTATAAGACTGTAATGTCTGTATATAAATGGATGAGAGAGCTTCCTAGCCTTGGGGTACACCTTTGGTGACAGGCAGTGGCTGAGACAGCAGATGTTTTGACTTTATGCACTGCACTCTCAGAGAAGTAGTTAGCAAACCAGGCCAAAGACCCCTCAGAGACACAAATACTCCTTAGCCGGCCCACAAGAACAGAATGGTCCACCGTATCAAAAGCTTTGGCCAAGTCAATAAAAATAGCAGGACAACATTGCTTAGAATGAAGGGCAATGGTGGCATCATTGATGTTTAAGGTTGCAGTGACACATTCATAACCTGAGCGGAAACCAGATTGCATACCAGAGAGAATACTATAGACATTAAGAAAGTCAGTCAGTTGATTATTGACACGTTTTTCCAACACCTTTGATAAACAGGGCAAAATAGAAATAGGCCTATAACAGTTAGGATCAGCTTGATCTCCCCCCTTTAAATAAAGGACACGCCATGGTGGCTGCCTCCAAGCAATGGGAACCTCCCCAGAGAGGAGAGACTGGTTAAAAGGTCAGAGATAGGCTTGGCATGATAGGGGCAGCAACCTTAAAGAAGAAAGGGTCTAAACCATCTGACCCAGATTGTTTTTTGGGGTCAAGTTTAAGGAGCTCCTTTAGCACCTCAGACTCAGTGACTGCCTGCAGGGAGAAACTTTGTGGAGGGGCAGGGGAAAAAGAGGGAGATGCATCAGGGCTAGTTGCATTAGAAGGGGTGGGAGATGAGGAAATGTTGGACGGGCAATGAGGCATGGCTGAGTCAAATAGGAATCCTGATGATTAAAGAGCACAGCCATGTGCTTCTTGTCAGTAACAACCACATCATCAACTTTAAGGGACACGGCAGCTGTGAGGAGGAGGGTTTATTCAAATACCAGAAGCCTAAGCATTGGTAATTTAAATCAGGTAAAATAATCACATTTGATTCGACCAACTTTGGATTCAGATTGACTTCTGTTCTCTATTTGTATATGGAGCTCGTCAGCATCATGTGCATGTTTACTGCAGTAATTATTGGCTCTAAGAACTTGCTAGTTACATATTCACCATCAAAATCATCTTTCAGCTCTAAAACAAAGAGCAACTGTCTAATATCAATGGCAATGCTGTCTAGCTAGCTACTTCGCTGCTATTAGTAGGGGTTAAATATCAGCTGATGCAAGCATAACGTGTTGGATATGCTATTTTTAGAGGGTCGATAGTTAAGCTGAACAGCACCTCCGCTTTTGATAACTAGCCACAGTTAGCTAGCTATTAAATATTATAACTAGCTAGCTATCCTCCAAGCTGGATACTGTGTTGTTAGCCATCTAGCTAACTAGCTCGCTATTATTTAGCATGGAATCTGCGAGTGAGATTCCGATATCCTTGGACAGCAACACTTTAACCCTCCATGATGGGTTTAGAAAGATGATACGACTTACTCACTTGGTTCATCACCTAAAAGAAAGAACAAAAAGTAAGCCGTTAGCTTTTCTTCGACAAACCTGCCAGCAATAGCTAGCTAGCTAGAATAAATTAGCTAGCCAACTCATGTGAGATTGAATGAATGAAGCAGCTAACTAGTTGTGATGACATGTTTAGCAAAATTGGATAAATACAAAGTATGTACACTTACATCTGGGTTGGCTTCCAGTGGCAACCAGCGCTGGCCGTTCATTTCTAATGATATTATAGTTAGTTAGCTAAAATCTTCAGTAAAGTGAAACAGCTCCAACTTCTTTTTCAGCGAAACAGAAGAAGCGCGTTTCTTCTTCTTCGGTGGGGTTTATCAGCGTTTAGCAACCAACGTTATGGTGCATTACCGCCACCTACTACACTGGAGTGTGGGCCAGAGACATGGAGAAACTAAATCCTACCTGCCAGCCCCGTTGCTCTTAAAAAACGAATTGTATGTATACCCTTCTCACTCATACTAGATCTCAGCCCCTCTCTTTCCCTCTGATACTGCCCACACTGTAGCAATACATGCTCCACAGTCTCTGTTTCCTGGCAATAATCACACTTTCCTGTTGGATGCTTTCCTATCACATTGTGCTATTGTGTGTGTTTTTTTGCGTTATTTGTAACTTATTTTGTACATAATGTTTCTGCCATCATTTCTTATCTCCGTATTTGTCGCCTCCTGCACTGTTTGCGCACAGAACAAGACTCAGCAGCAAGCTCCGGCTGGCCTCCTTCAACCACTCCCTGTTCCTCATCGCCCCTGGTCCCATATGTCTCTGGACTTCGTCACTGGTCTCCCTCTGTCAGATGGCAACACCACCATCCTTACAGTTGTGGAAAGGTTTTCCAAAGCCGCACATCTCATTCCCCTTCCCAAGTTGCCCTCAGCCAAGGAGACGGCCCATCTTATGGTGCAGCACGACTTCCGGATCCATGGACTTCCGGTCGACAAGGTCTCCGATCGTGGTCCTCAGTTCACGTCCAGGTTCTGGAAGGCATTCTGCACCCTGATTGTGTCATCGGCCAGCCTGTTCTCCGGGTTTCATCCCCAATCAGGACCTGCGGACGACTCTTCATTGCCTCGTCTCTACAAACCCCACCACCTGGAGCCAGCAACTTGTGTGGGTGGAGTACCCCCGCAACACCCTTCCCTGCTCGGCCACCGGTCTCTCGCCCTTCGAGTGTTCCTTCCCTGAGGAAGAGGAAGAAGTCAGCATACCCTCGGACCAGATGTTCGTCCGCCGCTGTTGGCGTTCCTGATCCTGAGCATGCCTGCCGTTCTTCGCCTGCCTGACTCTTATTAGGATTTCTGATCTCTGCATGTCCTGAACTTGCCATTTGCCTACTCCTTGTACAGTATATATTACATCTCTGAGACTCGAATCATCTACGTCCTGTGTCTGCATCTGGGTCTACTCCTGTTTCGTTATAGCGACGTCATTTTCTCCCGCAGTTGCTTCACCGCATCTCGGCAGGTGGCTATGTCATCTGTAGCAGCCCTGGCACTAACCTGCATCTCAACACGCTCCAGAGACTTGCATGTGACAGATTGGCTGGCAATATTGTTTGAGAGTTTAAAGATAGACGTGTTGGAGACTTCCACCATATCCTTAAGTGATTAAAGATTTAATTTAGCCCAAAATGTAGTTCCTCCAGGGATTTCCTAACTGCTTGTTTGAAAATTGCCTGCATTGAAGTTTGTTGTTGATTCAGAGCCTTCAATATGGTGGAGTTCGATGTATCCTCTCTGGTCTTAGATGGCTTGCTGTGTTTCTTTATTTGGGACGCTTTTAGGGTTCCTTGTGCCTTAGTTGAGTGTCCTCGGTCACGTAGGTCCATGCATTTTCAAGGTTCCGAGGCAAATTGTCAGAAATGTGCATATCAGAATCATGTAATTACACATGAATAGCAGTTACTTTTGGGTATGTCTATTTGTATTTGTATTTATTATGGATCCCTATTAGCTGCTGTCAAAGCAGCAGCTACTCTTTATGGGATCCAGAAAAATTAAAGCAGCTTATACTATTTTAAAAACATTACAATACATTCACAACACAGTGTGCCCTCAGGCCCCTACTCCACCACTACCACATATCTACAGTACTAGATCCATGTGTGTGTGTGTGTGTGTGTGTGTGTGTCTGTGTGTGTGTGTGTCTGTGCGCGTGTCTGTGCGCGTGTCTGTGCCGATGTTTGTGTTGCTTCACAGTCCCCGCTGTTCCATAAGATATTCTTTTAATCTGTTTTTTAAATCTAATTTTACTGTTTATGTCAGTTACTTGATGTGGAATAGAGTTCCATGTAGTCATGGCTCTATGTAGTACTGTGCGCCTCCCATAGTCTGTTCTGGATTTGGGGACTGTGAAGAGACCTCTGGTGGCATGTCTTGTGGGGTATGCATGGGTGTCCGAGCTGTGTGCCAGTAGTTTAAACAGACAGCTCGGTGCATTCAACATGTCAATACCTCTCATAAATAAAAGTAGTGATGAAGTCAATCTCTCCTCCACTTCCAGCCAGAAGAGATTGACATGCATATTATTAATATTAGCTCTCTGTGTACATCCAAGTGCCAGTCGTGCTGCCCTGTTCTGAGCCAATTGCAATTTTCCTAAGTCCTTTTCTGTGGCACCTGACCACACGACTGAACAGTAGTCAAGGTGCGACAAAACTAGGGTCTGTAGGACCTGCCTTGTTGATAATGTTGTTAAGAAGGCAGAGCATCGCTTTATTATTGACAGACTTCTCCCCATCTTAGCTACTACTGCATCAATATGTTTTGACCATGACAGTTTACAATCTAGGGTTACTCCAAGCAGTTTAGTCATCTCAACTTGCTCAATTTCCACAATATTTATTACAAGATTTAGTTGAGGTTTAGGGTTTAGTGAGTGTTTTGTTCCAAATACAATGCTTTTAGTTTTTAAAATATTTAGGGCTAACTTATTCCTTGCCACCCACTCTGAAACTAACTGCAGTTCCTTGTTGAGTGTTGCAGTCATTTCAGTTGCTGTAGTAGCTGATTGTGTATAGTGTTGAGTCATCCGCATACATAGACACTCTGGCTTTAGTCAAAGCATGTCGTTAGTAAAAATGGAAAAAAGCAAAACCGCTACCCTGTCACGACTTCCGCCGAAGTCGGCTCCCCTCCTTGCTCGGGCGGCGTTCGGCGGTCGACGTCACCGGCCTTCTAGCCATCGCCGCTCCTTTTTTCATTGTTCCATTTGTTTTGTCTTGTTCCCCGCACACCTGGTTTACATTCCCTAATCACACTTGGTCTTGGCCATGTTGGAGAGTTTGGAATCTGATTGATTGATTGCTTCTGTGGGCAGGTCTCTTTTATACAGGTAACAAACTGAGATTAGGAGCTCTCCCTTTAAGAGTGTGCTCCTAATCTCAGCTAGTTACCTGTATAAAAGACACCTGGGAGCCAGAAATCTTTCTGATTGAGAGGGGGTCAAATACTTATTTCCCTCATTAAAATGCAAATCAATTTATAACATTTTTGACATGCGTTTTTCAGGATTTTTGTTGTTGTTATTCTGTCTCTCACTGTTCAAATAAACCTACCATTAAAATGATAGACTGATAATTTCTTTGTCAGTGGGCAAACGTACAAAATCAGCAGGGGATCAAATACTTTTTTCTCCACTGTATGGCTATTATATTGTGATCACTACATCCTATGGATTTGGATACTGCTTTAAAGCAAATTTCTGCAGCGTTAGTAAAGATGTGATCAATAGGTGTTGATGATTTCATTCCTGTACTGTTTGTAACTACCCTGGTAGATTGACTGACAACCTCAACCAGGTTGCAGACACTGGTTACAGTTCGTTTTTTCCTGAGTGGGCAGCTTGATGAAAGCCAGACAATATTTAAATCACACAGAAAATATACCTCTCTGTTGATATCACATACATCAAGCATTTCACACATTATCCAGATACTGACTGTTAGCACTTGGTGGTCAATAGCAGCTTCCCACAAGAATGGCCTTTAGGTGAGGCAGATGAACCTGTAGCCATATTACTTCAACAGTATTTAACATGAGATCCTCTCTAATCTTTACAGTAATGTGGTTCTGAATATAGACCACAACACTGCCTCCATTGGCATTTCTGTATTTTCGGTAGATGTTATAACCATGTATTGCTACCACTGTATCAAAGGTATTATCTAAGTGAGTTTCAGAGGTATAGTGTCATATGTTACAAGAAAGTTATTGACTTCATGGACCTTGTTTCTTGGGCTATGTTAATATAGGCTATTTTTAGCACTTTTCTGGGTTGCTTAATTGTTTTTAATGCTTTACTGGGAAGCTTATCAGAGGTAGTGTCACGTCCTGACCAGTAAAGGGGTTGTTTGTTATTGTAGTTTGGTCAGGGGGTGTTTGTTTAGAGTGTTTCGGGGGTTTTTGGTTCATGTTCTATGTTAGTGTATTTCTATGTTCGTTCCAGTTAGTCTATTTCTATGCTTAGTTTATTGGTTTGACCTTCAATTGGAGGCAGCTGTTTCTCGTTGCCTCTAATTGAAGGTCCTATTTAATAGGGGTGTTTTGTCTATGGGATTTGTGGGTAGTTGTTCCATGTGTAGCTGTGTGCCTCACAGGACTGTTTCTTCGTTGGTGGTTTGTGTAAGTGTTTATTTTGGTTTTCTTCAAAATAAAGAAGATGAGTATTCACATTCCCGCTGCGTCTTGGTCCCATCTTTACGACGAACGTGACAGGTAGACTTACTCATGTTATTTACATTGGAGCTGATAGTGCAGGGTGAGCTGCATAAAGTGGTGTACATTTGATGCAGCATTATGACGACTCATTATCACAATGGTAGGGATTAACTGAGCTGGACTTGGATCATTTACCAGTCAATGTTTCAACGCAGCCTTGAAATGCGTGGAGAGTCCAGCAGCCAAGATGATTTAGATGGACTCTGTCATTCCTGTAGAGTATCTTCTGTTTCCAGAAGGTGTCCAAGTTATCAATAAAAGTGACTCCAGCAGTAGTCTTTTATCCAAATGTGTAATGCCAACAGTCTGCTGAATCTTTCACAACCACGGCCCAACGATGGTACTTGGCGTGAAATTATTGGCTGTTTTTTGTAGTCTTTTAGTGCTAAAATCAGTTATTTAAGTTCAATTTTCAAAGGTTCCGAGCTAGCCCTCCTGATGTTGTTCGATCCCACATGGACTACGACAGTGTCAGCTCCCGGACTCTGTGGTAGAACAGTCAGAAGCAGCCTTGTTATGTCCTGTACTCGTGCTCCTGGGTAGCACAGGGTTTTTGCCTTGGGACCGAGATGTTTCTCACCATAGAGCTGCCTATGATGACAGCTGGTGATGCTGAATGGGCCGTCTCTCAGGCAGCCTCATGGTCCGGTGAGGCTCGGAGCTCCGAAGATCTGAACCCGTGATAGAAGCCAC
This sequence comes from Salmo salar, assembly GCF_965601325.2. NCBI lineage: Eukaryota > Metazoa > Chordata > Actinopteri > Salmoniformes > Salmonidae > Salmo > Salmo salar. Next base: position 1,890,051 of record NC_138311.1, read on the forward strand.
CGGAGAGGGAGACAGAACCGAGGATGAAGACGGTTCTGATCCTGATTGGGAAGCCACCACGGACGAAGGCTCCGGAACCTCTGGATCCAGGGTGGCAAAGCTGTGTCTGTGTCAGTTCCGGGCTCAACATCTCCATGGAGATCCCCGTTACCAGAGGATGCCTTCTTTGACTTCCACGGCAAGTGACATACCCCCATGGCTGGTCGGTTGGGTCGAGATCAGCTCCATTCTCCAGGGAAGGGGGAGACCCCTTCGGGGATTGAAACCTGCCTACCACCGGCCAGTCGGTTGTGGAGAGCCGACACAGCAGTGAAACTTCCACCAGACGTCCGGCGTCCGGCTACTGGGGTGGAAGAAAAAGTAGGTGGGCGTGGGTTCCCCAGTAGCTTATGTAGGTTTGCTACTTGCTTGCTAAGAGTAGTCCTCCGCAAGCAAGTAGTTGCTACATTGAAAGTCAGCGCGGTCCACATAGTCCTGGAACAAAGCAAAGTAAACATACCTTGTGCAACGCTGGAAACGTTCAATAGACCGCCGAGCCAGCTAGGCAAGCTTTCGCGTCTCTCCCCCAAAACAGAATCTGTCAGGATCCCGGGACAGATAGCAGCGCTCACAGCAATTTAGCCCAACAGAGAAGCAGAATTCAAATTAAAATAAAAGTATATAAAAACACTGTCAGCTTTTAAACCGAGGTCTTTAGTTCAGGTTTCGGCGTTCGACAGTGTTCAACAACAACAAACATACGTGGAGCTCTGATCACTGTTATAGCTGTTATATGTAAGGCAGTTGCCACCGTGAAAGTAATTTGCCCGATTCTCATTACCTAGTCACTTGAGTTTAGGTGGAAATCTACATTTTGCCATTACTTTTAAGAGGTTAATAGTCAGGCCCACTTGGTCATTTATAACACATACATAAATGCTTAGTGATGTACATACAAATGTAGTAACACTTTTTATCACTAACAGCTAAAACAAACATTAAAGGCATATTAAACCATACATTTATTTTTATTTGTAATTTTTTTTAACAATACAAACACATGAAGTTTCAAAATGTCCAGCAATACAATTACATTAGACAGGGCTGTGAATACTGTAACTTGTCCATGAGCTGGCAGAAGAATGGTTCTTGCATCTCACCCTGCTGGAGGTACTGCATATTGGTTCCAAACTTAAAAGTAACAACAAAAAAGTTAGCAGGTCTGTTAGGAAATGCCTTTATCACACCATTTGGATAAGGGCATTTCTGTGCTGCGCCAGAAACTCTAAATGTGAAGATGGGTAAACACCATTCAGTTCGTATTATTAAATTCCTCTTTAATTTACAAATCTCATGACGTGACTATGAGGCATGGCTGATTCTAGGGGGATTTTGTATTTAGTTAGCTAAATTTCGGCTAGCTACCAATTGCTGTGAAGTCACCCAAGTTGTTTGAAATAATGATTGAGGTAACTACAGTATGTAATCTAACTCAACACTTAACTACTACAAACTAATTTAAATCACAATAAATAAAGGTTAACTTACTTGTTTTTCAGTGTCCAGTGGCAGCACAAGTGGGGCATTTGGTTTGAGAACTCATCACATGATCAGCGTCTCATCAGCAACACCAAAAAAGTACTTCTGAGTCACCAAATTCCAGAAATGTTCAAAATAAAAGTCCCCCACGTAATAGTAGAAAAGTGTCAATAATCATTCATGGATATTGACACATATTTGATTCATATTTGTTCATATTTGAGTGACATTTGCATTAAATGTGGGTTTTAATGCAAATGCCCCCAATGCGAATCACTGTATATGTGTCACGACTTCCACCGAAGTCGGTCCCTCTGCTTGTTCGGGTGGCGTTTGGCAGTCGACGTCACTGGCTTTCTAGCCCCTGCCGATCCACTTTTAATTTTCCATTTGTTCTGTCTTTGTCTTACACACCTGGCTTCACTCAACCAATTACTTGTTTATTATTTAACCCTCTGTTTCCCATGTTGTGTTTGTGAGTGATTGTTTATTGTAATTCGGTCCGTCTTTGTGGGCTCGTTATGTTACGTTGTAAATTTGTATTTTTGAGTAAAAAACGTTGATTACTCATATCTGCTGTCCTGCGCCTGACTATCTACACCAGCTCCACACAAGACTAGTACAGAATCACTCACCTGAAGAATGGAGTCAGCAGGAGCAGACGCCCTCCCTGTTGCAGTGGAGGAGCGCGCTCAGCAGCACGCGACCATGTTGCAACGTCTGGGCACCGCCATGGATCGCGTGCTGCAGACGATGGATCGTTGGGAGAGAGGAGGTTTTCCAGCGCCTCCACCAGCCCCACTACAGCAGGTCCCACTGTCCACCCCTCCTTCACCCAGTCCCAGCGGGATTCGACTCGCGCTCCCGAGGGAGTATGATGGGACGGCTGCCGGATGCCAGGGGTTTCTACTCCAGCTTTAGCTCTACCTGGCGACCGTCCACCCGGCTCCTTTGGAGCGTCAGAGTGTGTCCGCCCTCGTCTCCTGCCTCTCAGGCAAAGCCGGGTGAACACCTGTTCCACCTGAGGCAGGGGACGAGGAGCGCGCAGGATTTTGCCTTGGACTTCCGGACACTGGCCGCCAGCGTGGGATGGAACAGTCTGCGCAAGGACGTCTGTCGGGAGTTGGCCTGCCGAGACGCCACCCTCACATTGGACCAGCTGGTGGACCTGTCCATCCGGCTAGACAACCTGCTGACTGCCCGCGGATGTCCGGATCGGGGCCTGTCAGTTCCAGCACCTCCGCTCCGACGCCCATGGAGCTGGGAGGTGCTGCACTTAGGGCGACCGGAGGAGGGGCCATTCCCTGCACCATCTGTGGCCGCAGAGGGCACACTGCTGGTCGGTGCTGGGGGAGGTTCCTCAGGGAGTCGAGGCAGCAGGCAGGGCACTATCGTGTCACCCCAGGTGAGTCGGCACCAGGCTCACCCAGAGCCCCCTGTTGCTCACATGTATGTGTTTATTTCATTTCCTGAGTTTTCCCCGCATTCCCAGCATAGGCACTAGTAGATTCAGGCGCAGCTGGGAATTTTATTGATCGTTCATTTGCCCTTAGTTTAGGGATCCCCCTTCTTCCTGTGGATATGCCCTTCCCTGTGCACACCCTAGATAGTCAACCATTAGGGTCAGGGCTGATTAGGGAGGCCACCGCTCCACTAGACATGGTTACGCAGGAGGGTCATAAGGAGAGAATCAGTCTCTTCCTTATTGATTCTCCTGCGTTTCCCGTGGTGCTGGGCTTACCCTGGTTGGCCTGTCATGACCCCACTATTTCGTGGCAACAGAGGGCTCTCAAGGGGTGGTCACGAGAGTGCTCAGGGAGGTGTGTTGGTGTTTCCATCGGAGCGACTACGGTGGAAAGTCCGGAACAGGTCTCCACCGTGCGCATCCCCTCAGAATATGCCGATTTGGCTCTCGCCTTCTGTAAGAAGAGGGCCACTAAATTACCACCTCATCGACGGGGGGATTGTGCGATAAATCTCCTGGTAGACACAGCACCTCCTAGGAGTCACATGTATCCTCTGTCACAGGAGGAGACGGTGGCTATGGAAACATATGTCTCCGAATCCCTGGGGCAGGGATACATTCGGCCCTCCACTTCACCTGCCTCCTCGAGTTTATTTTTTGTGAAGAAGAAGGATGGAGGTCTGCGCCCGTGTATTGACTATCGAGGTATCAATCAGATCACTATGAGGTACAGCTACCCACTGCCTCTCATAGCCAGTGCGATCGAGTCAATGCACGGGGCGCGCTTCTTCACAAAATTGGATCTCAGGAGCGCTTACAACCTGGTGTGTATACGGGAGGGGGACGAGTGGAAGACGGCATTTAGTACCACCTCAGGGCACTATGAGTACCTCGTCATGCCGTACGGGTTGATAAATGCTCCGTCAGTCTTCCAGGCCTTTGTTTATGAGATTTTCCAGGAACCGGCAGGGTGTAGTGGTGTATATCGACAACATTCTGATATACTCCGCTACACGCGCCGAGCATGTGTCCCTGGTGCGCAGGGTGCTTGGTCGACTGTTGGAGCATGATCTGTACGTTAAGGCTGAGAAATGTCTGTTCTTTCAACAGTCTGTCTCCTTCCTAGGGTACCGCATTTCCACATCAGGGGTGGAGATGGAGAGTGACCGCATTTCAGCCGTGCATAATTGGCCGACTCCCACCACAATAAAGGAAGTGCAGCGGTTTCTAGGGTTTTCCAACTACTACCGGAGGTTTATCTGGGGTTTTGGTCAGGTAGCAGCTCCCATTATCTCACTGCTGAAGGGGACCGGTGCGGGTACCGGTGCGGCTGCAGTGGTCGGCTGAGGCGGACAGGGCTTTTGGTCACCTGAAGGCTCTGTTTACATCGGCTCCAGTGCTGGCTCATCCAGATCCCTCTTTGGCGTTCATAGTGGAGGTGGACGCATCCGAGGCTGGGATAGGAGCCGTGCTCTCTCAGCGCTCGGGCACGCCACCAAAGCTCCGCCCCTGTGCTTTCTTTTCGAAGAAGCTCAGCCCGGTGGAGCGAAACTATGATGTGGGGGACCGGGAGCTGTTGGCTGTTGTCAAGGCTCTGAAGGCATGGAGACATTGGCTTGAGGGGGCCTTTTCTCATCTGGACTGACCACCGCAATCTGGAGTACATCTGGGTGGTGAGGAGACCCTCGCCAGGCAAGGTGGGCTATGTTCTTTACCCGTTTTGTTTTCACTCTATCCTACAGACCAGGTTCCCAGAATGCTAAGGCAGACGCACTGTCCCGGATGTATGACACAGAGGAGCGGTCCATGGATCACACTCCCATACTTCCGGCCTCTTGCCTGGTGGCACCGGTGGTGTGGGAGCTGGACGCGGACATCGAGCGGGCATTACGCACAGAGCCCACTCCCCCCAGTGTCCAGCTGGGCGCCTGTACATTCCGTCTGCTGTCCGTGACGTTTGATCTATTGGGCCCATACGTCACCCTCCTCTGGTCATCCTGGCATCGGTCGGACGGTGCGTTGGCTTAGTGGGAAGTACTGGTTGCCCACCTTGGCCAAGGATGTGAGGGTTTATGTTTCCTCCTGCTCGGTGTGCGCCCAGTGCAAGGCTCCCAGGCACCTGCCCAGAGGGAAATTACAACCCCTACCCGTTCCACAACGGCCGTGGTCACACTTGTCGGTGGACTTCCTGACGGATCTTCCTAACTCACAGGGCAACACCCCGATCCTTGTCGTTGTGGATCGGTTTTCTAAGTCCTGCCGTCTCCTCCCTTTGCCCGGTCTCCCTACGGCCCTACAGACTGCGGAGGCCCTGTTCACACAGGACCATTACAATATGGAATACATATAGGCTTAGAGCAAGAACAATTCTGTGTGCTGCAGTAAAACCAATATTGGGAATACTCAGTAGGGTCTGTAAAATGTATACAGTACATTCGGAAAGTATTCAGACTGCTTGACTTTTTCATAATTATGTTACGTTACAGCTTTATTCTAAAATGGATTTTTTTTTAAATCCCCTCATCAATCTACACACAATGCACCATGCTAATTTATATTAACAAAAAAACAGAAATATAACATTTACATAAGTATTCAGATCCTTTACTCAGTACTTTGTTGAAGCACCTTTGACAGTGATTACAGCCTTGTGTCTTCTTGGGTTTGACGCTACAAGCTTGGCACACCTGCATTTGGGGAGTTTCTCCCATTCTTCTCTGCAGATCCTTTCAAGCCCTGTCAGGTTGGATGGGGAGCATCGCTGCACAGCTATTTTCAGGTCTCTCCAGAGATGTTCGATCGGGTTCAAGTCCGGGCTCAAGGACATTCAGAGACTTGTCCCAAAGCCACTCCTGCGTTGTCTTGGCTGTGTGCTTAGGGTTATTGTCCTGTTGGAAGGTGAACCGTTGCCCCAGTCTGAGGTCCTGAGCACTCTGGAGCAGGTTTTCATCAATGATCTCTCTGTACTTTGCTCCGTTAATTTTTCCCTCGATCCTGACTAGTCTACCAGTCCCTGCTGCTGAAAAACATCCCCACAGCATGATGCTGCCACCATCATGCTTCACCGTAGGGATGGTGCTAGGTTTCCTCCAGACGTAACTCTTGGCATTCAGGCCAAAGTTCAGTCTTTTGTATTTATTTATATTATTATTATATATTTTATATTTATTTATTATTTTATTAGTGCCTTGGTAAGTGTCTTGGTGGTTCCAAACTTCTTCCATTTCTTCCATTTAAAAATTATGGAGGCAACTGTGTTCTTGGGGACCTTCAATGCTGCAGAATTTTTTTGATACCCTTCCCCAGATCTGTACCTCGACACAATCCTGTCTTGGAGCTCTACAAACAATTCCTTCGACCACATGGCTTGGTTTTTGCTCTGACATGCACTGTCAACTGTGGGACCGTATATAGACAGGCTGGTGCTTTTCCAAATCATGTCCAATCAATTGAATTTACCACAGGTGGACTACAATCAAGTTGTAGAAACATCTCAAGGATGATCAATGGAAACAGGATGCACCCGAGCTCAATTTCGAGTCTCATATCAAAGGGTCTCAATACTTATTTAAATAAGGTATTTCTGTTTTTTAATTTTTAATACATTTGCTAAAATTTATAAAAACCTGTTTTGACTTTGTTGTTATGGGGTGTTGTGTGCAGATTTATGAGAGAAAAATGATGTAATCAATTTTAGAATAAGGCTGTGACGTAACAAAATGTGGCAAAATTCAAGGGGTCTGAATACTTAAGAGTGTGTGTCCCTGCAGCACAGCATTTTTGGGGAAGTTACATTTACATTTTACATTTTAGCAGACGCTCTTATCCAGCGCGACTTACAGTAGTGAATGCATACATTTCATACATTTTTTCCGTACTGGTCCCCCGTGGGAATCGAACCCACAACCCTGGCGTCGCAAACACCATGCTCTACCAACTGAGCCACACGGGACCAATATTGAGGTCAGGTCCAATATTGACTATGCACCCAAGAGAGAAAGAGGTTGGGCCATCCAAGAAATGTTTCAGTAAAATATAATATAATATGTAAGGGAAAATGAACGAGGGGCTATGCGTTCTATGGAAAATAATGAACGATGTGGAAGGTGTGTTCCATGATGCGCTAGCAGAGTGGAACTGACCTTCCACGAAGTTCCATTATTTTCCAGAAAACGCATAGAACCCAGAGTTGATTATCCCTTTTATACCATGGCTATAATTTAAGGTAGAAATGTGTTCAACATCCACTGAAGTAGCTAGCAAGTTTACTAGATAGCTACAGTAGTTGTCATGGTAACCAAATCATCAGTCCTAGCTTGCCATTATGAAAATTAAATTCAACAGTAAACAATAATGTTTACAACTCAAACATAGAACACATAACAATGAACTATAGCCATTGAATTCTACCGTGAAAATATACTGTTTGTTATAGGGAAATAATGCACACTCTAGAATGCCCTTCAAGCCAATCAGAAACAAGTATTCAACAATGCCATGGTATAAATAACATTTAGCAGACACTTTTATCCAAAGTGTGAATATGTGAATACATGTTTACGTATGGGTGGTCCGTGAATCGAACCCAATATCCTGGCATTGCGATGCTCTATCAAGATGTATGACAGGGTTATAAATGCTTTGTGAAGCCTCAATTTAATATGATTCATAAGGCCTTTATTAAGCAGTGCTTATGCCACCCTTTGTAAAGCACAGGTTCAAGTCATATGTGACCTAGTGAGTTATGTCACATGACTTACGGGTATAGTTGATTTGTAACACATATATGTAGTATTTATGAAGGCTTCATGAAGTCTTTATGAGCTGCATGTAATTTAAAGCCGGACCCTATTTGTCATGGTAGCAGACTCTATTGCTACCCTTATTTGACATGTCTTTAACCAAAGCCTAAAAGAGTGTGTCCACTACCTAAAAACACTAATGCACCCTTTACTGGCTCGAACAGCCGCCCAATCAGTTTGTTGTTAGTAAACTGATGGAGAGAATAGTGGTTGAGCAAATACAATGTCATTTTTTATGAAAGACCAAGTTAACAACTGACTTTCAGCATGCATATAGGGAACGACACTCAACTTGTACTGCACTGACTCATATGACTGATGATTCACTAAAATACTGATAGTTGGAGCTGTATTGTTAGATTTCAGTGCAGCCTTTGATGTTATTGACCATAATTTGCTATTGACAAAACAGACTTGTTATGGCTTTAAATCACCTGCCATCACAAGGTTAGAGAATCACTTATCCAATATAACTCAGAGTATTCTTCAATAGAAGCTTCTCTAGTCATATTGACAAAGTTGTTGTGAAGATGGGAGAGGTATGTCTGTTATAAAAAGATGTTCTGCAGTTTTGACACAAAGATCAACTGTACTAGTTGTTCAGGCTCTGATCTTGTCCCGTCTTAATTACCATACGGTAATATGGTAAGGTGCAGCAAATAAAGACCTAGCAAAGCTGCAGCTGGCTTAAAACAAAGCAGCATACCTTGCTCTTAACTACACACACAGAACTAACATAAACAACATGCATGATAGTCTTTCATGGTTGAGGAGAAATGAAATACTTATCTTCTAGTCTTTTTAAGAAACATTTGTTTATTGAAAATGCCTAACCACTTGTATAATCTATTTGCATACACTTCAAACGGACACACAGTGCCTTCAGAAAGTATTCATAATCCTTGATTTATTCCACATTTTGTTTTGTTACAGCCTGAATTCAAAATTGAATAAAAAAAATTACCCATCTACACACAATACCCCAGCATATGTGGGAACTCCTTCAAGACTTTTGGTAATGCATTCCAGGTTAAGCTGGTTGAGAAAATGCCAAGAGTGTGCAAAGCTGTCATCAAGGCAAAGGGTGGCTACTTCGAAGAATCTCAAATAGAAAATATATACTGCTCAAAAAAATAAAGGGAACACTTAAACAACACAATGTAACTCCAAGTCAATCACACTTCTGTGAAATCAAACTGTCCACTTAGGAAGCAACACTGATTGACAATAAATTTCACATGCTGTTGTGCAAATGGAATAGACAACAGGTGGAAATGATAGGCAATTAGCAGGACACCCCCAATAAAGGAGTGGTTCTGCAGGTGGGGACTACAGACCGCTTCTCAGTTCCTATGCTTCCTGGCTGATGTTTTGGTCACTTTTGAATGCTGGCGGTGCTTTCACTCTAGTGGTAGCATGAGACTGAGTCTACAACCCACACAAGTGGCTCAGGTAGTGCAGCTTTTCCAGGATGGCACATCAATGCGAGCTGTGGCAAGAAGGTTTGCTGTGTCTGTCAGCGTAGTGTCCAGAGCATGGAGGCGCTACCAGGAGACAGGCCAGTACATCAGGAGACGTGGAGGAGGCCGTAGGAGGGCAACAACCCAGCAGCAGGACCGCTACCTCCGCCTTTGTGCAAGGAGGAGCAGGAGAAGCACTGCCAGAGCCCTGCAAAATGACCTCCAGCAGGCCACAAATGTGCATGTGTCTGCTCAAACGGTCAGAAACAGACTCCATGAGAGTCGTATGAGGGCCCGACGTCCACAGGTGGGGGTTGTGCTTACAACCCAACACCGTGCAGGACGTTTGGCATTTGCCAGAGAACACCAAGATTGGAAAATTCACCACTGGCGCCCTGTGCTCTTCACAGATGAAAGCAGGTTCACACTGAGCACGTGACAGACGTGACAGAGTCTGGAGACGCCGTGGAGAACGTTCTGCTGCCGGCAACATCCTCCAGCATGACCGGTTTGGTGGTGGGTCAGTCATGGTGTGGGGTGGCATTTCTTTGGGGTCCGCACAGCCCTCCATGTGCTCGCCAGAGGTAGCCTGACTGCCATTAGGTACCGAGATGAGATCCTCAGACCCCTTGTGAGACCATATGCTGGTGCGGTTGGCCCTGGGTTCCTCCTAATGCAAGACAATGCTAGACCTCATGTGGCTGGAGTGAGTCAGCAGTTCCTGCAAGAGGAAGGCATTGACGCTATGGACTGGCCCGCCCGTTCCCCAGACCTGAATCCAATTGAGCACATCTGGGACATCATGTCTCGCTCCATCCACCAATGCCACGTTGCACCACAGACTGTCCAGGAGTTGGTGGATGCTTTAGTCCAGGTCTGGGAGGAGATCCCTCAGGAGACCATCCGCCACCTCATCAGGAGCATGCCCAGGCGTTGTAGGGAGGTCATACAGGCACGTGGAGGCCACACACACTACTGAGCCTCATTTTGACTTGTTTTAAGGACATTACATCAAAGTTGGATCAGCCTGTAGTGTGGTTTTCCACTTTAATTTTGAGTGTGACTCCAAATCCAGACCTCCATGGGTTGATAAATTGGATTTCCATTTATTATTTTTGTGTGATTTTGTTGTCAGCACATTTAACTATGTAAAGAAAAAAGTATTTAATAAGATTATTTCTTTCATTCAGATCTAGAATGTGTTGTTTAAGTGTTCCCTTTATTTTTTTGAGCAGTATATAACTATTTCTATTTATTATTTTGAATTTAATGTAATATGTTTTCTATAACTCTTCTGTACTTTGTCATGCATTTGTATTATTTATGTTTACCCCAGAAAGAGTAGCTGCTGCATGTGCAGTAGCTAACGGGGATCCTAATAAACTAAAATAAAATAAAATAAAATAATACAGGCCAGTCGACATGCACCAACCACTCCACCTACTTCCTTAGGTAGTACATCTGCACTCACTATATGCACCACCCCAGACATAACTCCTTTGATAGGCGCTTTGCTTTGAAGATCCATACACAAGACATTCCACAATGCACACCTTTACTGTTCCTCAGACAGACAAAAAATCTAAATAAGCCCACTTCTTGTGACTCTCACTGACGCCAATTCATCCAACTCTTCCATGACATTTATCGAGACTTCAAACGAATCTCCCAGGTTACATTGGTCCAAAACCCTCACTCAGACTAAAAACTAGTCTAGGTGTTTCCTAGTTTCCACCACAACTTTACTCGTTTCCTTTCTTCTTCTCCACTGTAACCCAGGAGAGGCTATACAGACACGCCTGGTTCCCAAATGAATATTTTATGTCGCACAGCGAGAGCCAGTGGAAACGAACTGAGACAGCGCAGTCAGATCAGTCAGTCATCCTGATGAGCCTTTCCAAAATAGCTAATTCATGCTTGTGCTAGAAACTTCAGAGAAAATGTGAACTTGTCTGCCGATGTTGGGAATGCCGTAGCAGTACATTTTTGGTGAAAATCATTACAATAAACATGATTTAGCTGTCACCCTAGCCCGATATTGGCTACTCTATCTAGCAACTTCACTCTCCTTACTGCAGCAAGCGGGTGCGAAGGACACCGTGCCCCATGTTGTTGTGTTGAGGGCTTACACGTTATTTCTAGAGCTATTCAACCTGTTCCTGGACCAACAGGTGAAGTTATGACAGTGTGACAGTGCCCCTGAAATCGAAATGGATGGCTAGAGAGTAACGTTATCTGGATAAATGTATGGTTATAGCGTGTCATCCCCGTTATTTGCAAGAGGAAGCGACGCAGGTACAGAGGAGAAAGAGCCGGATGCTTGGTCAGGACCCGAAAAAGGTGAGTGGAAAAGCTGCCGTTACCGTCAATACTACTCGCCAACGTGCAATCATTAAACAATAAAGTAGACAAGGTTCGATCACGAATATCCTACCAACGGGACATCAAAAACTGTAATATCCTATGTTTCACGGAATCGTGGCTGAATGACGACATGGAATTTCAACTAGCGGGATACACGCTGCACCGGCAAGATAGAACAGCACACTCCGGTAAGACGAGGGGGGGGCGGTCTGAGCATATTTGTAAACAACAGCTGGTGCATGAAATCTAAGGACGTCTCTAGATTTTGCTCGCATGAAGTAGAGTATATTGTGATAAATTGCAGGCCACACTACTTGCCTAGAGAGTTTTCAGCTATACTTTTCGGGGCTGTTTATTTACCACCACAGACAGATGCTGGCACTAAGACAGCACTCAGTCAGCTAGCTGTATAAGGAAATAAGCAAACAGGAAACCACTCTCCCAGAAGGCGGTGCTCCTAGTGGCCGAAGACTTTAATGCAGGGAAACTTAAATCAGTTCTACCAAATTTCCATCAACATGTTAAATGTGCAACCAGAGGGAAAAAAATTCTAGATCACCTGTACTCCACACACAGAGACGCGTACAAAGCTCTCCCTCGCCCTCCATTTGGTAAATCCGACCACAACTCTATCCTCCTGATTCCTGCCTACAAGCAAAAATTCAACCAGGAAGCATCAGTGACTCGGTCTATAAAAAAGTGGTCAGATGAAGCAGATGCTAAACTACAGGACTGTTTTGCTATCACAGACTGGAACATGTTCTGGGATTCTTCCAATGACATTGAGGAGTACACCACATCAGTCACTGGCTTTATCAATAAGTGCATCGAGGACGTCATCCCCACAGTGACTGTACGTTCATACCCCAACCAGAAGCCATGGATTACAGGCAACATTCGCACTAAACTAAAGGGTAGAGCTGCCACTTTCAAGGTGCGGGACTCTAACCCGGAAGCTTACAAGAAATCCTGCTATGCCCTGCGACGAACCATCAAACAGGCAAAGCGTCAACACAGGGCTAAGATTGAATCATAATACACCGGCTCCGACGCTCGTCTTATGTGGCAGGGCTTGCAAACTATTACAGACTACAAAGGGAAGCACAGCCGCGAGCTGCCCAGTGACACGAGCCTACCAGACGAGCTAAATCACTTCTATGCTCGCTTCGAGGCAAGCAACACTGAGGCATGCATGAGAGCATCAGCTGTTCCGGACAACTGTGTGATCACGCTCTCCGTAGCCAACGTGAGTAAGACCTTTAAACAGGTCAACATACACAAGGCTGCAGGGCCAGACGGATTGCCAGGACGTGTGCTCTGGGCATGTGCTGACCAACTGGCAGGTGTCTTCACTGACATTTTCAACATGTCCCTGATTGAGTCTGTAATACCAACATGTTTCAAGCAAACCACCATAGTCCCTGTGCCCAAGAACACAAAGGCAACCTGCCTAAATGACTACAGACCCGTAGCACACACGTCCGTAGCCATGAAGTGCTTTGAAAGGTTGGGAATGGCTCACATCAACACCATTATGCCAGAAACCCTAAACCCACTCCAATTTGCATACCGCCCAAACAGATCCACAGATGATGCAATCTCTATTGCACTCCACACTGCCCTTTCCCACTTGGACAAAAGGAACACTTATGTGAGAATGCATTGACTACAGCTCAGCGTTCAAAACCATAGTACCCTCAAAGCTCATCACTAAGCTAAGGATCGTGGGACTAAACACCTCCCTCTGCAACTGGATCCTGGACTTCCTGACAGGCCGCCCCCAGGTGGTGAGGGTAGGTAGCAACACATCTGCCATGCTGATCCTCAACACTGGAGCTCCCCAGGGGTGCGTACTCAGTCCCCTCCTGAACTCCCTGTTCACCCACGACTGCATGGCCAGGCATGACTCCAACACCATCTTTAAGTTTACAGTCGACACAACAGTGGTAGGCCTGATCACCGACAATGACGAGACAGCCTATAGGGAGGAAGTCAGAGACCTGGCCGGTTGGTGCCAGAATAACAACCTATCCCTCAACGTAACCAAGACTAAGGAGATTATTGTGGACTACAGGAAAAGGAGGACTGAGCACGCCCCCATTCTCATTGACGGGGCTGTAGTGGAGTAGGTTGAGAGCTTCAAGTTCCTTGGTGTCCACATCACCAACAAACTAGAATGGTCCAAACACACCAAGACAGTCATGAAGAGGGCACGACAAAGCCTATTCCCCCTCAGGAAACTAAAAAGATTTGTCATGGGTCCTGAGATCCTTAAAAGGTTCTACAGCTGCAACATCGACAGCATCCTGACTGGTTGCATCACTGCCTGGTACGGCAATTGGTCGGCCTCCGACCGCAAGGCACTACAGAGGGTAATGCGTACGGCCCAGTACATCACTGGGGCTAAGCTGCCTGCCATCCAGGACCTCTACACCAGGTGGTGTCAGAGGAAGGCCCTAAAAATTGTCAAAGACCCCAGCCACCCCAGTCATAGACTGTTCTCTCTACTACCACATGGAAAGCGGTACCGGAGTGCCAAGTCTAGGACAAAAAGGCTTCTCAACAGTTTTTACCCCCAACCATAAGACTCCTGAACAGGTAATCAAATGGCTACCCGGACTATTTGGACTATATCACATACTAATGCTATGTTAGCATGGGCAGAATATGAAAAGTTGACTGCAAGCAAATGCTCCCTCTCAGCCTCCTTAAATGCAGAAAACAAAAAATTTGTGAGGGAAAGTAGAGAGTACATTAAAACTATTGGAGAAACCCTACTCCTCACAGCTACGCAAAACATTGCACAGAGAGCATATAATGAAATGGAAGGTCAGATTAAAGGACACGTCCTCTCTATTATGGAACTGCTAGCCAAGCATGATCACACGGTCAAAAGATAAACGACAAGTCAAAGAAATGCAACATACTTTGGGCATAGTACACAAAACAAAATAATTGATTGCCTGGCTGAAATGGTCCGCACCTCAATAATTAGTGAAGTTGCTTACTTCACTAATTACTTAACTATTCTAACTTCCGCAACGCATATAAGGCCCTCCCGCGCCCCCCTTTCGGAAAAGCTGACCACGACTCCATTTTGTTGCTCCCAGCCTATAGACAGAAACTAAAACAGGAAGCATCTGTGCTCAGGTCTGTTCAACGCTGGTCCGACCAATCGGATTCCACGCTTCAAGATTGCTTCGATCACGTGGACTGGGATATGTTCCGCATAGCATCGAACAACAACATTGATGAATACGCTGATTCGGTGAGCGAGTTTATTAGCAAGTGCATTGGTGATGTTGTACCCACAGCGTCTATTAAAACATTCCCCAACCAGAAACCGTGGATTGGTGGCAGCATTCGCGTGCAAAACTGAAAGTGTGAACCACTGCTTTTAATCATGGCAAGGTGACCGGAAACATGACCGAATACAAACAGTGCAGCTATTCCCTCTGCAAGGCAATCAAACAAGCTAAGCGTCAGAATAGAGACAAAGTAGAGTCGCAATTCAACAGCTCAGACATGAGAGGTATGTGGCAGGGTCTACAGTCAATCACAGACTACAAAAGAAAAACCAGCCCCATCGTGGACCACGATGTCTTGCTCCCAGACAATTTAAAAAACTTCTTTGCTCGCTTTGAGGACAATACAGTGCCACTGACACGGCCCGCTACCAAAACCTGCGGGCTCTCCTTCACTGCAACCAATGTGAATAAAACATTTAAACGTGTTAAACCTCGTAAGGCTGCAGGCCCAGACGGCATCCCCAGCCGCGACCTCAAAGCATGCGCAAACCAGCTGGCTGGTGTGTTTACGGACATATTCAATAAATCCTTATCCCAGTCTGCTGTTCCCACATGCTTCAACAGGGCCACCATTGTTCCTGTTCCCAAGAAAGCTAAGGTTACTGAGCTAAATGACTACCGCCCCGTAGCACTCACTTCCGTCATCATGAAGTGCTTTGAGAGACTAGTCAAGGACCATATCACCTCCACCCTGCCTGACACCCTAGACCCACTCTAATTTTCTTACCGCCACAATAGGTCCACAGACGACGTAATCGCAATCACACTGCACACTGCCCTAACCCATCTGGACAAGAGGAATACCTATGTAAGAATGCTATTCATCAACTACAGCTCAGCATTTAACACCATAGTACCCTCCAAACTCGTCATTAAGCTCGAGACCCTGGGTCTCGACCCCGCCCTGTGCAACTGGGTCCTGGACTTCCTGACGGGCCGCCCCCAGGTGGTGAGGGTAGATAACATCTCCACCCCGCTGACCCTCAACACTGGGGCCCCACAAGGGTGCGTTCTCAGCCCTCTCCTGTACTCCCTGTTCACCCATGACTGCGCGGCCATGCACACCTCCAACTCAATCATCAAGTTTGCAGACGACACTACAGTGGAAGGCTTGATTACCAACAACGACGAGACGGCCTACAGGGAGGAGGTGAGGGCCCTCGGAGTGTGGTGTCAGGAAAATAACCTCACACTCAATGTCAACAAAACAAAGGAGATGATCGTGGTCTTCAGGAAACAACAGAGGGAGCATCCCCCTATCCACATCGACGGGACAGTAGTGGAGAAGGTCGGAAGATTTCAGTTCCTTGGCGTACACATCATGGACAAACTGAAATGGTCCACCCACACAGACAGCGTGGTGAAGAAGGCGCAGCAGCGCCTCTTCAACCTCAGGAGGCTGAAGAAATTTGGCTTGTCACCAAAAACACTCACAAACTTTTACAGATGCACAATTGAGAGCATCCTGTCGGGCTGTATCACCGCCTGGTACGGCAACTGCTCCGCCCACCACAAGGCTCTCCAGAGGGTAGTGAGGTCTGCACAACGCATCACCGGGTGCAAACTACCTGCCCTCTAGGACACCTACACCACCCGATGTCACAGGAATGCCAAAAAGATAATCAAGGACAACAACCACCCAAGCCACTGGCTGTTCACCCCGCTATCATCCAGAAGGCGAGGTCAGTACAGGTGCACCAAAGCTGGGACCGAGAGACTGAAAAACAGCTTCTATCTCAAGGACATCAGACTGTTAAACAGCCATTACTAACATTAAGGGGCTGCTGCCAACATACTGACTCAACTCTAGCCACTTTAATAATGGAAAAATTGATGTAATAAATGTATCACTAGCCACTTTAAACAATGCCACTTTATATAATGTTTACATACCCTACATTACTCATCTCATATGTATATACTGTACTCTGTACCATCTACTGCATCTTGCCTGTGCCGTTCGGCCATCACTCATTCATATATTTTTATGTACATATTCTTATTCATTCCTTTACACTTGTGTGTATAAGGTAGTTGTTGTGAAATTGTTAGATTACTTGTTAGATATTACTGCATGGTCGGAACTAGAAGCACAAGCATTTCGCTACACTCACATTAACATCTGCTATCCATGTGTATGTGACAAATAAAATTTGATTTGATTTGAAGTGAGGCTTTCAGCATTATGGTCAATGACACCAAAGACAAAGCACCTGGATGCTGCAGCACTTTCACAGAAAATGTTACAAATACTGCAGAAGTATGGCCTAGACTACAGAAACCACCTAGTATGGCAAGCATATGATGGTGCCTGTCATGAGTGGAAAGAACACAGGTGTGGAAGCACACATTAAATCAGAGGCCCCATTAGCTTTTTATGTTTACTGCAATTTAGTATTAGTTAACAGTGTGAAATGCATCCCTGAAGCCTATTGTTCCTTTTCTCTTTTGCAGAAACTGTATGTCTTTGTGTCAGGGTCATATGTGCACCAAAGGTGGCTAGAGGTACAGAGGGAGATGTTTCAGGGGGCCTCGAGAGAGAGAGTTGCAAAGGCTGATAGAGACACGGTGGGCATGTAGGTACAATGCTTGCAAGACAGTGTGGGACTGACTGCCAGCATTCATACATCTACTGAAAGAAATATCTGAAGAGAGAAATGGTGACAGAGCTGTAGAGGAAAGAGGTCTATTAACCCAAAAATATCTAAAGTTTGTTGGCCTCTTGTAACATTCACCAATGTTTTTGTGAGATAAAACATCTGTCAGATATTTTACAGTCCCCACATCAATTTGGGCATGGCTGTTGCCCTTGTTGATTCTCTTGTTGACACATTGAACAGTTTTAGAGAGGGATCACTCTTTAATGAGATTTGGGACAATAATGTGACCCTTGCCGAGCAATGCAACATCGGTGTTGCACCTCCAGGCATTCCAGGGCGTCAGGTCACACCAAGCTCTAGGCTTGAGGGGTATTGCATTTCCACTCCAATAGTTCTAAGACAGGTCAGCACAGATAAGGAGTAATTCTGGGTAGGTTCATTCATTCCAATTATTGACGCGCTTTTCTAAAGAAAATTGTGTCATAATGCAAGGGATACAAGCCTTGACTCCCTGCAGTCCCACATTTTGTGAGAAAAATGTAGTGTTTCCATTTGCCTCACAATACAACTGCAGCACTGAGGATCTAGAATATGAGATCCCTCAGCATAAGCAAATTCTTGATAGCAAGCAAACTGGTGGCTTGGAAACACCAACCAGTTTAATAGAGCTCACAGTCTTCCTTGAGCCTTAAAGGGAGATGCTCCACGAAATGTTAAACTTTGCAAAATTGCACTTGCATTACCTGTGAGCACAGTTTTTCTGTGCTAAAGTTAATCAAGACTGTCTTGAGAAATACAATGAGTGACGAGCGATTGAGCAATTTGGCGGTGTTAAGTGTAGAGTCAAGAAGGGCTAGGGCCAAAAATCTTGAGGATTTTGTGGATCTGTTTGCCAAAAGACATAGCAACAGGCGAATAAAGATGTATGGAAAAGAATGTAGCCTAATAAAGCAGGGATATGAATAGGTTGTGAGTAGGCTATAGTAAAATGTACATTGTCCATGATAATGCTTTTTTGGTTTTTCATTTTTGGACAGATATAATATTTTTGTTTACAAAAATACACAGCAACAGCCGAATAAAGCTGTATTGAAAATAATTGGAGGCCTCTGCATGGTGTTTTAAAACTTGAGTAGGCTTGTTCCTAGTAAATGTTTTGTTCCTTACAATCAATGTAGTCCTTCAAATTAAAGCTGTATATTTGTTTTTTTAAGGAAAAGGACAACTAGCCTATTTGGAGAACAATGAATCGACTAACACATGTACATCCAGATACATAACACATTAAAACAGGATTGTTGTGGAACTCAAAATGTTAACTGTACAGGTATTAGTCTATGTACATAAGATAATTAGTAACAGTAACTGTAAAATAAGAAACCAAAGTATATCAGTATGCGATTCCTTAACTCTCATATTGACATAATTTTCAACCTTCCTATATACTACAACAGCATAATAGAATTCCTGAAATTCAGTTATGGCTTTGGTTTTGGTGTGCCACCCCAAGATTTTCAGTGGCCCCATCTGGCCACCCTTATGAAAAATATCTGGGGGCCCCACTGCAGAAGAGTGGAGGCTGTTATAGCAGCAAAGGGGGACCAACTGTCAGGAACTCAAAGCAGCAGGAGGGGTTAAGTCAAGCGCAGGAGACCAAGGTCCGTGAACACACGTTTAATAGGCAACAGTCCAAAACTGCCAACAACATGTAAGGCAGGTGCGAAAATACAATAACAGTAAGAGCCCGAAAACAGAGTAGGGTCGCAGCCCAGGAAAACTCGTATGCCTTAACACACAAAAATGCAGAAGGAATGCCTAAACCCTAACCTAACCAGACAAAAACAATCCCGCACAATCCCCAAACCTAAACAGACAGACTAAATAACCCCCCCACTAACGATCTAACACAATACAGGTGCACACATAAACCAGACCACACCAAAAGAAAATGAAAAGAGGATCGGTGGCAGCTAGTAGGCCTGCGACGACGACCGCCGAGTGCCGCCCGAACGAGGAGAGGCGCCACCTTCAGTCGACGTTGTGACACCAACTCCATATTAATACCCATTATTTTGGCATGAGATGTTCAACGAGCAGGTGTCCGCATACTTTTGGTCATGTAGTGTAGATCGAATGCGTGATACACTCCGGAATTATCAGAAGTCATTCATAAAAGAGATGATGCTTGGGCTTAAAATGTATCACCCCAATTCAAGGCTTCCTTGTCTAGCTAAGATTCTTGAATCCTTGGTAAATGTACAACACTGCTCTCTTTTTATCTGAGAAATGTATTTTGAATATAACGTAATTGTCTGTATCATTTCCAATCCTCCATATATTTTAAAGAGAAAGGAGGACCAAGGTACTCTTCATATAATTGATTAAAATGCCTTTATTAGTATGGCATGTTCAATAGAAACAATGTTTAAAAAAACCGACGCGTTTCAGCTGCATGGCCTTCGTCAGAGAGTACAAAGAAATAATACAATGTTCTCTTTTTAACAGCTTTTCCAATTAGCCCTAATTTGAAGAGGGAGTGGTTACAAAATTGATTGGGCACACCTAGTAAACAATACTATACAAACTTTAAAGTGAAATACTGTAGCTATGTTATCATAATTGATTGATTGAACTATTGTAGCAATGTTATCATAATTGATTGATTTGCACTTTTCACAGCAAAGTACGTTCATCTCTAGGAGACAGAACGCGTCTCCTTCCTGAGCAGTATGACGGCTGCGTGGTCCCATGGTGTTTATACTTGCGTACTATTGTTTGTACATATGAACATGGTACCTTCAGGTGTTTGGCCTGTGGGTAAGGTTTATGACCCCCCCCCATAAATACCTTTCTCCCTTCCCCTCTCTGACCCTACTGAAGGACTTGAATAGCCTGTGTTAAATATAGAGAGTCTGGGAACATCAAACAAATGGGGGAAAAGGAACCATATTTTGGTAATAAAACCAGTTGGAAATATGCTTGGGAACGTAATGAGTATGTATGTCAGTTCGGTTGTCATCTGAGACATTATGACTGATGACAGGACGACATAAACTGTACCTGAGAAAGTATACACCCTCTAGTATCAGAGTAACATGGAATTGTTATGCAATTGAAATGTTTGATATTGAAATTGTTTGTTAGGAGATTAAATGTAATTTTAGCTTCCAAATGAGAGAATTGGGTTTTCATAAGGAAAGTGCCCTGCTTGATCAGTGGCCCACCCCTGTGAAGAGACAGGGGTTATAAACGATGAAACACCTCCTTCCCCCTCTCCACTATATAAGCCTTTGATGAAAAGATAACCAGTGGTAAATTACTCCCAAGGATGAACCAGACTTTTGGAGGTCTACAATTATTTTTCTGAGGTCTTGGCTGATTTCTTTTGATTTCCCCATGATGTCAAGCAAAGAGGCACTGAGTTTGAAGGTAGGCCTTGAAATACATCCACAGGTAAACCTCCAATTGACTCAAATGATATCAATTAGCCTATCAGAAGCTTCTAAAGCCATGGTATCCTTTTCTGGGATTTTCCAAGCTGTTTAAAGGCACAGTCAACTTAGTGTATGTAAACTTCTGACCCACTGGAATTGTGATACAGTGAATTATAAGTGAAATAATCTGTCTGTAAACAATTGTTGGAAAAATGACTTGTGTCATGCTCAAAGTAGATGTCCTAACCGACTTGCCAAAACTATAGTTTGTTAACAAGAAACTTGTGGAGTGGTAGAAAAACAAGTTTTAATGACTCCAACCTAAGTGTATGAAAACTTCCGACTTCAACTGTTTATATAGGAGATACAATCTTCCCAGCTCTGCAGATTTTGCTGCGAGGAGGCAGAGTCATTAGATCATTTATTTTGGTACTATCCATATGTAGATAATTTTTGGTCACAGATCCAGCAATGTCTGAAGAATTGCAACATTTACCTAGAGTTAACACTGCAGATAGCAATACTGGGTGACTTGAAAAGTCATAGTCAATTGGTCAATACATTTTCTCTCGATTGCTTAAACACAAAAACGGGTTCCTGTAGCACAAAAACCCATACCCTTGTAGTGGTATTTATTAGAGAGGGGTAAAGATAAAGATTTTGTTGGGGCGCCAGGCAGGTATTAACCATGCCTAAAGGAAAAGAGTAGAATACAGAGAGTGTAGATCGAATGCGTGATACACTCCGGAATTATCAGACCCACACACATCAGCAGAAGAGACTGCCAAGAGTGAAGCCTGTTTACCAGAAAGCCAGTAGAGAGAAAAGGTAACACACATAAAACACACGTCACAGGTCAGGGGTGTGTTAACTGAGTGTTATCTGTGTGTTAACTGACTTGCCTAGTTAAATAACAGTTAAGATCAAATTCTTATTTTACAATGACAGCCTACCCCAGACAAACTCGCCCTATGGGACGCCACCCTATGGGACTCCCGATCACGGCCGGTTTTGATACAGACCAGGATCGAACCAGGGTTAGGGTTAATAAGAATTTGTACTTAACTGACTTGCCTAGTTAAAAAATAAAGGTTAAATAATAATTTTAAATAAGCACTGAGATGCAGTGCCTTCCACTGCTGCGCCACTCAGGAGCCCAAAAAAGTGTTCAACAGCCATGTAAATTTCGGCTCTAATATGGTGCTTTATAAATATACATATTTAACTGACTCATTTTAATCAAATAAAGTAAGACATGTATCATGTAAAAAAAAAAATACACTGCTTAAAAAAATAAAGGGAACACTAAAATAACACATCCTAGATCTGAATGAATTAAATAATCTTATTAAATACTTTTTTCTTTACATAGTTGAATGTGCTGACAACAATATCACACAAAAAATAATCAATGGAAATCCAATTTATCAACCCATGGAGGTCTGGGTCTGGAGACACACTCAAAATTAAAGTGGAAAACCACACTACAGGCTGATCCAACTTTGATGTAATGTCCTTAAAACAAGTCAAAATGAGGCTCAGTAGTGTGTGTGGCCTCCACGTGCCTGTATGACCTCCCTAGAACGCCTGGGCATGCTCCTGATGAGTCTGGGATCTCCTCCCAGACCTGGACCAAAGCATCCGCCAACTCCTGGACAGTCTGTGGTGCAACGTGGCATTGGTGGATGGAGCGAGACATGATGTCCCAGATGTGCTCAATTGGATTCAGGTCTGGGGAACGGGCGGGCCAGTACATAGCGTCAATGCCTTCCTCTTGCAGGAACTGCTGACTCACTCCAGCCACATGAGCTCTAGCATTGTCTTGCATTAGGAAGAACCCAGGGCCAACCGCACCAGCATATGGTCTCACAAGGGGTCTGAGGATCTCATCTCGGTACCTAATGGCAGTCAGGCTACCTCTGGCGAGCACATGGAGGGCTGTGCGGCCCCCCAAAGAAATGCCACCCCACACCATGACTGACCCACAGCCAAACCGGTCATGCTGGAGGATGTTGCAAGCAGCAGAACATTCTCCACGGCGTCTCCAGACTCTGTCACGTCTGTCACATGTGCTCAGTGTGAACCTGCTTTCATCTGTGAAGAGCACAGGGCGCCAGTGGCAAATTTGTCAATCTTGGTGTTCTCTGGCAAATGCCAAACGTCCTGCACAGTGTTGGGCTGTAAGCACAACCCCCACCTGTGGACGTTGGGCCCTCATATCACCCTCATGGAGTCTGTTTCTGATCGTTTGAGCAGACACATGCACATTTGTGGCCTGCTGGAGGTAATTTTGCAGGGCTCAGGCAGTGCTCCTCCTGCTCCTCCTTGCACAAAGGCGGAGGTAGCGGTCCTGCTGCTGGGTTGTTGCTCTCCTACGGCCTCCTCCACATCTCCTGATGTACTGGCCTGTCTCCTGGTAGCGCCTCCATGCTCTGGACACTACGCTGACAGACACAGCAAACCTTCTTGCCACAGCTCGCATTGATGTGCCATCCTGGATAAGCTGCACTACCTGAGCCACTTGTGTGGGTTGTAGACTCCGTCTCATGCTACCACTAGAGTGAAAGCACCGCCAGCATTCAAAAGTGACCAAAACATCAGCCAGGAAGCATAGGAACTGAGAAGTGGTCTGTGGTCACCACCTGTAGAACCACTCCTTTATTGGGGGTGTCTTGCTAATTGCCTATAATTTCCACCTGTTGTCTATTCCATTTGCACAACAGCATGTGACATTTATTGTCAATCAGTGTTGCTTCCTAAGTGGACAGTTTGATTTCACAGAAGTGTGATTGACTTGGAGTTACATTGTGTTGTTTAAGTGTTTTCCTTTATTTTTTTGAGCAGTGTATATAAAAAGAATCTGCAATATCATTGAAAACAGCACAGTTGCTGACTGCATTGTTTGACAATGGCCACGCGGGGGCGCCACATTGCCTCTTGTTCCAAGTTTCATCAAGGTAATACTCGGGAATCTACTGAGGTTGGAGGATTTACTGTTATTATGGAGAATCGAGAGACTGGGTGTCATAGTGAGATTCTGCTGCATCCCTGCCCATTCGAGTGTGCAAGGGAATTAAATTGTAGACCAGATAGCCAAAAGGACTTATAAAACTATACTGAACAAAAATGTAAACGCAACATGCTACAATTTCAATGATTTTACTGAGTTACAGTTCATATAGTAAAGTCAATGAAAATAAATTCATTAGGCCCTAATCTACGGATTTCTCATGACTGAGCAGGGTTGCAGCCATGGGTGGGCCTGGGAGGGCATAGTCCCACCCAATGGGGAGCCAGGCCCAGCCAATAAGAATTTGTTTTTCCACACAAAAGTGCTTTATTACAGACAGAAATACTCCTCAGTTTCAACAGCTGTCTGGGTGGCTGGTTTCAGACGATCCAGCAGGTGAAGAAGCCGGATGTGGAGGTCCTGGGCTGGCGTGGTTACACGTGTTCTGCGGTTGTGAGGCCGGTTGGACGTACTGCCAAATTCTTTAAAATGACATTGGAGGCGGCTTATGGTAGAGAAATGAACATTCTCTGGCAACAGCTCTGGTGGACATTCCTGCAGTCAACATGCCAATTGCACGCTCCCACAACTTGAGACATCTGTGAGATTGTGTTGTGACAAAACTTCACATTTTAGAGTGCCATTTTACTGTCACCAAGACAAGGTGCAACTTTGTAATGATCATACTGTTTAATCAGCTTCTTGATATGCGACACCTGTCAGGTAGATGGATTATCTTGGCAAAGTTAAATGCTCACTAACGGGGATGTAAACACATTTGTGCACAACATTTGAGAGAAATAAGCTTTTTGTGTATATGGAACATTTCTGGGATCTTTTATTTCAGCTCATGATATAAGGGACCAACACTTTACATGTTGCGTTATTACATTTTTGTTCATTATTGATATTCATGTTCAATTGGGTAGAGGTGAGGCCAAATTTAAGATCAGAGCCATTTTGATAGCTGTGTGGCAGAAGAGATGGGACTGAACCCAAGGGCCAGCATTTATATGCCCTCCAAAGAAAGGTGGACCGAGATTCAAAAGGTCAGATAAGGAAGGAAGAGGTGGTTTTTGCTTGATTGTGACTAGGGCATTGTACATTGAACTCTCAGTACATCTGGCAAGTATGTGAATGGTTTGTGTCTAGAGTGTATGGTTGATGAAACGGTGGAGCTGTTATATTGTTGTAAGTATGTTGAAGAGGAGGAAAGACTGACATGTAGGGTCACGGTGGTTGGACGGGGATGGGGTCTTAGAAGGCTTATTTTCTCAGAAGTACTGAGTTAGGTAGGAGGATTTAGAAATGTGAAGATAATGTTGTAAACCTTGATTAACCACACACTCCAACGCAGTAGGTGACGGCATGTACCTTTAACGTTGGTTTGCAGGCCGCCATTACATCATAGAAGCAGAAGATGATCTACCAAAGGTTTTTTATAACTAAGCCAAGATAGACCAGAGACTGTCGTTACCAATGGGAGCAAATTAATCATAGTGGGCAGAACAAGTAAGGAGGTGGGCATAAGCACGAGCTAGTAAGATCCTATTGGCCCGTTCTAGCATTTATTTGCATATTTTCGTTAGAGAACGCTTACGGTCGTGGTTGATCTGTGGCTGAGGATCGGTCGGAGGCAATGGCGACTGTGCTTGAAACCGAAAATGTGGCAAGTGAAGTGTGTGATAATGAATGGGAAATCGTGAAATCAAAGAATGGAACAAAACAAGCAAATGTTGTGGAAGACAAGAACTGGTCCAATAATGCATTTCTTATTGGGCTGCATTTTTTTTGACAAGGACATTTGGGAAATCCATTTGTAATATTGAGGACTGTGAAGAAAGCAGTGGGAAAGGTGGATCCAATCAAGGTGTCTAGAAGCGGCATTGTTTTGGTTAATTGTGTTGATGAAGAATAGAAGAAGCATGCACTGGATATGGAAAAATTGTCCATGTCAGAAGTAACATGTATTGATCTTCGGAGCAGTGTGCCTGCCAAAGGAGGTAAAGCTGGAGTCTCGCTGGATATACAGTACCAGTCAAAAGCTTGGACAAACCTACTCTTTTAAGGGTTTTTCTTTATTTTTTACTATTTTCTACATTGTCGAATAATAGTGAAGACATCGAAACTATGAAATAACACATATGGAATCATGTAGTAACCAATAAAGTGTTAAACAAATCTAAATTTGTTTGAGATTCTTCAAAGTAGCCACCCTTTGCCTTGATGGCAGCTTTTCACACTCTTGGCATTCTCTCAACCAGCTTCATAAGGTAGTCACCTGGAATGCATTTCAATTAACAGGTGTGCCTTGTTAAAAGTTAACTTGTGGAATTTCTTTCCTTAATGCGTTTGAGCCAATCAGTTGTGTTGTAACAAGTTAGGGGTGGTATACAGAAGATGGCCTTATTTGGTAAAAGACCAAGTCCATATTATGGCAAGAACAGCTCAAAAAAGCAAAGAGAAACAACAGTTTGTCATTACTTTAAGACATGAAGGTGAGTCTATATGGAAAATGTCAAGAACTTTGAAAGTTTCTTCAAGTGCAGTCGCAAAAACCATCAAGCGCTATGTTGAAACACAGGAAAGGAAGACCCAGAGTTACCTCTGCTGCAGAGGATAAGTTCATTAGGAGTTAACAGCCTCAGAAATTGCAGCCCAAATAAATGCTTCACAGAGTTAAAGTAACAGACACATCTCAAAGTCAACTGTTCAGAGGAGACTGTGTGAATCAGGCCTTCATGGTCGAATTGCTGCAAAGAAACCACTACTAAAGGACACCAATAAGAAGACTTGCTTGGGCCAAGAAACATGAGTAATGGACATTAGACCAGTGGAAATCTGCCATTTGGTCTGATGAGTCCAAATTTGAGATTTCTGGTTCCATTTTTGGTCTTTGTGAGACGCAGAGTAGGTGAACGGATCTTCGCATGTATGGTTCCCCCCGTGAAGCATGGAGGAGGAAATGTTCGGGTGCTTTGCTGGTGACATTATCTGTGATTTATTTAGAATTCAAGGCAGACTTAACCAGCATGGCTACCACAGCATTCTGCAGCGATACACCATCCCATCTAGTTTGCGCTTAGTCCCACTAGCGTTTGTTTTTCAACAGGACAATGACCCAACACACTACCAGGCTGTGTAAGGGCTGTTTGACCAAGAAGGAGAGTGATGGAGAGCTGCATCAGATGACCTGGCTCCCACAATCACCTGACCTCAACCCAACTGAGATGGTTTGGGATGAGTTGGACCGCAGAGTGACGGAAAGCAGCCAATAAGTGCTGAGTATCTGGGAACTCCTTCAAGACTGTTGGAAAAACATTTCTCATGAAGCTGGTTGAGAGAATGTGAAGTGTGCAAAGCTGTAATCAAGGTAAAGGGTGACTACTTTGAAGACTAAAATATATTTGGATTAGTTTAACACCCTTTTTGGTTACTACATGATTCCATATGTTTCATAGTTTTGATGTCTTCACTATTATTCTACAATGTAGAAAACAGTAAATATAAAGAAACCCTTGAATGAATGAATGAATGTGTCCAGACTTTTGACTGGTACTGTAGGTGATGAGTACCTTAGTCAGAAAATCCCAGGAGTGGTCAGTGCCCGTCACCTGACCTATATTGTAATTGGAAGGAGGGTGAAAAGCCTGTCTATTGTTTGAGGAGACCACCTGAATATGGGAAGCGTGGATATGTTAGGTATGCAGTGAGAGCTTTTATGTCCAAACCATTACAGTGTGGAAATTTTAAAGGATATGGTCACGGGTCAAATGTTTGCAGACGGGAGAAGTAACAATATTGAAGAATCTCTGAATGGAAAATGTTGCAACTGTGGTGGGGTTCATACTCCGGACTTCCTTGAGTGTCCTATTAGGGTGAAGGAGGTTGAGGTGTAAAAAATCAGGGCTGCGCAGTGGATCTCTTATGTGGAGGCGGTGAAGAGTCGAAAGGGAAAGACGGAAGTGTTGAAGATATGGCGGTGGATGCATTGCAACCAGTTGATGGTGTTAAGTCAATCGGGTGATCTGGATACATTCAGGTGGATTTAAAGCCACAGTGATTAATTGTACAGCACAAGTGTCTCAGTCAAAGAAGCTGGATATCATATCAGCAGCAGAGAAGTTTTTTTGGACTCCAAGATGTATTGATCTTCGGAGCAGTTTTTTTTTGGACTCTACCTCATTTCTCTATTTTTGGGATCCGTATTATCCCCCCGAACAGTAGGTGTCAGAAAGCACATTTTTAATTGTTGCGAACACCGTTATACCATAGAAGAAAAGAACGCTCACTACATAAAGTGCGCGAGTGCAATAACTAAATTCAAGCTTTCAAACCTTCTAAACAACATCGTTTTTAGAAACTTTGGCAAAGGTTAAAGTATACAAAACGCAGTCCACTCAGTTACATTTCTGTTTCCAAAGTGTAATTTTGTATGACATTATTAAATGTTTCATCGATGAGAGAAATGTACAAAATGTCGGCAAAAACCCATCTTCTCCCACTGCCGGCCAATGGGCTTCCTCTAATAACCACATTTGGTTGTGAGTGGAACCGCCAACAGGATGCTTCTTTGGTTGTGAGTGGAACCGCCAACCGGATGCTTCACATTTACACATCCGGTGAAATGTGTGGCTCATTGTTCTGTCTGTGATTTTACTGTGGTGACCTCTTCGTTGCTTATCTACTCTGATCCTCCGTTTTCCAGCCCTGCTTGCGATCAGAGATGCCGGGGTTGGATTCATCGCCTAGTGGGTGCAGTATTTCAACATAATGAGACGTTAACATAGCTAGCTAACAACAAGCGAACGGTTAGCTAATAGCTACGCGAGCACTGTAACTTGTAACGACGTTAAACACAGCCAAGCCAAAGGTTTACCCATCTATCTGTTGTCAACTACTAACCAGATAGTTAACGTTACTATTTTTGTAGTTGATATGAAGACTTTCCATAGGAAACATTGTTAACTAACTTTGCGATGTGCATAAATAATCGAATTGAGATCCAACTAAGGAATGCGTGCAAATAGGAAGACGCGCAATAGCTAGCTACTCTTTTTGTAGCTGATTTGAAGACTTGCATAGTTAACACCTTTCTAACGTATGTGGATGCATAATTTCATTGCGATTCTGCCAATGACTGTAGGTATATGTGAAGGATCTAACTAATGAATAAATGCAAAATGGGAAGATACCCAATAGCTAGGTAACGGTAGTTCGCTAACGTTACATACTCACTGACTTGGCTAAGCAGCATATGGGCTTGCCGTTTTTTTTTTAGTTTTTTTTTATACTTACTAATCAACTTCTGTTGTTTTTAGGCGTTGACAAAACTGTGGAAAACATTGGAAGACTCCCACCTGATTTATTGGCAGAAACAGTAAGGACATCCTGTATCTGTAATTTCTCTTGACATTAATTGAGAAAGATGAGACGCTTGAAATAGTACCATGTCTTTTTCAGCAGTACTGATTGGAGTGATAGGCCAATCCAGAGCCATATACACTGAGTATACCAAACCTTTTAAAACACCTTCCTGATATTGAGTTGCCCGCAGAACAGCCTCAATTCTTCGGGTCATGGACTCCACCAGTTGTCAAAAGTGTTCCACACGGATGCTGGCCTGTGTTGATTCCAATGCTTCCCACAGTTGTCTAGTTGGCTGGAAGTTCTTTGAGTGGTGGATCATTCTTGATACACAGAAACCCAGCAGCGTTGCAGTTCTTGACACAAACTGATGCAGCTGGAACCTACTATCATACCCTGTTCAAAGGAACTTATATTTTTTTGCCTTGCCCATTCACCCTCTGAATGGCTAACTTTCACAATCCATGTCTCAAGGCTTAAAAATCCTTCTTTAACCTGTCTCCTCCCTTTCATCTACACTAATTTGAAGGGGAATTAATAAGTGACATTAATATGGGATCATAGCTTTCACCTGGTCAGTCTGTCATGGAAAGTGCTGGTGTTCTTAATGTTTTGTGTACTCAGAGTTAGGCCAGGTTTTAGAACGGCCGCCATGTTAGCGCCCATATAGAACTTAATTCTCGAAATGTTGGCGACGTAATAACACGAGAGCAACTGACAGGTTCATGGCTAGAAGGGATCCAGCTTTTGTCAAATTAACATCAAAAGTTTATATTTTCTTGTATTTTAGCTAAACCTTGGTTGGACAACAACCAGTGAGATAGCACGGCGCGATATTCAAAACAAAATAATCTCAAAATTAAAATTCAAGTATTATACGGCATTTTAAAGATACTCTACTCGTTAATCCAATCACATTGTCCGATTTCAAAATGGCTTTACGGTGAAAGCAAAACATTACATTATTTTAGCATAGCACCTCAGCAACCAAAAAAAAAGCTTTTTTTTTTTCTTTCCAAGCACGATAGCCATCACAAAACCAGATATACAGCTAAAATTAAGCACAAACCTTTGACAATCTTCATCAGATGACACTCCTAGGACATCATGTTAGACAATACATGCATTTTTTGTTCGATCAAGTTTATATTTATATCCAAAAACCCAATTTTTACATTGGCGCGTGACGTTCAGAAAATGTTTTCTCCCCATAACTTCCGGTGAATAGGCACATTTAATTTACAGAAGAACTCATAAACGTTGACAAAATTTATAACAATTATTTAAAAAATTTGAGATAATCTACTCCTTTATGCAACCACTTTGTCAGATTTCAAAATAACGTTATGGAAAAAGCACATTGTTCAATATTCTGAGTACAGAACTTAGCCTTCAATGCTAAGCTATACAGTTAGCCTACAACCGCGGCGTCGACAAATCTCTAACAATATGTTCGAAATATTTACTTACCTTTGCTGATCTTCGGCGGAATGCACTCGGATGGGCACCCACTTCCACAAGAAATGTTCATTTGTTCTGCAAAGTCCAAATACGTCTGTTTTGTTGACCCATCCAGAACACTTTACAATACCATGTGGCGTGGACGCAAATTCATAGACGAAATGTTCAAAGTTCCATTACCGTTTGTAGAAACACGTCAAACGATGTTTACAATCAATCCTTTAGGTTTTTTTTTTACGTAAAATTGCGATCATTTTACAACCGGGCATTAGCTATTCATCCCAGAAGAAAAATATAAAAACGATAACGTCACGTGCACGCGCATCATAATACACCTCTCCTCAGACTGGCCAATGATTGACTGAGCCAAAATGATCTGCCCGGTAACAGCTGACGGTTGAAACCAGTTCCTAAAGATTGTTGACAGCCAATGGAAGATTTAGGAGGTGTAACGTAAATCCTGTCACTGTAGTTTTTCAAGGGATTCAAAACAAACTACATTTCTAATTTCTCCCACTTCCTGATTCAATTTTTCTCAGGTTTTTTGCCTGCCATATGAGTTCTGTTATACTCACAGACACCATTCAAACAGTTTTAGAACCTTCAGGGTGTTTTCTATTCAAATCTACTAATAATATGCATATTCTATTTTCTGGGTCAGAGTAGTAACCTGTTTAAATTGGGTACGTTTTTCATCCGGCCGTGAAAATACTGCCCCCTAGCCCCTAGAGGACAAACCTTTACCTAACTCCTAACCTGCTACGAAAAGTCAAATCTGATGTAAATTTGACAAACTGGAAATGACCCGCTGTAAACAAGCAAAACAGAGCAGTGAATTTAAGACGTTTTTATTGGTGTCACTGGAATTCTTCATAGGTTGAAGAAAAGAAACAGAACAACACAGAAGGATTAATTATCACTTAGCAATGGCTATGGAGGAGAAATTGTCACTCTCAGAATGTTCAACCGCATTGGCATGACTCACAATGTAAAGACAATGCTACCAAATACTAATTGAGTGTATGTAAACTTATGACCCACTGGGAATGTGATGAAAGAAATAACAGCTGGAATAAATCATTCTCTACTATTATTTCACATTCTTAAAATAAGGTGGTGATCCTAACTGACCTAAGACAGGGAATTTTTACTAGGATTAAATGTCAGGAATTGTGAAACTGAGTTTAAATGTATTTGGCTAAGGTGTATGTAAACTTCCGACTTCAACTGTGTGTATGTGTATATATATATATATATATATATATATATATCTCACATACTCTTTGGTTGAAAAGTTTGGGGTCACTTAGAACTGTTCTTGTTTTTGAAAGAAAATACCATTTTATTTTTTTATTCATTTTAAAATAACATCAAATTAATCAGAAATAGTGTAGACATTGTTAATGCTGTTAATGACTATTGTAGCTGGAAACGGCAGATTTTTAATAGAATATCTACATATGCGTACAGATGCCCATTGTCAGCAACCATCACTCCTGTGTTCCAGTGGTACGTTGTTAGCTAATCCAAGTTTATCATTTAAAAGGCTCGTTGATCGTTAGAAAAACCTTTTGCAATTATGTTAGCACTGCTGAAAACTGTTGTTCTGATTTTAAAAAAGCTATTAAACTGGCCTTCGTTTGACTAGTTGAGTATCTGGAGCATCAGCATTTGTGGGTTCGATTTACAGGCTCAAAATGGCCAGTAACAAAGAGCTTTCTTCTGAAACTCGTCAGTCTATTCTTGTTCTGAGAAATGAAGGCTATTCCATACGAGAAATTGCCAAGAAACTGAAGATCTCATACAACGCTGTGTACTACTCCCTTCACAGAACAGCGCAAACTGGCTCTAACCAGAATAGAAAGAGTGGGAGGCCCCGGTGCACAACTGAGCAAGAGGACAAGTACATTATAGTGTCTAGTTTGTGAAACAGACACCTCGCAAGTTCTCAACTGGCAGCTTCATTAAATAGTACCCACAAAACACCAGTCTCCGTCGACTCCGGGATGCTGGCCTTCTAGGCAGTTGCAACGAAAAAGACATATCTCAGACTGGCCAATAAAAAGATTCAAATGGACAAAAGAAAAGACACTGGACAGAGGAAGTCTGCCTAGAAGGCCAGCATCCCGGAGTTGCCTCTTCACTGTTGACGTTGAGACTGGTATTTTGCGGGTACTATTTAATGAAGCTGCCAGTTGAGGACACTGTATTTCTGATCAATTTGATGTTATTTTAATGGACAAAAAAATGTACTTTTCTTTCAGAAACAAGTACATTTTCTAAGTGACCCCAAACTTTTGAATGGTGGTATACATACATACAGTACCGGTCAAATGTTTGGACACATCTAACATGTATGGAATCATGTAGTAACCAAAAAATGTTAAACAAATGTAAAATATATTTGAGATTCTTCAAAGTAGCCACCCTGTGCCTTGATGACAGCTTTGCACACTCTTGGCATTCTGTCAACCAGCTTCAACTGGAATGCTTTTACAACAGTCTTGAAGGAGTTCCCCTATACTGAGCACTTGTTGGCTGCTTTTCCTTTACTCTGCGGTTCGACGCATCCCAAACCATCGCAATTTGGTTGAGGTTGGCGGATTGTGGAGGCCAGGTGATCTGATGCAGCTCTCCATCACTCTCCTTCTTGGTCAAATAGCCCTTACAAAGCCTGGAGTCCCACTAAGCCCAAACCAGATGGGATGTTGTCTCACTGCAGAATGCTGTGGTGGCCAGGCTGGTTAAGTGGGCCTTGAATTCTAAATAAATCAGACTGTCACCAGCAAAGCACCATAACACCACCTCTTCCATGGTTTACAGTGGCCACCACACATGCGGAGATCATCCGTTAACTCACACCGCGTCTGACAAAGACACGGCGGTTGCAACCAAATATCTCCAATTTGGACTCCAGACCAAAGGGCAAATTTCCACCGGTTTAATGTCCATTGATCGTGTTTCTTGGCCCAAACAAGTCTCTTTTTCTTGTTGGTGTCCATTAGTAGTGATTTCTTTGCAGCAATTCAACCATGAAGGCCTGATTCACACAGCCTCCTCTGAACAGTTGATGTTGAGATGTGTCTGTTACTTGAACTCTGTGAAGCTTTTATTTGGGCTGCAATGAACTTATCCTCTGCAGCATAGTTAACTCTGGGTCTTCCATTCCTGTGGTGGTCCTCATGAGAGACAGTTTCATCATAGCGCTTGATGGTTTTTGCAACTGCACTTGAAGAAACTTTCAAAGTTCTTGACATTTTCCGTATTGACTGGCCTTCATGTCTTAAAGTAATGATGGACTGTCGTTTCTCTTTATTTATTTGAGTTGTTCTTGCCATAATATGGACTTGGTCT
Organism: Salmo salar; assembly: GCF_965601325.2. Taxonomy (NCBI): domain Eukaryota; kingdom Metazoa; phylum Chordata; class Actinopteri; order Salmoniformes; family Salmonidae; genus Salmo; species Salmo salar. Next base: position 1,924,194 of record NC_138311.1, read on the forward strand.
TTTACCAAATAGGGCTATCTTCTATATACCTCTGCTACCTTGTCACAACACAACTGATTGGCTGAAACGCATTTAGAAGGAAAGGAAATTCTACAACATAACTTTTAAGAAGGCACACCTGTTAGTTGAAACACATTCCAGATGACTACCTCATGAAGCTGGTTGATATAATGCCAAGAGTGTGCAAAGCTGTCATCAAGGGTGGCTATTTGAAGAGTCTGAAATATAAAATATTTTGAATTGTTTTTTTTGTTGGTGTTATTACATGATTATGATTTTTTTATTTTCACTTGTCCCGGACAAGAGGACAAGCCCTGGCATTCATTCATCAATTCATGTGTGCTTTTATTTATCTATTTATATGTGCATGCATTCATTTATTTCAAATGATGACAGGTTTGGTCCATACATCTATACTGGCACTGACTACACTTGTTCAGCTGCATCACTATTGACAGAAACAAATAAAAACATTTGGACCAAATATCCCAATTAGTCGGTAGACCATAGTCATATGTATTAGAGTGCATCGATACAGTGACCGACCAGTCAGATTATTGAAATACAATGCTTTTGTATTAGAGAGTGCATCGATGCAGCAGTCATCAGTCACCATTTCAGGAGCTGTTGTTATTGAGGATGTGGTTCTGATAATCTTCTCATGCAGTGTCAGCAGATTCTGAGTCATCTCCAAGGACAGGTCAGGGGAGTGGATTCTGCTGAAATCTCTGATGTAAGTCAACACATTTCCACTCTGCCTTCCTTTCTCTCCCTAAACCATATTTACATGATCTGATTTTGTAACATGTTTTCCTTATTTTTCTGTACAGAAGTTTCAAAGAGCTGGGATCCGACTTGACCAAGAAGCTCTACAGGAGGTTGTCCAATTCCTCTTCTTAACGTTCAGGTATTGTAGCAACCAACTTCTACACTCATCGGCAAGTTGCAAAAAAAAATACATCCATCCCTGCAGCGTTCAGCACATCGATTTTGTTTGCTCCCGCTTTGATAGGTCAGGAACCAGTGGTGGGTAGTGGCTTCAGGGCCATGGCTATGATTTCTTACTAAAGAATGTGGTTTTATTTATTTGGAGAGTTATAAGGATATTCCATTGTGGGTGAGTTGTTGGTTTGAATGCATTCGGAAAGTATAGAGACACCTTGACTTTTACACATTTTTGTTACGTTACAGCTATATTTAAAATTGAGGGAAATGAGGAAATGTAATTTTTTTATCTGTCTACACACAATTTCCCTTAATGACAAAGCGGGAACAGGTTTTTATCATTCTTTTGCAAATGTATATAATAATAATAAAATAAACATTTACATAAGTATTCAGACCCTTTGCTATGAGACTTGAAATTGAGATCCGGTGCATCCTGTTTCCATTGATCATCCTTGATGTTTCTACAACTTGATTGGACATGATTTGGAAATGCACACACCTGTCTATATAAGGGCCCATGGTTGACAGGGCATGTCAGAGCAAGCCATGAGGTCGAAGGAATTGTCTGTAGAGCTCCGAGACAGGATTGTGTTGAGGCACAGATCTGGGGAAGGGCACCAAAACATTTCTGCAGCATTGAAGGTCCCTAAGAACACAGTGGCCTACATCATTCTTAAATGGTAGAAGTTTGGAACCACCAAGACTCTTCTTAGAGCTGGCCTCCCAGCCAAACTGAGCAATCGGGGTAGAAGGGCCTTGGTCAGGGAGGTGACCTAGAACCCGATGGTCACTCTGACACATCTTCAGAGTTCCTCTGTGGAGATGGGAGAACCTTCCAGAAGGACAACCATCTCTGCAGCACTCTACCCAATCAGGCCTTTATGGTAGAGTGGACAGACGGAAGCCACTCCTCAGTAAAAGGCACATGACAGCCCGCTTGGAGTTTGCCAAAAGGACTCTCAGACCGTGAGAAACAAGATTCTCTGGTCTGATGAAACCAAGATTGAGCTCTTTGGCCAGAATGCCAAGTGTCACGTCTGGAGGAAACCTGGCACCATCCCTACTGTGATGCATGGTGGTGGGAGCATCATGCTGTGGGGTTGTTTTTCAGGGACTGGGAGATTAGTCAGGATCAAGGGAAAGCTGAACGTAGCACAGTACAGAGATCCTTGATAAAAACCTGTTCCAGAGCGCTCAGGACTTCAGACTGGGGCGAACGTTCACCTTCCAACAGGACAATAACCCTAAGCACACAGCCAAGACAACACAGTGGCTTTGGGACAATTCTCTAAATGTCCTTGTGGCCCAGGCAGAGCCCAGACTTCAACCCGATCAAACATCTCTGGAGAGACTTGCAAATAGCTGTGCAGCGACGCTCCCCATCCAACCTGACAAAGCTTGAGAAGAATGGGAGAAGCTCCCCAAATACAGGTGTGCCAAGCGTGTAGTCATACCCAAGAACACTGAAGGTTATAATGCTGCCAAAGGTGCTTCAACAAAGTACTGAAAGGTTCTGAATACTCATGTTAATGTGATATTTCAGTAAATAAAAATCTAAATGTGCAAAAATGTCTATAAACCTGTTTTTGCTTTGTCATTATGGGGTATCGTGTGTAGATTCCTGAGAATTTTAGAATAAGGCTGTAACGTAACAATGTGGAAAAGGAGAAGGGGTCCAATTGCACTGTATATGTTGACTGGGTTCAGATGTCTGTGTTAAATTAACACATTTGTTATGTTTTTTTACAGGTCAACTGAAAAGAACAACTTCTCTGCTGATGAACTGGTAGCTAGGCTGGGAGAGGGCAGCAGTAAGTGGGCCAAAGCTGCCCTTCAGGTGCTCCACCGGCTATGGAGTGATCAGGGTTCCCTAGTCAACACGCACCAAGAGTCCCAAGCCATGCTTAGCATCGGACAGGTAGGCCTACACCCGGCTACTGGAGCCCACCAAAACAAATGGATTCTCTTCTTGCCTAATTCCAGGTCAATTCCTTGCTCCTTCTTAGCCTGGTCCCATATCTATCTTTGCTGTATAGCCAAGTCCTATGGACCACCAGGCTTGCTCCTACTCCATAGGTACTTGTGTATATTTTATATGGTTTTGAAATTATAGAGGGCAAGGTATAGCAAGGAAGTATGCAGCACTTGAAGTGCCCAGAAGTTTTGGAATTGGGTATTGGATTCTCCTAATTAAGGATGGGGAATTGTACCCACAAAGGGCAAGTGTGAGTGTTGGCTTTTGCCCCAGACAAAGATACAGTATAATACACCTAATTCAGCTTATCAACCAATCATAATCTTCCACAAGACTGAAGCCACTTTCCAGTGTCTGCAGAGCAGTCACATTGCACAAATTGATCAATGATTGAATGCCGTGTTATCTACAGTGTGTCCTTATTTAAAAGTTGCATCATACCATTGTTGCCATTAGCTTGACCACCAGCAGGAATTTTTGTTGGCGTCTTATCAAGCTTGTTGGCTCTTGCTTACTTTTCCACATAATCCTACAGAGGTCCATGCTGGCCAAACGTTTTGATTGCTATACTATAGCCGAAAGAGCATATTCCAAGGTTTTTAATGGACCTTGTTTTGCCAAGCAACACAATTTTACAGATGGTCTCCCTTTCAAAATATGTTTTCCTAGAATAACCATAGCTGATGATAGTCCCCAAATCAATATTTGCTAATGATCATTTTATTGGATTCTGTTATATTCCGTCATTCATTGTTGTAAAAGTCTGGGGAATATAAGCATGTGATGTCTGCTAAATTAACAAAACATGCTGTTCTGTTATTTTGAAATAAATTGTCTTAGTACCATGTTTTTTATGAACTCAACAAAATGTTAATGGATTTCTTTGTGATTGTGTCTATTCCATTGATTTATTAGACTGCCGGTTATTGGTAGGCTACTCGAGTCCCGGCTATTCTACTGTTAAAATGCATATGGTGCAGCAGACCTTCATGGCGCTTTGAGGAAGTAATGCTAAAAGTTTGTCTTTTATGATATTTATCTTAATGTGAGCCTACTGCTGGAGTGTAAAATACACATATTTACAGAAGTCAGGGACAGGTGGGTTCAAGGTTTTTATTGAAATGACATAGGCCTATAGCTCCAACAGTCCTGTTTACTGTAGGTGTTAAAACATATATATGTATGTATAAATAACTAGGCAAGTCAGTTAAGAACAAACTCTTATTTACAATGACGGCCTACACCGGCCAAATCCGGACGACACTGGGCCAATTTTGCACTGTCCTATGGGACTCCCAATCACGGCCGGTTTTGATACAGCCTGGATTCGAACCAGGGTGTCTGTAGTGACGCCTCTAGCACTGAGATGCAATGCCTTAGATCGCTGCACCACTCGGGAACCTTAACTTATTGGCCTACTTCATAAAACAGTATATCAATCAATATTTCGATAAGTCATCCATGTCTTTAAAAACAGTAAAGTACTTTAGTTATAAAATGAATTAACAAAGGGAGCCTTGATTAATTAAACAATGAATAAACCAACATTTACATTGTAGTCATTTAGCAGACACTCTTATCCAGAGCAACTTACAGTAGTGAGGTGATACATTTTTGTACTTTTTCCCGTACTCGTCCCCCCGTGGGAATCGGACCCACAATCCTGGCGTTGCAAGCACCATGCTCTATCAACCGAGTCACATGGGATCCCATGTCAACTAACTTTCAAACCTTTTTTTGTTAGAACTGACTGAGATTGATTATTATTGTATTTGTTGTGCTGTTTATACTGTTAGAAATGTAGCTTTATTAAATTGATAAACTCTGGGACCACCTGCCAGCTGACTGTAGGACTCCAGTGTGAGAGGGGGTCTGAATACTTTCCACATATACTGTAACTGCTTTGCCATCTGTAGTTGCAAGTGAGCTGTTGATTTAACCCTTGGTGTGCCTGTCTAGCTGGTGGACATGCAGTGGAAGCTGGGCATGGCGGTGAGCTCGGACACCTGTCGCTCTCTCAACTCCCCCCACGTCTCCCTCCTGTTGAAGATCGCAGACACCTCTGGACAGATCTCCCAACGGTCCTTTGAAATGACCATTGCACAATTCCAGGTCAGTTTATTCTTCATCTAAAAGTAATGGCTGAGTGATGTTTGAGATGATTTGAAGGGTTTGCTTATATGGTGCTACTGTACAACCGTCCTTTACTCTAAGTAAAATACCTTACGCAGTTTACCCCAACACTTTAGGATCCTGCTCTGTTGGTAACCCGGCCTGTTGTGGTCTTCCCTGTAGCTCAGTTGGTAGAGCATGGTGTTTGCAACGCCAGGGTTGTGGGTTCGATTCCCATGGGGGGCCAGCACAGAAAAAAAATGTATGAAATGAAATGTATGCATTCACTACTGTAAGTCGCTCTGGATAAGAGCGTCTGCTAAATGACTAAAATGTAAAAATGTGTGTGTGTGTGTGTGAGTGAGAGGGAAACATTGCATGAGAAAAAAAATTACGATCTATTCTATTTACTGACAGACTTTTCCTACTCTCTTTGCAGAACTTCTACAGGCAATTCAAGGAGATGGCAGCTGTTTTGGAAACAGTATGATGTTCTGTGGCCCAGAAACCCATCCTTGATGAGAATGCCATGCCCTTATTTACATTATTGGTAATGTTTACGCTCAAAGCATTTTGTGTCCACGAATGCTGAATTCCAGTGGTGTAAAAATACTTTAAAGTATCTGTACTTTACTATTTATATTTTTACTTCACTACATTCCCAAGGAAAAGTATGTACTTTTTACCCTATACATTTTTCCCTAACACCCAAAAGTACTCATTACATTTTGAATGCTTAGCAGGACAGAAAATGGTCCAATTCGCACACTTATCAAGAGAACATCCCTAGTCATCCTTACTGCCTCTGATCTGGCAGACTCACTAAACACAAATGCTTTGTTTGTAAAAAAAAAAAAAGAAATGGAGTAAAACCTGCCTCAGTCTACTGAATACCTAACCCTGGGATAGAGTTTTATTTATTTTAATGGTTCCAGTAGAAAGCTGCCAGGAGGGCAGCACACAGGAGGGGTGGAGGTAGTGAAAGGCTCCTGGGGGAGACCTTTTTCTGTTAAATAAACACCCTTAACTGATGTATCACACTTGTCTGATCTTGTGTAAACGTCTAGATCAAACCCCTCGTCTGCCACAGTACGTGTATGTATAGTGCATCTGTTATCGTGTGTGTGTGTGCGCACCTATGTTTCTGTTGCTTCACAGTCCCTGCAGTTCCATAAGATGTATTTTTACCTGCTTTTTAAATCAGATTCTATTGCTTGCATCAGTTACCTGATGTGGAATAGAGTTCCATGTAGTCATGGCTCTATGTAGTAATGTGAGCCTCCAATAGTCTGTTCTGGACTTGGACTGTGAAGAGACCACTGGTGGCATGTCTTGTGGGGTATGCATGGGTGTCTGAGCTTTGTGCTAGTCGTTTAAATAGACATCTCGGTGCTTTCAAAATGTCAATACCTCTCACAAATACAAGTAATGATGAAGTCCATTCCTCTACTTTGAGCCAGGAAATATTGGCATGCATATTATTAATATTAGTTCTTTGTGTACATCCAAGGGCCAGCCGTGCTGCCCTGTTCTGAGCCAATTTCAATTTTCCTAAGTCCTTTTTTGTGGCACCTGACCACACGACTGAACAGTAGTCCAGGTATGACAAAACTAGGGTCTGTAGGACCTGCCTTGTTGATAGTGTTGTTAAGAAGGTAGAGCAGCTCTTTATTATGGACATACTTCTCATCTTCGCTACTATTGTATCAATATGTTTTGACCATGACAGTTTACAATTTTTTAAAATTTTATTTCACCTTTATTTAACCAGGTAAGCTAGTTGAGAACAAGTTCTCATTTACAACTGCGACCTGGCCAAGATAAAGCAAAGCAGTGCGACACAAACAACAACACAGAGTTACACATGGAATAAACAAGCGTACAGTCAGTAACACGATAGATAAAAAGAAAGTCTATATACAGTGTGTGCAAATGGCATGAGGAGGTAAGGCAATAAATAGGCCATAGTAGTGAAGTAATTAAAATTGAGCGGATTTACACTGGAGTGATAGCTTAGCAGATGATGATGTGCAAGTAGTGATGCTGGTGTGCAAAAGAGCAGAAAAGTAAATATAAATAATATGGGGATGAGGTAGATTGGATGGGCTATTTACAGCTGCTGCTCAGGTAGCTGATGTTTAAAGTTAGTGCGGGAGTCCTACAGTCTCCAACTTCAGCAATTTTTATTTATTTATTTATTTGCAATTCGTTCCAGTCATTGGCAGCAGAGAACTGGAAGGAAAGGTGGCCAAAGGAGATGTTGGCTTTGGGGATGACCAGTGAGATATACCTGCTGGAGCGTGTGCTACGGGTTGGTGTTGTTATTGTGAGCTGAGATAAGGTGGAGCTTTACCTAGCAAAGACTTATAGATGACCTGGAGCCAGTGAGTCTGGCGACGAATATGTAGCGAGGGCCAGCCGACGAGAGCATACAGGTCGCAGTGGTGTATGGGGCTGTGGTGACAAAACGGATGGCACTGTGATAGACTGCATCCAGTTTACAGAGTAGAGTGTTGGAGGCTATTTTGTAGTAGATGACATCGCCAAAGTCGAGGATCGGTAGGATAGTCAGTTTTACGAGGGTATGTTTGGAGGCGTGAGCGAAGGAGGCTTTGTTGCAAAATAGGAAGCCGATATCTAGATTTAATTTTGGATTGGAGATGTTTAATATGAGTCTGGAAGGAGAGTTTAGTCTAGCCAGACACCTATGTATTTCTGGTTGTCCACATATTCTAAGTCAGAACCGGCCAGAGTAGTGATGCTGGGCGGGCAGCGAACGGTTGAAAAGCATGCATTTAGTTTTACTAGCATTTTAAGAGCAGTTGGAGGCCACGGAAGGAGTGTTGTATGGCATTGAAGCTCGTTTGGAGGTTTGTTAAGTGTCCAAAGAAGGGCCAGATGTATACAGAATGGTATCCAGGGTTACTCCAAGCAGTTTAGTCACCTCAACTTGCTCAATTTCCACATTATTTATTACAAGATTTAGTTGAGGTTTAGTCAATGATTTGTCCCAAATACAATGCTTTTAGTTTTTTAAATATTTAGGACTAACTTATTCCTTACCACCCAGTCTGAAACTAACTGCAGCTCTTTGTTAAGTGTTGCAGTCATTTCAGTCGCTGTAGTAGCTGACGTGTATTGTGTTGAGTCATCTGCATACAGTGCCTTGCAAAAGTATTCATCCCCCTTGGCGTTTTTTTTCCTATTTTGTTACATTACAACCTGTAATTTAAAGGTTTTTATTTGGATTTCATGTAATGGACATAAACAAAATAGTCCAAATTGGTGAAGTGAAATGAAAAACATAGCTTGTTTAAAAAAAAAAATGTAAAAGTGGTGCGTGCATACCCCCTTTGCTATGAAGGCCTTAAATAAGATCTGGTGCAATAAATTATTTTCAGAAGTCGCATAGTTTGTTAGATTGCACACAGGTGGACTTTATTTAAGTGTCACATGATCTGACCAATGATCGCAGTATATACAGTGAGGGGAAAAAAGTATTTGATCCCCTGCTGATTTTGGACGTTTGCCCACTGACCCCTCTGCAAAACATGACTTAGTACTTGGTGGCAAAACCCTTGTTGGCAATCTGAGGTCAGATGTTTCTTGTAGTTGGCCACCAGGTTTGCACACATCTCAGGAGGGATTTTGTCCCACTCCTCTTTGCAGATCTTCTCCAAGTCATTAAGGTTTCGAGGCTGACGTTTGGCAACTCGAACCTTCAGCTCCCTCCACAGATTTTCTATGGGATTAAGGTCTGGAGACTGGCTAGGCCACTCCAGGACCTTAATGTGCTTCTTCTTGAGCCACCCTTTTGTTGCCTTGGCCATGTGTTTTGGGTCATTGTCATACTGGAATACCCATCCACGACACATTTTCAATGCCCTGGCTGAGGGAAGGAGGTTCTCACCCAAGATTTGACGGTACATGGCCCCGTCCATCATCCCTTTGATGCGGTGAAGTTGTCCTGTCCCCTTAGCAGAAAAACACCTCCAAAGCATAATGTTTCCACCTCCATGTTTGACGGTGGGGATGGTGTTCTTGGGGTCATAGGCAGCATTCCTCCTCCTCCAAACACTGCAGAGTTGAGTTGATGCCAAAGAGCTCCATTTTGGTCTCATCTGACCACAACACTTTCACCCAGTTGTCATCTGAATCATTCAGATGTTCATAGGCAAACTTCAGACGGGCATGTATATGTGCTTTCTTGAGCAGGGGGACCTTGCGTGTGTTGCAGGATTTCAGTCCTTCACGGCGTAGTGTGTTACCAATTGTTTTCTTGGTGACTATGGTCCCAGCTGCCTTGAGATCATTGACAAGATCCTCCCGTGTAGTTCTGGGCTGATTCCTCACCGTTCTCATGATCATTGCAACTCCACGAGGTGAGATCTTGCATGGAGCCCCAGGGTGAGGGAGATTGACAGTTCTTTTGTGTTTCTTCCATTTGCGAATAATCACACCAACTGTTGTCACCTTCTCACCAAGCTGCTTGGCGATGGTCTTGTAGCCCATTCCAGCCTTGTGTAGGTCTACAATCTTGTCCCTGACATCCTTGGAGAGCTCTTTGGTCTTGGCCATGGAGGAGAGTTTGGAATCTGATTGATTGATTGCTTCTGTGGACCGGTGTCTTTTTATACAGGTAACAAGCTGAGATTAGGAACACTCCCTTTAAGAGTGTGCTCCTAATCTCAGCTCGTTACCTGTATCAAAGACACCTGGGAGCCAGAAATCTTTCTGACTTGAGAGGGGATCAAATACTTATTTCCCTCATTAAAATGCAAATCAATTTATTACATTTTAGACATGCGTTTATTCTGTCTCTCACTGTTCAAATAAACCTACCATTAAAATGATAGACTGATAATTTCTTTGTCAGTGGGCAAACGTACAAAATCAGCAGGGTATCAAATACTTTTTTCCCTCACTGTATACACCTGTTCTGAAAGGCCCCAGAATCTGCAACACCAGTAAGCTAGGGGCACCACCACCAAGCGGCACCATGAAGACCAAGGAGATCCCCAAACAGGTCAGGGACAAAGTTGTGGAGAAATAGGGTTGGGTTATAAAAAATAAAAAGTTCAACTTTGAACATCCCATGGAGCACCATTAAATCCATTATTAAAAAATGGAAAGAATATGGCACCACAACAAACCTGCCAAGAGAGGGACGCCCACCAAAACTCACGGACCAGGCAAGGAGGGCGTTTAATCATAGAGGCAAAAAAGAGACCAAAGATAACCCTGAAGAGCTGCAAAGCTCCACAGCGGAGATTGGAGTATCTGTCCATAGGACCACTTTAAGCCATACACGCCACAGAGCTGGGCTTTATGGAAGAGTGGCCAGAAAAAAGCCATTGCTTTTTGAAAAAAAATAAGCGAACACATTTGGTGTTTGCCAAAAGGCATGTTGGGGACACCCCAAACATATGGAAGAAGGTAGTCTGGTCAGATGAGACAAATGTAGCTTTTTAGCCATCAAGGAAAACGCTATGTCTGACGCAAACCCAACACTGTCATCACCCCGAGAACACCATTCCCACAGTGAAGCATGGTGGTGGCAGCATCATGCTGTGGGGATGTTTTTCATCGACAGGGACTGGGAAACTGGTCAGAATTGAAGGAATGATGAATGGCGCTAAATACAGGGAAATTATTGAGGGAAACCTATTTCAGTCTTCCAGAGATTTGAGACTGGGATGGAGGTTCACCTTCCAGCAGGACAATGACCCTAAGCATTCTGCTAAAGCAACACTCGAGGGATTTAAGGGGAAACATTTAAATGTCTTGGAATGGCCTAGTCAAAGCCCAGACCTCAATCCAATTGAGAATCTGTGGTATGACTTAAAGATTGCTGTACACCAGAAGAACACATCCAACTTGAAGGAGCTGGAGCAGTTTTGCCTTGAAGAATGGGCAGAAATCCCAGTAGCTAGATGTGCCAAGCTTATAGAGACACCCTAAGATACTTGCGGCTGTAATTGCTGCAAAAGTTGGCTCTACAAAGTATTGACTTTGGGGGGTGAATAGTATTGCACGATCAAGTTCATATTTTATTTTTTTGTCATGTTTGTTTCACCCCAAAAATATTTTGCATCTTCTAAGTGGTAGGCATGTTGTGTAAATCAAATGATAGAAACCCCCCAAAAAATCATTTTTAATTCCAGGTTGTAAGGCAACAAAATAGAATCATTTGTGCTGTGGTTGTTGAATGTCCTTCCATATAAGCATGCTGAAAGTCTGTCAATTTGTTTACTGTAAAATATAGCATTGTATCTGGTCAAACACAATTTTTTCCAAAAGTTTACTAAAGGTTGGTAACAGGCTGATTGGTTGGCTATTTGAGCCAGTGAAGGGGGCTTTACTTTTCTTAGGTAGCGGAATGACTTTTGCTTCCCTCCAGGCCCGAGGACACACCCTTTCTATTAGGCTTACATTGAAGAGATGGCAAATAGGAGTGGCAATATCATCTGCTATTATCCCCAGTCATTTCCTCTTCCACACTCACTTTACGGAATTCAAAATTACAATTCTTGTCTTTCAGTATTTGGCCAGATATACACTGCTCAAAAAAATAAAGGAAACACTTAAACAACACATCCTAGATCTGAATGAAAGAAATAATCTTATTAAATACTTTTTTCTTTACATAGTTGAATGTGCTGACAAAATCACAAAAATAATCAATGGAAATCCAGTTTATCAACCCATGGAGGTCTGGATTTGGAGTCACACTCAAAATTAAAGTGGAAAACCACACTACAGGCTGATCCAACTTTGATGTAATGTCCTTAAAACAAGTCAAAATGAGGCTCAGTAGTGTGTGTGGCCTCCACGTGCCTGTATGACCTCCCTATAACGCCTGGGCATGCTCCTGATGAGGTGGCGGATGGTCTCCTGAGGGATCTCCTCCCAGACCTGGACTAAAGCATCCACCAACTCCTGGACAGTCTGTGGTGCAACGTGGCGTTGGTGGATGGAGCGAGACATGATGTCCCAGATGTGCTCAATTGGATTCAGGTCTGGGGAACGGGCGGGCCAGTCCATAGCATCAATGCCTTCCTCTTGCAGGAACTGCTGACACACTCCAGCCACATGAGGTCTAGCATTGTCTTGCATTAGGAGGAACCCAGGGCCATCCGCACCAGCATATGGTCTCACAAGGGGTCTGAGGATCTCATCTCGGTACCTAATGGCAGTCAGGCTACCTCTGGCGAGCACATGGAGGGCTGTGCGGCCCCCCAAGGAAATGCCACCCCACACCATAACTGACCCACCGCCAAACCAGTCATGCTGAAGGATGTTGCAGGCAGCAGAACGTTCTCCACGGCGTCTCCAGACTCTGTCACGTCTGTCACGTGCTCAGTATGAACCTGCTTTCATCTGTGAAGAGCACAGGGTGCCAGTGGTGAATTTGCCAATCTTGGTGTTCTCTGGCAAATGCCAAATGTTCTGCACGGTGTTGGGCTGTAAGCACAACCCCCACCTGTGGACGTCGGGCCCTCATACCACCCTCATGGAGTCTGTTTCTGACCGTTTGAGCAGACACATGCACATTTGTGGCCTGCTGGAGGTCATTTTGCAGGGCTCTGGCAGTGCTCCTCCTTGCACAAAGGCGGAGGTAGCGGTCCTGTTGCTAGGTTGTTGCCCTCCTACGGCCTCCTCCACGTCTCCTGATGTACTATCCTGTCTCCTGGTAGCGCCTCCATGCTCTGGACACTACGCTGACAGACACAGCAAACCTTCTTGCCACAGCTCGCATTGATGTGCCATCCTGGATGAGCTGCACTACCTGAGCCACTTGTATGGGTTGTAGACTCCGTCTCATGCTACCACTAGAGTGAAAGCACCGCCAGCATTCAAAAGTGACCAAAACATCAGCCAGGAAGCATAGGAACTGAGAAGTGGTCTATGGTCACCACCTGCAGAACCACTCCTTTATTGGGGGTGTCTTGCTTATTGCCTATAATTTCCACCTGTTGTCTATTCCATTTGCACAACAGCATGTGAAATGTATTGTCAATCAGTGTTGCTTCCTAAGTGGATAGTTTGATTTCACAGAAGTGTGATTGACTTGGAGTTACATTGTGTTGTTTAAATGTTCCCTTTATTTTTTTGAGCAGTATATTTGGATGTGTAGTGTCAGCGTTTGTTGCTGGCATGTCATGCCTAAATTTGCTAATCATTAAAGTAGTTGGCAATATCAGTCAGTTTAATGAATGAGCCATCCGATTCTATGAATGATGGCGCTGAGTTTACCTTTTTTCCCAGACATTTTATTGAAGGTGCTCCAAAGCTTTTTACTATCGTTATTTGTAATTTCTTTGTTTCATAGTGTAGTTTCTTCTTTTTATTAAGTTTAGTCACATGATTTCTCAATTTACAGTACGTTTGCCAATTGGTTGTGCAGACAGACTTATTTGCCATTACTTTTGCCTCATACCTCTGTCATACAATTTTTCAATTCCTCATCAATCCACAGGGATTTAATGGGTGCATGTTTATTAGTAGCTGGGATAAGCAATTTCATAAATGTGTCAAGTGCAGCGTTTGTTTGCTCCTCATTACACACCACGGACAAACAAATATTCTTTACATCAACAACATATGAATCACTACAAAACTTTTTAAATGACCTCTTATCACACTATATTAGGCCCAGCCTTTGGAACTTTGGTTTTCATTAGATATGGCTATTATATTGTGATCTCTACATCCTATGGATCTGGATTCTGCTTTCAAACACATTTCTGCAAAATTAGTAAAGATGTGATCAATACATGTTGATGATTTAATTCCTGTGCTGTTTGTAACTACCCTGGTAGGTTGACTGATAACATGAACCAGATTGTAGCCACTGGTTTGTTTTTGAAGCTTTTTCTTGAGTGGGCAGCTTGATGAAAACCAGTCAATATTTAAATCACCCAGAAAATATACCTCTGTTGAAATTACATACATTATCAAACATTTCACACGTTATCCAGATACTGACTGCACTTGGTGGTCTATAGCAGCTTCCCACCAGAATGGGCTTTAGGTGAGGCAGATGAACCTGTAGCCATATTACTTCAACAGTATTTAACATGAGATCCTCTCTAAGCTTTATAGGAATGTGGTTCTGAATATAAACAGCAGCACCTCCACCACTGGCATTTATGTATTTTCTGTAAATGTTATAACCTTGTATTGCTACCATGTATTGCTACCACTGTAGCAAAGGTATTGTCTACGTGAGTTTCAGAATATGAATGTAATCTGTTACAAGCAAGTTATGAATTTCATGAACCTTGTTTCTTAAGCTACAAATGTTAACGTGGGCTATTTTGAGCACTTTTATGGGATGCTTGCTTGTTTTCATTGCTTTACTGGGAATCTTAGCAGAAGTAGATATTCTCATGTTCTTTGTTAGTGCAGGGTGAGCTGCACACTGGACTTCCTACTAGGCACACTGCCTCAGTGCTAACTGTAGAAATCTGGTTCATAGGCACATTGATTGCTGCATTCAATAGCTGTAGCATCAGCAGATGCATTCAGGGCAGTTAGAGGGGACATGCATTAGGGTACTTACATTGTGTCTTCCAGTGCCTTTGGTATAATGTACATTTGTTATGATGACTCAGCGCCACAACGGTAGGGATTAACTGAGCTGGGCTTGGGTCATTGATAAGTCATTGTCTCAACGCAGCCTTATAATGCTGTGAAAGGATCCAGGAACCCAAATGATTTGGGTTGATCCCATCCTCCTCATAATACGTGTTTTGTTTCCAAAAGGTATCGAAATTGTTAAGAAAAGTTATAATGATCATGTAGCCAGTTGTGAAGAGAGAAAATCCTGCTATAAAGCGTTCAATGCCACGACTCAGAGGGCACAGGGCCAGATATGATGGGTCTTTTTATTAGTGTCTTGCAGAGAGTGAATCAGCTCTTTGAAATCCAGTTTCAACTGTTCAGAGCTGCCCTTCATAATGTCAAAATAATCGATATCCATTTCCTGGCGTAGTGCATTTGAGAGCAGCTTAGTAATGTAATTTACTCGCTCTGGGATAGGACATTGTTTTGCACCAGGAACAGTCACATTTCTTACCATGCAGCTGCCCAAAATCATGGCTGGCGAGAAGGACGAGGAAATCCGCCCACTCCCACGCTTCACAGGATGGTGCAGGCCTCCGACAGATTGAGAAGCCCCGCTCGATCCAGAGCAGGGACGGAAGGTTGTCGACTTCGAAATCGTATGGGAAGGAGTAGGCACAGCAGCCACAGGTACCCCCAGCGAAAAAGGTGCAGGCTCCAGGGTGTTGAAACGTTCGTTGTTTGTATCTGCTCCGGGCCTCTCGAGTACTTGGAGAAAGATTACATCTGAGGAAATTGGGGAATCCATTTTCAACACTGCTAGGGAAAAATCACCAGGGTTATACGGATTCCTTATTGAATTTTATAGATCCTTTTTACCATTTGCAATATGTTTAGTTATGCCATAGAGAGAAAATCTCCACAGACACTTGAACAAGCACTTATCACAGTTTTAACCTGGGAAAGATCCTCTGCTTTGTGGGTCGTATAGACCAATATCTATTGAACACTTCATATAAGATTCTTGCAAAACTCATAGCTCTTAGACTAGATAAGGTTCTTCCTGACTTGGTTGATATGGACCAAACAGGCTTTGTAAGAAACCGCTAATCTGATAATATCAGAAGATTATTTAATATTATGTAGAGAATGACCAAGAACCTGTAGTGGCGGCTTCATTAGAGGCGGAAAAAGCTTTTGACCGCATAGAATGGAACTACCTGTTTGAAGTTTTACAGAGGATGAATATTGGACCTAAGTATGTAGGTCTGATTAGATTACTGTACAAATGTCCAGTAGCTCAGATCCTGACTAATGAAAATGTTTCCTCCCAGTTCTACCTTTCACGTGGCGCAAGACAGGGTTGTCCCGATAGTCCTCTCCTTTTTTTCTTTGGATTTTGAGCCACTGGCAGTAGCTTTTAGATCTCGTCCATCCACGGTGTTTGTATAGGTGGGCGCGAACATCTGGTCTCGTTATATGCTGATGACATTTTGCTTTACCTCACTAAACCAGAAATTTCTCTGAGCATTAATTGACATGTTGAAAGAAATATGGGACCTCATCAGGATATAAAATAAACCTAACGAAGAGTATAATCATGCCTTTAAACAGGGAAGCTATACAGAACCTAATCTTAGACCAGCCGTTTTCTTGGAGACCTCAGAAAATGACATATCTTGGATTGCAAATTCCTTCTGAAATGATTAAGACATATCAACTGAACTATACTCCACTTCTCAAAAAGGTTGGGGAAGAATTGGATAAATTGCGGGATTTACCAATTTTTCTTATTGGGCGGGTCAATTGTGTAAAGATGATTATATTACCAAAATTCTTGTACCTTTTTAAAACCTTGCTCTTTCCTATTCCCACTGTTTTTTTCAACCAACTTAATAGGAAGGTTTCTTCATTTCTGTGGAAAGGGAATGCCCCCAGAGTGAAACTCACAACTTCATGCAAACCATACTCAGAAGGAGGACTTACTCTACCTGACTTCCAGTTGTATTACTGGGTATCTATCTCAGTTAAAGGCTGTGTGGGTATGGCAAAATACAACAAGTTCACCCTCTTGGAGACAGATGAAGAGTGTATTTTACCCTGTTTAATTGGCATATATACCTTATATTATCCCACCTAAAGCCTTCATAGGTTTCATAAACAACCCTTTTAATTAAAAACACTTTAAATAAACTCAGCAAAAAAGAAACGTCCTCTCTCTGTCAACTGTTTATTTTCTGCAAACTAAATATGTGTACATATTTGTATGAACATAAGATTCAACAACTGAGAGACATAAACTGAACAAGTTCCACAGACATGTGACTAACAGAAATGGAATAATGTGTCCCTGAACAAATGGGGGGTCAAAATCAAAAGTAACAGTCAGCATCTGGTGTGGCCATCAGCTGCATTAAGTACTGCAGTGCATCTCCTCCTCATGGACTGCACCAGATTTGCCCGTTCTTGCTGTGAGATGTTACCCCACTCTTCCACCAAGGCAACTGCAAGTTCCCGGACATTTCTGGGGAGAATGGCCCTCACCCTCCGACCAACAGGTCCCAGACGTGCTCAATGGTATTGAGATCCTGGCTCTTCGCTGGCCAAGGCAGAACACTGACATTCCTGTCTAGTAGGAAATCACGCACAGAACGAGCAGCATGGCTGGTGGTATTGTCATGCTGGAGGTTATTGCCTGTGATGACCACAAGCTCAGTCCGATGATGCTGTGACACACCGCCCCAGACCATGACGGACCCTCCACCTCCAAATCGATCCCGCTCCAGAGTACAGGCCTCGGTGTAACACTCATTCCTTCGATAATAATCGCGAATCCGACCATCACCCCTGGTGAGACAAAACCGCGACTCGTCAGAAAAGCACTTTTTGCCATTCCTGTCTGGTCCAGCGACGGTGGGTTTGTGCCCATAGGCAACGTTGTTGCCGGTGATGTCTGGTGAGGACCTGCCTTACAACAGGCCTACAAGCCCTCAGTCCAGCCTCTCTCAGCCTATTGCGGACAGTCTGAGCACTGATGGAGGGATTGTGCGTTCCTGGTGTAACTCGTGCAGTTGTTGTTGCCATCCTGTACCTGTCCCACAGGTGTGATGTTCGGATGTACCGATCCTGTGCAGGTGTTGTTACACGTGGTCTGCCACTGCGAGGACGATCAGCTGTCCATCCTGTCTCCCTGTAGCGCCGTCTTAGGTGTCTCACAGTACGGACATTGCAATTTATTGCCCTGGCCACATCTGCAGTCCTCATGCCTCCTTGCAGCATGCCTAAGGCAGGTTCTTGCAGATGAGCAGGGACCCTGGGAATCTTTCTTTTGGTGTTTTACAGAGTCAGTAGAAAGGCCTCTTTTAGTGTCCTAAGTTTTCATAACTGTGACCTTAATTGCCTACCTGTAAGCTGTTCGTGTTTTAACGACTGTTCCACAGGTGCATGTTTTATACATTAATTGTTTATGGTTCATTGAACAAGCATGGGAAACCGTGTTTAAACCCTTTACAATGAAGATCTGTGAAGTTATTTGGATTTTTACAAATTATCTTTGAAAGACAGGGTCCTGAAAAAGGGACATTTCTTTTTTTTCTGTGTTTATATTGATTGAAGCCTGTAAACAAACAGAAGGGCATATCTATATATGAACAAACACCTTTCTATAATAACCACATCTTACCCAAAGCCCTGAGAGATGGTATTACATTTTCTTGGTTTAACAAAGGAACTAAAACGTTTGGTCATCTGTATAGAGGCTTGCATGAAGTGGCATGATGACCGTGGTCTCATTTTTGAGGATGAGAAATGGGGAAAGCTCTTTTTAGATGCTCAGCGTCTTACATTTAACACAAGGCACAAGTTAAAGTTCACCTGTATGCAGATGGCATCTGTGTATGCTATTGCGCCCATGGCTGACCAGGCTATTTTGAGCTTCAAAGACTGTGACTTACAGAATGTGATGCAGCAAATCGTGCACGTGGTGAACATTATTATTGCGAGTGCACTTAATCACCGGCAATTCTGCGAGTTGCTGGAGGAATACCAGACAGAATACGGCGACTTGATATTTCACAATGAGGTGAGATGGCTGTCTCGTGGCAGTTCTGGAAAGATTTCTCTCTCCCTCAAATCCGTGAATTTGTTGCAAGTAAAGGGAGAGGAGCCAGAGCTGGATGATCCACAGTGGATATTAAAGCTGGACATCACCTGAACACTGTGAATCTCCAGCTCCAAGGGAAAGCTAAAACGCTGGGCAAAATGCTGCGTGTGGTCACAGCATTTCAAAATAAAGTCACCACACTGTTCACACCTGACAGACAGTTTGTTCATTTCCCAAAACGCAGAGCAGTCACCACATCCAACCCAGACATATTGCAACATTTTAGCTATGATGCATTTGTACGTGTGTTGGATGAGTCAAAATTCAAGGATATCATGAAGTTTTTCAATTTCATTGAGAACCCCTTTCATATGCCAGTGTCATCTCTGACCCCAGTCATCACAGCCCTCTGTCCTGACCATGCTGGAATAGAGAGATAGTAGAGCTGCAATTGACACATTGCACATTGTTACCCATTTCCGGAGCCTTGTCAGACACCGTGTATCCACTTCTGAAGCAGTGTGTGCAAAAGGTGACTTCTTTTTTGTCAGCATTTATTAGTGTGAAGCAACATTTTCAACAATGAACATTGTGAAACAACAGAGAAACAGACTGACCAATGCTGGATCCTGGATTGCCTCAAAAGGATGGCAACAACAGACTATACATTTAGAATTAATTCAGTCAAGGAGCAGAAGGGACATTTTCGCTCATCCAACTTCTGAGGTAACACTTTAATATGGGTCTTATACATGTGGCGTAGCCTATTTGATGTCTGTATGTATATATTTGTGATGTGCTGTACATCAAATCAATTGCATGTGCTCGATTGCTCTGAATTTCCCTCAATTGATATTGGAAGAAAAAGCACGAGAAATTAAATATCTGTGCAGCCCTCTGAATGATTGTCTCAACCCCCTTACAAAAAATAGTGAGTAACACTGGTATATATATGAATGCATCTGCCACTCTATTGAAGCCACTGGACGCAGTTTATCATAGTGCATTATGATTTATTACAGGAAATAGTTTCAGCACACTACTGCACTCTGTATCAGAAAGTAGGCTGGCCCTCTGAAGTCTTGAAGATCGATGCATTGCACACTATTTGTTTATAAAGCCCTCTTGCATAAGCCACCATCGTATCTCACTTCTTTGTTAACCTACAGAAATACAAGCTATCAGACACGGTCTCAGGGATGGCTAACTGGAGATCCCTTCCATCTCCACAGAGTAAATCTGCCTTTAGCTATTTTGCACCTTGCTTGTGGAATGATCTACAGAGTTTGTTGAAATTGGATGATTGGTGCCTCTGAGGCAGTTCAGATGTCTGTGTGAGGACCTTTTTTAAGGAAGAATGTTTGTTCTTGTTTTTTTGCTTGCTTATCCACTGAGTGTACAAAACATTAGGAATGTCTGCTCTTTCCATGAGACTGACCAGGTGAAATCTATGATCCCTTATTGATGACACTTGTTAAATCCACTTCAATCACTGTAGATGAAGGGATGGAGACAGGTTAAAGAAGGATTTTTAAGCCTTGACACAATTGAGACATGGATGGTTTGTGTGCCATTCAGAGGGTAAATGGGCAGGACCAAAGATGTGCCTTTAAACAGAATATGGTAGTAGGTGCCAGGCGCACTGGTTTGAGTGTGTCAAGAAATGCAACGCTGCTGGGTTTTTCACGCTCAACCATTTCCCATGTGTACTTAGTGGTCCACCACCCAAAGAACATCCAGTCAACTTCACACAACTGTGGGAAGCATTGGAGTCAACATGGGCCAGCATCCCTGTGGAAAGCTTTGGACACCATATGTAGAGTCCATGCCCTGACGCATTGAGGCTGTTCTGAATATACTCAATATTAGGAAAGTGTTCTTAATGTTTTGGACATTTTAATGTTATCATTTAAAACCTGATTTACTTCACTAAAGGCACATCTCAACAGCTGGTCCAGGTACAGTATGGCATGACATCGCATAAGTGGGGCTCCACAAGCAAGGGGAGGCGAGGCAGAGGACATCACGGATTCCCTTCAGATAGGGCTGTTGCGGTCATTCAATTTTGTGAACTGGTTGAGCAACGCAACCACACAACTACTGAATCAGACAACTACTGACCACAACCTCTGACCACAACCACACATCTACTGACCACAACCACACAACTACTGACCACACAACTACTGACCACAACCACACAACTACTGACCACAACCACACAACTACTGACCACAACCACACAACTACTGACCACAACTACTGACCACAACCACACAACTACTGAACCAGACAACTACTGACCACAACCTCTGACCACAACCACACATCTACTGACCACAACTACTGACCACAACCACACAACTACTGAACCAGACAACTACTGACCACAACTACTGACCACAACCTCTGACCACAACCACACAACTACTGACCACAACCACACAACTACTGACCACACAACTACTGACCACAACCACACAACTACTGACCACAACCACACAACTACTGACCACACAACTACTGACCACAACCACACAACTACTGACCACAACCACACAACTACTGACCACACAACTACTGACCACAACCACACAACTACTGACCACAACCACACAACTACTGACCACAACCACACAACTACTGACCACAACTACTGACCACAACCACACAACTACTGAACCAGACAACTACTGACCACAACCTCTGACCACAACCACACATCTACTGACCACAACCACACAACTACTGACCACAACCACACAACAACTGACCACAACCTCTGACCCCAACCACACATCTACTGACCTGAACCAGACAACTACTGACCACAACCACACATCTTCTGACCACAACCACACAACCTCTGACCACACAACTGCTGACTACAACTACTGAACGACACACCTACTATTGACCACTATGGAACACAACCTCTGACCACAACCACACATCTACTGACCACAACCACACAATGACTGACCACAACTACTGACTACAACTACTGAACGACACACCTACTATTGACCACTACGGAACACAACTACTGACCACAACTATTGACCAAAACAACACAACTACTGTCAGATCAGCACTGTATTGTGGACAGACTTCTGCCCATCTTAGCTACTGTTGTATCAACATGTTTTGACTATGACAGTTTACAATCCAGGGTTACTCCAAGCAGTTTAGTCACCTCAACCTGCTCAATTTCCACATTATTTATTACAAGATTTAGTTGAGGTTTAGGGTTTAGTGAATTATTTGTCCCAAATACAATGCTTTTAGTTTTTGAAATATTTAGGACCAATTTATTCCTTGCCACCTGTTCTGAAACTAACTGCAGCTCTTTGTTACGCTTCAAATCAAATTTTATTGGTCACATACACATGGTTAGCAGAAGTTAATGCAAGTGTAGTGAAATGCTTGTGCTTCTAGTTCCGACCATGCAGTAATATCTAACAAGTATATCTAACAAATTCACAACTACCTTTTACACACAAGTGTAAAGGAATGAATAAGAATACGTACATATAAACATATGGATGAGCGATGGCCGAACGGCATAGGCAAGATGCAGTAGATGGTATAGAGTACAGTATATACATATGCGATGAGTAATCTGGGATGAGTAATGTGTACATAAAGTGGCATTGTTTAAAGTGACTAGTGATACATTTATTACATCCAATTTTTTATTATTAAAGTGGCTAGAGATTTGAGTCAGTATGTTGGCAGCAGCCACTCAATGTTAGTGATGGCTGTTTAACAGTCTGATGGCCTTGAGATCGAGAAACTGAAAAACAGCTTCTGTCTCAGCTTTGGTGCACCTGTACTGACCTCGCCTTCTGGATGATAGCAGGGTGAACAGGCAGTGGCTCGGGTGGTTGTTGTCCTTGATGATCTTTTTGGCCTTCCTGTGACATCGGGTGGTGTAGGTGTCCTGGAGGGCAGGTAGTTTTCCCCCAGTGATGCGTTGTGCAGACCTCACTACCCTCTGGAGAGCCTGGTGGCTGTACCGACTCAGATAACGTATCCCGAGTGAGCCATGTTTCCATGAAACACAAAGGTCAAGAAGGTAGAGACAACAAAACCTCATACAAAGCAGCCACAACTCAGTAAGTGTCCATGATTGAGTCTTTGAATGAAGAGATTGATATAAAACTGTCCAGTTTGAGTGTTTGTTGCAGCTCGTTCCAGTCGCTAGCTCCAGCGAACTGAAAAGAGGAGCGACCCAGGGATGTGTGTGCTTTGGGGCCCTTTAGTTTGGGTTAGTTTGGCAGCTGGGGTGAAAGAGGAGCGATTACGATAGAGGAAACAAGGCTAGATTTAACTTTAGCTTGCAGCTTTGATATGTGCTGAGCAAAGGACAGTGCACCATCTAGCCATACTCCCAAGTACTTGTATGAGGTGACTACCTCAAGCTCTAAACCCTCAGAGGTAGTAATAACACCTGTCGGAAGAGGGGCATTCTTCTTACCAAACCACATGACCTTTGTTTTGGAGGTGTTCAGAACTAGGTTTAAGGTAGAGAAAGCTTGTTGGACACTAAGGAAGCTTTGTTGTAGAGCATTTAACACAAAATCCAGGGAGGGGCCAGCTGAGTATAAGACTCTATCATCTGCATATAAATGGATGAGAGGGCTTCCTATTGCCTGAGCTATGTTGTTTATGTAAATTGAGAAGAGCGTGGGGCCTAGGATTGAGCCTTGGGGTACTCCCTTGGTGACAGGCAGTGGCCAAGACAGCAGATTGTCTGACTTTATTCACTGCACATTGCAGTTGCCGTACCAGGCGGTGATACATCCCGACAGGATGCTCTCAATTGTGCATCTGTAAAAGTTTGTGAGTGTTTTTGGTGACAAGCCAAATTTCTTCAGCCTCCTGAGATTGAAGAGGCGCTGCTGCGCCACCTTCACCACTCTGTGTGGGTGGACCATTTCAGTTTGTCCGTGATGTGTACGCCGAGGAGCTTTCCACCTTCTCCACTACTGTCCCGTCGATGTGGATAGGGGGATGCTCCCTCTGCTGTTTCCTGAAGTCCACGATCAGCTCCTTTGTTTTGTTGACATTGAGTGTGAGGTTATTTTCCTGACACCACACTCCGAGGGCCCTCACCTCCTCCCTGCAGGCCGTCTCGTCGTTGTTGGTAATCAAGCCTACCACTGTAGTGTCGTCTGCAAACTTGATGATTGAGTTGGAGGTGTGCATGGCCGCGCAGTCATGGGTGAACAGGGAGTACAGGAGAGGGCTGAGAACGCGCCCCAGTGTTGAGGATCAGCGGGGTGGAGATGTTGTTACCTACCCTCACCACCTGTGGGCGGCCCGTCAGTAAGTCCAGGACCCAGTTGCACAGGGCGGGGTCGAGACCCAGGGTCTCGAGCTTAATGACGAGTTTGGAGGGTACAATGGTGTTAAATGCTGAGTTGTAGTCGATGAACAGCATTCTTACATGGGTATTCCTCTTGTCCAGATGGGTTAGGGCTGTGTGATTCCGTCGTCTGTGGACCTATTGGGGCGGTAAGCAAATTGAAGTGGGTGTAGGGTGTCAGGTAGGGTGGAGGTGATATGGTCCTTGACTCGTCTCTCAAAGCACTTCATGATGACGGAAGTGAGTGCTACGGGGCGATAGTCGTTTAGCTCAGTTACCTTCGCTTTCTTGGGAACAGGAACAATGGTGACCCTCTTGAAGCATGTGGGAACAGCAGACTGGGATAGGGATTGATTATGTCCGTAAACACACCAGCCAGCTGATCTGCGCATGCTCTGAGCCGGCAGCCTTGCGAGGGTTAACACGTTGAAATGTTTTACTCATGTTGGCTGCGGTGAAGGAGAGCCCGCAGGTTTTGGTAGCGGGCCGTGTCGGTGGCACTGTATTGTCCTCAAAGCGAGCAAAGAAGTTGTTTAGTTTGTCTGTGAGCAAGACATCAGGGTCCGCGACGGGGCTGGTTTTCTTTTTGTAGTCCGTGATTGACTGTAGACCCTGCCACATAACTCTCGTGTCTGAGCCGTTGAATCGCGACTCTACTTTGTCTCTATTCTGACGCTTAGCTTGTTTGATTGCCTTGCGGAGGGAATAGCTACACTGTTGTATTCGGTCATGTTTCCGGTTGCCTTGTCCTGATTTAAAAGCAGTGGTTTGCGCTTTCAGTTTTGCGCGAATGCTGCCATCAATCCACGGTTTCTGGTTGGGGAATGTTTTAATAGTTGCTGTGGGTACAACATCACCGATGCACTTGCTAATAAACTCGCTCACCGAATCAGCGTATACATCATTGTTGTAGTTCGACGCTATCCGGAATATATCCCAGTCCACGTGATCGACGCAATAATCTTGAAGCGTGGAACCAGATTGGTCGGACCAGCGTTGAACAGACCTGAGCACGGGCGTTTCCTGTTTTAGTTTCTGTCTATAGGCTGGGAGCAAGAAAATGAAGTCATGGTCAGATTTGCCGAAAGGAGGGCGAGGGAGGGTTTTGTATGCGTCACGGAAGTTAGAGTAACAATGATCCAGAATTTTGCCAGCCCAGGTCGTGCATTCAATATGCTGATAACATTTTGGGAGCCTTGTTTTCAGATTAGCCTTGTTAAAATCCCCAGCTACAATAAATGCAGCCTCAGGATATGTGATTTCCAGTTTACATAGAGTCCAATGAAGTTCTTTCAGGTCCGTCGAGGTGTCTGCTTGGGGGGGATATACACGACTGTGATTATAATCGAAGATATTCTGTTGGTAGATAATGCGGTCGGCATTTGATTGTAAGGAATTGTAGGTTAGGTGAACAAAAGGACTTGAGTTCCTGTATGTTGTTATGATCACACCACATCTCGTTAATCATAAGGCATACACCCCCGCCCTTCTTCTTACCAGAGAGATGTTTGTTTCTGTCGGCGCGATGTGTGAAGAAACCAGGTGGCTGTGCCGACTCTGACAACATATCCCGAGTGAGCCATGTTTCCGTGAAACAGAGAATGTTACAATCTCTGATGTCTCTCTGGAAGGCAACCCTTGCTCGGATTTTGTCTACCTTGTTGTCAAGAGACTGGACATTGGCGAGTAGTATACTCGAGAGCGGTGGGCGATGTCTACGTAGCCTGACCAA